>NC_069078.1:19277554-19589784 GCF_025698485.1 Gossypium arboreum | reverse complement strand
ATACTTACTAAGTCAGTCCAAGAATCGACTCAATCGTAGCTTTGATACCAATAAAATTAACACCCCTAACCTGTATTCGTCACCAGGACAGGGTTACAGAGCATTACCAGAGTTTACAGAACAATTTTAGATGATTCATATCATTTACTGTTCATATCCAAAACTAATCATATCGTCCTTTAAATGGACCCTCGGGGCCCAATTTAAGCATTAAAACAAATCGGGACTAAATAGGGATCTCAGAAGAATTTTTGCAAAATTTCAAAATTTTTCCTATATAAAAAGGTCACACGTCCGTGTGAGTAGGCCATGTGATTCACACAGCCAAGTGACATGCCCATGTCTCAGGCCATGTGGGTATTTGGTGTGAGGCACATGATTGTGTCCCAGCTCATGTCCTTACTCGTGTAACTCTTTGACTTGTGCCATATGGTCTGCCACACGCCTGTGTGCTAGGATGTGTGGTCAATTTAAATTTTCACAAATTAGGTGCAGGTTTTTCCCAGCCAAGACATACACCTACGTTCTAGGCCGTTTATCACACACTGCTAAGACACATGCCCATGTCTTTGCCCGTGTACCCAATTTTAAGCATTTTGTTTCTCAATTTTAAGATGCTAGGGACACACAGCAAATCCACATGCCCATGTCTTCGCCCGTGTACCCAATTTTAAGCATTTTGTTTCTCAATTTTAAGATGCTGGGGACACACAGCAAATCCACATGCCCAAGTGCTAGGCCGTGTGTCAAACATTTCCTAGGTTTACTTCTCACCCAAATTTGCCAACAACTTATACTAGCCAATTTAAACATTATAACCAGGTCAATTCTAACATCTAACGTGATATATCATTATATGCAATCATGTTTATAATCTTACCTTTTATAGACATATATGTTTAACATAATTTAATCAAATTATACTAAACACATATGTAATTATCATAATATAACCTTATATATATACCAAATATATCCATTACTAGCCATTCTAATGGCTAGATTACAAACAACCATTTACATACCAACATTGGCAAAGTTGGTTTATACATGCCATTATACCAAAATGAGTTTACTATTTATACTAAGATGAGCTAGTAGATAGTGTGATAATGCTCCGACCGATCTCCAACCTTTGTGAGCTTTCAAGCACTGTAAAACAAAGGAAAGAAAACCTAGTAAGCAATTAATGTTTAGTAAGTTTGTATAACAAGAATTAAACTTACCAATCATATTAAATTAAAAAAAGGCATAACAATAACATGCTTCCCAATAAATTGGCAATTTGCCTAATCATATGCACTCAATTAAGCAAGTTAGTTACATAATTCACATGTACATCAAATAAACATGGATGAGCTCATCATGTTTAACACTTTCAGGTATTTCCGACGAATTAAGAACATAATTATTTTAATCTCATAATTTCTCGTATCAGGAGTATTATCCGTTGAATTATTGAAGTAATGACGGATACTCATGTAGTACACACAAGGAGTACAAAACTGTAAACTGTCAACTCATAATCAAGTGTACCCATTAGGGCACATAATCAGGGAGCACACTCTCGAGCCACATATCAGGCTACTCAGATGAGCCATGTAAGAGGACACTTATCCAAGCTAAACAGGAAACTCATAAGAGTTTTAATCAGAGAGCTCATAGAGCTTTACAGGTAACTTCGAAGAGTTATTATCAGCGAGTATCAGATAAGGTAACAAAGAGTTCAAGTGAGCCAGGTCAGGATGCTCATAAGAGCCTATATCAAGACACTCACGTAGAGCTGTGTTTGTGCTCGCATTATATACTGGATCACAATTGATCGACTCATGTAACAGGACGCACCCAAAGAGCTGCGGCAGTGTGCAACACATGCAGAATCACTACCAATCAGGATGCTCACAAGAACTATATGACAGGATGCTCGAGAAGGCTTTTAACAGGATTGTTCGTTCGAGCTATAATCTGTCCGCAACATATGCAGGACTTTAATCAATACGGGAAATGTTGTATCCATCGCATTTCATTATTCAAACGAAACTTATCATTTATCGAGCAATATTAGGCATGTGATTAATTTCATACATTAAACATTTATACAACTCACACAAATACAACATTCAATTCAATCATATTAATACACATAATTAAGTTACATGAACTTACCTCGACACTTGTTTGTGTATGAATATCTACTAATCTGAAACTTTTTCTTGTCCTCGATCTAACTTCGAATTTAAGCTATACAGATCTATATAAATGAATTTAATTATCAAATTATCACATTTGATATTCAATTACATTCAATTCACATCCAAGGCAAAATTACCATTTTGCCTCTATACTTTTCATAAATTCCAATTTCGTCCCTAGGCTTGGAAAATAAAATTCATTGTAACGCCCCAATTTTTAGGTTTTCTGTGTTTCTGTGATTTTCAAAATTTGTGTGTGTTCTGGTTGGTTAAAATATATATTTTAGTACGTTAGTGGGCCTTTGGAAGGCCCAAACTTAAGTTAAATCCGTAGTAGTCTTCAGAATTTTAATTTTATGAACTGGTGATGCAATTAGTGTTTGCGCTTTTAAGAGTAAAAGGGCAAAAGATGACACAAAAGGAGTGTGGTGTAGTGGCAACGTGGCGCCACTTAAGGGACAAGGAAGTGACGCCATAGAGGAAGCAAGGGGTCCAAGGTTCAAGTCTTGGCTCTTGCAATATATTTTAGTTTTTCTTTTCAATAAATCTGGAGCCAAGTAGGTGCGCTTTAAAGTTTAATGTATTGGATTTATGACACAGATGAGTTGATGGCCTAGTGGTGGTGGCATGAGTTGGCATGTGAGAGGACCTTGGTTCGAATCCCTTGGCGCGCAGAGGTTGATTATTTTGCTATGTTGGGACGGTAAGAGTTGGTGTTGGTTTTAAACTCTGGTGATGGAGGGATCCCACATCGGGAAGCTAACATAAGAGTTGATGGAGAGCTGGCTTTAAATAGAGCAAACCATGAGGAGAGTAGGCATACCCTTTTTGGCTGATCCCTTTCGCTTTGTGACATGCTCGTTTCTGTTGGGCATCACCTAAGAGTGTTTTGAGAGCGGATTAACTGCAGTCTCCTAACAGGTGTGTATTTCTCCTAACTGCAGTCCCAAGTGGATAAGTTGTAGAATTACTAAAATACCCCTGTAGGGTAGGACTACCGATTTACCCCTGGAGGGTAAAATGACTATTTTGCCCCTCGTGCGTAAATGACTAACTTGTGTGATGATTGGGTTAGTTGACGTGGATTTATATTAGTTATCGTTAATTCGTAAGTCTAATGTGTTAGTGATCGATTGTAGGATTATCGCGTGGGAGATATCGTCATCAATCATCATCAACCAGGTGTGTAAACGACACCCTCCCTTAGACTGAATCGGTAAAAGACGAAATACCGAAACGTTGGTATTTTGTGAAGTGCATAGCGGCGAAAGCCGTGAGACAGCTTGTTAATAAATATGGTGCATTTGGATGATTAGAGTGCGAGTGTGCATTTTCGCACAACGGTATTTTTGGGCTTAATGGGTAAACGGGCCAATGGGGCAACGGGCCCACTTTGGTAAAAAGACGAGGTAAGTACTTCGGATTACTTGGTAAACGTTAGAATGAGCATGAAACCTTAGCAATAGGTAATAATTACTGAAATACCCTTATGCATGCAAAATTACAATTTTACCTAGGGTTATTTTTTTCTGAAAAGCATGATGTTTTGTTTCTGTATACGTATGCCATGATATATTATTTCTGTTGCATGGGACATGGGTTTATATTGATGGAGGAAGTGTTCTGGCAGCCTCGCTGCAATCTGGTGGCCTCGCCACATATATCTGTTCTGGTGACTTCGTCATAATATATGGCTGCCTCGCTGTAATCTGGTGGCTTCGCCACATATATATATATATGTTCTGGTGGCTTAGCCACAATATCTGTATCTGGTGACTTCGTCACAATAGCTGGCAGCCTCGCTGCAATTTTTATGGTGTGTAGCGGTTGGGTGGGTCGAGTAGTCTCCCCGCATGGTGTAAGGCTGGTACGGGGGTGTTATGGATGGATCTGGGTTGGGATTTTTGCATTCATGATATATATTTGTTCTGTATCTGCTATGGGCCTATGGGTTTCATTCTGATTTTTGTACTGGTCCAAGGCCCAGATAAGTCTGACTCTGAGGTTTGATCTATTTTGGGCTATGGTTGGGTTATATTACACACTGAGTTTACTAAACTCACCCTTTATTTTCATCTCTGCAGGAAATCCCCAACATAGTGGGCTTGGAGCAGTGAGGGATTCGGAGTGGCCATATCATCTGCAAAGTTGGTTTTTCTATGTTAGTTTATTTTTATTATTTTTATATTCTGATTTAATTTTGGGTTTTAAGTTGTAATAAGGCCGCTATTTAAATTTCTTTTTCCGCTATGGTTTTATTTTCTGATTATATTTATACTATGTCGAAACTGCTAGTGTTAGGCTGCACGGGTTTTCAAAATTAGTAAACGTTTCCAAGACTTAACAAGCACAACAAATGGATAGCCTAAAGATTGATAAACAGGCTTTTCATTCAACCGCTGTTTTGACAAAGACCACCCCAATCACTTAAACCAACGAATGCATACTAACCTGTAAGTCCATGTGACACGTCAGATCTGGCCATAACATCTGGGCCGGGTTTGGGGTGTTACATTTAGTGGTATCAAGGCCAGGTTGCAACAACTCGGCTATGGAACGGGTCTAAAAACGGGAGTTTGTAAAGAAACACTGAATAAAGGTTTTCGAAAATCATTTTTTTTAACTTGATTATAAATTGTTTTCGAGAATGTTTCCAATATGTTCTCATTACAAATAGATGATTTTAAAGATTCAAATCGGTTTTCTAAAATTAGGTTTTTTAGGAGGTAGCACACTGAATCTTCGGTCCAAGTCTGTAAGTTTTCTGAGCCTTTCTGATTGTTTCTGAAATATCTATTATATGCTTGTACAAAACCTTATCATGGTACTTTAGTTAGGGTAACACTGGAACTATAGAAACTCTGATAAGTAAACTGAGACTGTAGCTAGGCTACCACAAAAGGAAACAAACTCAAACTCTGAATTGCTGTTATTCATAAGACATCTGTAATAAACACTGAAATATTAAACTGATTCATAAAATTCTTAATCAGATAATACGAAATAAGTACACGAGCAGCTCGTGGAAAAGGCTGTGGACGTGGTCGAGGTAATGCTTAGGTTGAATCTTCATCTTCAGGACATGTACCGGCAGCAGATGCACCGGTACCATCTGCAACGGAGGTAGAGTCTCATGATCGAGGTGCCGAGGATGATGCTCTGTCCCAGGCAATGCTCCGAGTTTCGGAAAGGGTTGCTGGGGCAAGTACGGGAAACGAAATTTAGGGGTCTATTTCTGAGCGGCTCCGGGCCAATGGAGCAGAGATATTTAGGGGCGTATCTAGTGTAGCTCCGAATGTGGCTAAGTATTGGTTAGAAGCCATAGAGCAGATTATGGATGATCCGGATCGCTCGTGGGAGCGGTGAAGGAGCCATATCGTTACTCAGGGATAAGACTTATCAGTGGTGGCTCACGTTGAGAGATGGAACTCCTACTGACAGTGTGACTTGGGAGCTATTTAAGATAGCCTTCAAAGGAAAGTATGTTGGGGCTAGTTACATGGACGCTCACCGGAAAGAATTTCTGAACCTGGTCTAAGGGAGTAAGTCAGTGGCTGAGTATGAGTCTGAGTTTCTGAGACTGAGCCGGTATGCTTCTGGGATTGTTGCTACAGAGTATGAGCGTAGCGTACGCTTCGAGGATGGTCTGAGAGATGAACTTAGGGTACTGATTGCTCTGCAGAGGGAGCGTAACTTTGCTGCTTTAGTGGAGAAAGCTAAGATAGATGAGGAAGTGAAGCATACAGAAAGACAAAATCGTGAGAAAGATTGGAACCATTTTAGGAGAGATTCAGGACTTTCAGGTGGTATGATTAGGAATGTTAAGAGAGCAAGGGTAATGGAGCCAGTTCGAGCAGTATCGATAAATGCTGTTAGACCGCAGGGTTGTAGAAATTGTGGGAAGATGCATATGGGTGAGTTTCAGAAACGTTCTGGTGCTTGTTTTCGATGTGGATCTATGGAGCATAGGGTTAAGAATTGTCCCCAGGAACCAGATCAGGTTCAAGTTTTAAAGCAGAGGGTCGCTCAACCAGTGAGGGGTGGACCACAGTTTCCGAGAGGACGTGGGCAAGGTAGAGGTGGTAATGGAAACGGTCAAGGAAGAGGAGCACCTGACAGGGGTGCTAGATTTACTGAGGGTCGTCAGCCTGTGTTGGTGTATGCAGCTCGCCGCCGAGAGGAGGGTGATGCACCTGACATCATAACTGGGACGTTTCTGATTTCCAATATGCCATACACTGCGTTGCTAGATGTTGGATCTACCCATTCATATGTTGCATGTGCTATATCTGGGTCGCTAGGTGTGCGCTCTAAGGAGACCATGAGTGGGTATCTTTACTAAGTCCTTTGGGTCACTCGGTTAGGGTAGATAAACTGTATAGAGATGTGCTTATAGAAACTCAAGGAAAAGTTTTCTTTGGAGATCTGATAGAGCTACCTTTCGGAAAATTTGATCTCATTTTGGGAATGGATTGGCTTGTTAAGCATAGGGCTACTCTGGATTGTGCTACTAAGCGAATAATGTTAAAGACCACAAAGGATGAGGAGGTTTTGGTGATAGGCGAGCGTAGGGATTATCTGTCTAATGTGGTGTCGGCATTGAGAGCCGAGAAGTGGATTCGAAAGGGATGTGAGGCTTATTTGGCATTTGTAAGCCAATCAGAAACTGAGGATCTGACAGTGGATAAAGTTAGAACCGTCAAGGATTTTCAAGATATTTTTCCAGAGGAGCTTCCGGGTTTGCCCCCCAATCGAGAGGTTGAGTTTGGAATCGACTTGTTGCCTGGAACGACACCGGTGTCCATTGCACCTTATAGGATGGCACCGAAGGAGTTGGTGGAGCTGAAAGCCCAAATTCAAGAGTTATTGGATAAAGGCTTCATTAGACCAAGTGTGTCTCCGTGGGGAGCACTAGTGATGTTTGTAAAGAAGAAAGATCGGTCAATGCGGATGTGCATCGATTATCGGCAGTTGAACAAACTGACGATTAAGAACAAGTACCCACTACCGAGAATCGATGATTTATTCGACAAACTTAGAGGAGCTTCAGTATTTTCCAAGATTGACCTTCGATCTGGGTATCATTAGTTGAGGGTTAAGGAGGTGGATATTCACAAGACGGCATTCTGAACTCGGTATGGTCACTATGAGTTCTTGGTTATGCCATTTGGGTTGATGAACGCACCTGCGGCATTTATGGATCTGATGAATCGAGTGTTCCAGCCATACTTGGATCGACTCGTGGTCATCTTTATCGACGATATTCTGGTTTATTTTGAAACTGAGGAGAAGCATGATGAACATCTTCGTATTGTGCTGCAAGTGCTGAGGGAGAAGGAGCTTTATACAAAATTCAGTAAGTGTGAGTTCTAGTTGAGAGAGGTAATTTTCTTGGGGCATGTTGTCTCTACTGAAGGGATCAAGGTGGACCCTCGAAAGATTGAAGCGATTCTGGAATGGAAGCCACCGAGATCAGTGTCAGAAATTTGAAGTTTTCTGGGTTTAGCTAGGTACTATAGAAGGTTTGTGGAAGGATTTTCTGTGATGGCAGCGCCTTTGAAAAAGCTTATAAGGAAGAGAGTACCGTTTGTTTGGATTGAGAAACAACAGAAATCTTTTGAGAAGCTGAAGAAAGTTCTTACCGAGGCACCTGTACTGATTCAGCTGGAGTCTGGAAAAGATTTTACCATATGCAGTGATGCATCACATGTAAGGTTGGGCTGTATGCTGATACAAGAGGTAAATTTGTTGCTTATGCATCGCGACAGCTTAAACCACATGAAGTTAACTATCCTACTCATGATCTGGAGTTGGCAGCGGTAATCTTTGCGTTTAAGATTTAGAGACATTACTTGTACGGAGAAAGGTGTATTATATACACAGATCATAAGAGTCTTAAGTACTTGCTGACTCAGAAGGAGCTGAACCTTAGGAAGCGGAGATGGATAGAGTTGCTTAAGGATTATGACTGCGCGATTGAGTATCACCTAGGCAAAGCTAATGTTGTGGCTGATGCCCTAAGTCGTAGAACTATATCTGATCTGAGAGCCATGTTTGCTCGTTTGAGTCAGATGATGACGATGAGTCTGTTAGCGTAAGCGCAAATTGCCGACTGGTGGATGAGATTAAGGAAAAATAGTCGAGGGATGAGTCCCTGGTTTCTCGATTTCGGCAGGTTAAGAATGGGGATACTTCTGAGTTCGGACTGAACAGTAAGGGAGTTCTTTGTTATCGAGGTAGAGTTTGTATTCCGAAGGACTCTGACTTGAGGCAAGCAATATTGAGAGAAGCTCATGGAGGTCTGTATGCTATGCATCCTCGAGGGAGTAAAATGTATTCTGACTTAAAGGAGTTGTATTGGTGGCCTGGATTGAAGCGAGAGGTAACAGAAGTTGTGGGAAAATGTCTGACTTGTTAGCAAGTGAAAGCTTAACATCAATTACCTTCTGGACTATTGCAGCTAGTGAAAGTACCACTTTGGAAGTGGGAAAGGGTAACCATGGATTTTGTGAGTGGGTTACCTTTGACACCGTCACAGAAGGACTCGATTTGGGTAATTGTGGATAGGTTGACCAAATCTGCTCATTTCATACCTGTCCGCACTGGTTATTCACTTCAGAAGTTAGCCAAATTGTATGTGGCAGAAATAGTGGGACTTCACGAAGTGCCAGTGTCGATTATTTTTGATCGAGATCCTAGATTCACATCTCGATTTTGGAAAAAGTTGCATGAGGCGTTGGGTACGTGGTTGAATTTTAGTACAGTCTTTCATCCTCAGACTGATGGTCAGTCGGAAAGGGTTATTTAGATTTTGGAAGACATGTTGAGGGGATACGTTATCGACTTTCGAGGCAATTGGAAGGATTATTTACTGTTGGCAGAGTTTGTATACAACAACAGTTATCAGGCAAGTATTCGAATGGCTCCTTATGAGGCACTGTATGGGCGAAGATGTCGTACACCTAGTTGTTGGACCGAGTTGGGTGAATGACAGGTTCTTGGACATGAGTTGGTGGCAGATACTGAGGATAAGGTCAAGTTGATTAAAGATCGGTTGAAAGAAGCATCTGATAGACAGAAGTCATATGCAGATTTGAAGCGCAAGGAAATTGAGTACTCTGTGGGTGATATGGTCTTCTTGAAGGTTTCGCCTTGGAAGAAAATATTAAAGTTTGGGAGGAAAGGAAAGTTAAGTCTGCAGTTCATTGGTCCTTATCGATTCTAAAGCGAGTGGGTCCAGTGGCTTATCAGTTGGAGCTACCTCCAGAGTTGAATAGGATTCATGATGTCTTTCACGTCTCCATGTTAAGGCGGTATCGTTCTAACCTTACTCATGTTGTGCTAGTTGCAGAGATCGAGGTCCAAACAGACTTGACTTTTGAGGAAGAGCCTGTGCAGATTTTGGATCGAGATGTTAAGATTTTGAGGAGGAAATCAGTTCCGCTAGTAAAGTTGCTGTGGCATAATCATTGCAGAGAGGAAGCTACTTGGGAGCCAGAAGTGGCGATGCGTCAACAATATCCTCATCTGTTTGATTCAGGTAAATTTCGAGGACGAAATTTCTTTGAGGAGGGTAGAGTTGTAACGCCCCAATTTTTGGGTTTTCTGTGTTTCTGTGATTTTTAAAAGTTGTGTGTGTTCTGGTTGGTTAAAATATATATTTTAGTACGTTAGTGGGCCTTTGGAAGGCCCAAACTTAAGTTAAATCCGTGGTAGTCTGCGGAATTTTAATTTTATGAACAGGTGATGCAATTGGTGTTTATGCTTTAAGAGTAAAGGGGCAAAATATGACACAAAAAGGAGTGTGGTGTAGTGGCAAGGTGGTGCCACTTAGGGGACAAGGAAGTGACGCCATAGAGGAAGTAAGGGGTCCAAGGTTCAAGTCTTGGCTCTTGCAATATATTTTAGTTTTTCTTTTCAATAAATCTGGAGCCAAGTAGGTGCGCTTTAAAGTTTAATGTGTTGGATTTATGACACAAATGAGTTGATGGCCTAGTGGTGGTGGCGTGTGAGAGGACTTTGGTTAGAATCCCTTGGCGCGCAGAGGTTAATTATTTTGCTATGTTGGGACGACAAGAGTGGGTGTTGGTTTTAAACTCTGGTGATGGAGGGATCCCACATCGGAAAGCTAACATAAGAGTAGATGGAGAGCTTGCTTTAAATAGAGCAAACCATGAGGAGAGTAGGCATACCCTTCTTGGTTGATCCCTTTCGATTTGTGACGTGCTCGTTTGGGTTGGGCGTCAGCTAAGAGTGTTTGGAGCGCGGATTAACTACAGTCTCCTAACAGGTGTGTATTTCTCATTACTCTAGCAATAAGACGGCTATTTCAAGCCGCGATAGGCTGAAATGGGCCATGTGGTCACAATGGGTCCGTAGGCCCAAGTGGATAAGTTGTATAATTACTAAAATACCCTTGTAGGGTAGGACTACAGATTTACCCCTGGAGGGTAAAATGACTATTTTGTCCTTCGTGCGTAAATGACTAATTTCTGTGATGATTGGGTTAGTTGACGTGGATTTATGTTAGTTATTGTTAATTCGTAAGTCTAATGTGTTAGTGATCGATTGTAGGATTATCACATGGGAGATATCGTCATCAATCATCATCAACCAGGTGTGTAAATAACACCCTCCCTTAGACTCAATCGGTAAATGTCGAAATACCGAAAAGTTGGTATTTTGTGAACTTGCAAGCCTGCGAGCGCTCGTGAGACAGTTGTTAATGAATATGGTGCATTTGGATGATTAGAGTGCAGAGTGTGCATTTTCGTGCACAACGGTATTTTTGGGCTTAATGGGCCGAAAACGGGCCAATGGGCCAACAGGCCCACTTTGGTAAGAAGACGAGGTAAGTACTTCTGATTACTTGGTAAACGTTAGAATGAGCATGAAACCTTAGCAATAGGTAATAATTACTGAAATACCCTTATGCAAGCAAAATTACGATTTTACCCTAGGGTTATTATTTTTCAAAAGCATCTCGCTCGCTTTACGTATACATATACCATGACATATTATTTCATTGCATGGGACATGGGTTTATATTGATGGAGGAAGCGTTATGGCGACCTCATTTGCAATCTGGTGGCCTCGCCACATATATCTGATACGGTGACTTCGTCACAATATCCGACCTCATTTGCAATCTGTCGCCGCCACATATATATATTTGTTCGTGGCCTAGCCACAATATTCAGATCTGGTGACTTCGTCACAATATCCGACCTTGCTACAATTTACGTGGTGTGTGGCGGTTGGGTGGGTCGAGTAGTCTCCCACATGGTGTAAATTTGATACGGGGTGTTATGGATGGCTCTGGGTTGGGATTTCGCATTCATGATATAAATTTGTTCTGTATCTGCTATGGGCCTATGGGTTTCATTCTGATTTCTGTACTTGGCCAAGGCCTAGATAAGTCTGACTCTGACGTTTGATCTGTTTTGGGCTATGGTTGGGTTATGTTACACGCTGAGTTTACCGAACTCACCCTTTATTTTCATCTCTACAGGAAATCCTCAACCATAGTGGGCTTGGAGTCGTGAGGGATTCGGAGTGGCCACATCATCTACAAAGATGGTTTTTCTAAGTTAGTTTATTTTTATTATTTTTATATTCTAATTTAATTTTGGGTTTTAAGTTGTAATAAGGCCGCTATTTAAATTTCTTTTTCCGCTATGGTTTTATTTTCTGATTATATTTATACTATGTCGAAACTGCTAGTGTTAGGCTGCGTGGGTTTTCAAAATTAATAAACGTTTCCAAGACTCAACAAGCACGACAAATGGATAGCCTAAAGATTGATAAACCGGCTTTTCATTCAACCGCTATTTTTACAAAGACCACCCCAATCACTTAAACCAACGAATGCATACTAAGCCGTAAGTCCATGTGACACGTCAGATCTGGCCATAACGTCTGGGCCGGGTTTGAGGTGTTACATTCATGCCATTTAATCCTTATACCAAGCCTAACTGATTTTTACATGTCTTAATTATAGCCCATGAATTTTTTAAAAATTAGAATTTTCCCATGGGTTTTACAATTTTTCAATTTAGTCCCTAAATCACAATTTCATGAAAATTCTTTTTAAAAGTTGTTTATCTATTAACAACCTTACATTTTCTACCATAAATTTCAAAATTTCAGCATATTCTTCCATGGAAAATTTTCTATACTATGATATATTTTCAAATTAATCCCCAAAATAGATAGATTAAGCTATCCCGATCTAAAAAATATAAAAGTTACTAAAAACGGTATAAGAATACTTACCCAATTAAACCAAGAAAGCTTGCTTTATCTTTCCTAAGGTTTCCATGTACATTTGGGGAAGAAGATGATATAAAATGATATTATTTCCTTTTAATTCATTTATCATCTTTTAATTATTTTAGTTTTCAATTTAGTCCTTACCTTGTTCTAATTTTGCATGGATGAATCACCAAAATATCTACTAACTTTTCTTTAATGGTCTAATTACCATATAAGGACCTCTTATTTTGTATACCATAGCTAATTGATCCTTTTAGCTACTAGAACTCAACTTTTATATTTTATGCAAGTTGGTCCTTTCCATAATTAAACACATAATCGATAAAATTTTCTTATTAGAATTTTCATATAATATTGCTGTAATAGAGTAGACCATGCAATAATATTAAAATAAATTTTCTTTCCGTCTCGGATTTGTAATCCCAAAATCACTATTCGATTTCTTTGAAAATGTGTTGTTACATCAACTATGATTAAACCGAATAACTTTAATATTAAATTAATAAAATACTTATCAAGATATCCAATTTATTATGAAATTAATAAAATACTATTAAGATAATTATTAAATTTAATTTAATATAAATTTTATTAAAATAATATTTGTAATTTCGAATTAAGGCTAAATCGGAATAGTGGTTTCGTGACCACAAATCGAGATAGAAATAATTATTTTATAATTATTTTGATGATTATGATATGATTGCATGATTGTGTGAAAATTTCGTGATGAAATTCTATGCCTAAAGTGCTTAAATTGAAAGTAGGGACTAAATCGAATAAGTTGCAAAACTTGCATTCTAGAAGTTTTAGTATGAAATTGTTTTGGAATATTAATGAGGAGGTCTTAAATAGAAATTTGACCAATTTTAAGTTCATGGACAAAATTAGGACATGGAAGGAATTTTGGAAAGTTTAGTAGTAAGGGTATTTTGGTCATTTAGTTATTAAAATGAATTAAAAACAAAATTAAAAGCCAATGTTTGTCCATCTTCTTCATTAGGCCAAAATTTCAAGGGTTCTCCATAGCTAGGGTTTGTTTCAAGCTTCTAAGCTCCATAATCAAGAAAAACAAGATTCAAGTCGTGATCGAGGAAAAGAAAAGATTGTGGACTAAATTGCAAAATCTTTATATTTTGGTACCAAGGTAAGTTCATGTGTAAATAATATAGCATAAATGTTATTTTTAAGTTATTAATGTTAATTATATGATATGCTAATTTTTAATCGTGAAATATTATGCTTTGTGCTTAATGTTGAGAAATATGCAAATTATGTTTACTACTTGATAAATATGAATTGCTACCGAGTATCGGTTCCGATATTCCATGGAAGACGGAAAATGTGAGATCGAGGGAAAAAGCCCGTTTGAACCTTAGGAATAGATTAGGATACAAGTGACATGTCACTAGGATGGTTGAGCATCTGAACTCGTGGAGTTGAGTCCGAGTTCACTTATGGATGCGAATGTCTGAACTCGTTGAGTTGAGTCTGAGTTCGTGAAATGTAACTAGGCATTCGAAATCGTTGAGTTGAGTCCGAGTTCACTTATGGATGCGAACACCTGAGCTCGTTGAGTTGAGTTCGAGTTCACTTAGGGGCGGGTTACATGATTTCTTGATTACATATAAGGCACTTATGATCAAATTATCCGTGTATCTGAGTTGTATTCCGATGTGTTCAACGGGTGAAATTTCTAGTGAAATGAAAGAACACTTAAGATGCAAGCGACGTATTGGTAAGTGTTGTGAAATGGACACTTTAGACAGGTATGTTCTTAACCCCGCGGGTTGATAATAGATACAACAATGATAAGGTGGTAAGATGATGAATGATGTTTAGAAATATGACATATGTTTTGGTGATACCATGCTAAAGTTGTTTGGTATATTTGTATTGTTATGTTACTTGTTATTTACATATGAACTTACTAAGCATTTATGCTTACTCCTTCCTTTTCATTCACTGTAGTTTTGAACAAGCCAGCTCGAGAATCGGGACGGGTCGAAGGTTCGATCACACTATCCAAAGGACTTTTATCTTGGTAAATGGCTTGTACAACTACTTAAGTATGGCATGTATAGCAATATACCTATTTTGTGTAAATAATTTTATGATATGGCCATGTTTGGTTGAGAAAATGTTTGATATTGATAAGTCATGGTGATGGCTAATTTAGATCATGTTGATATCATGGAAGTTTAACAGTTATCTAGTTCATAAAAATTCATGGAAAGATGAAACTTGCCTTAAAATGTAATGTTGTCTGCAAAGAATGACATGAATTTGAAAAATCACTAAAAATAGTATAAATGGAAATAAATGATGTGTAAGTAATGAAATTGAAGATTAATGAGTCTACTTTCATATGGATTGAACAAAATAGGAATATAAATTATATTTTATGAGATATTTAAACTTTTGCAAAACAGGGCCAGAGTGATTTCTGGATCCCATGTTTTGACTTTAAAAATTCATAATAAATTTTAACAAATAATTAGAAGTTTTTCTTTATATGTACAGATTCCTTATTGACTCTAGTTTTAAGAGAAATAAACCTCGTAGTCATTGAAATTCTGTATAGAGAGATCTCTGATTCGTAATACACAGATGTCAGAGCAATCAAACCCTGAAACAGGGGAGACTTTAACTAATAAACTGTACTAATTGGCCCACCAAAAATTCTAGAAAAAGAATTAGTAAATAGATATATGAGTCTAGATTTAGGAAAATTTACAGATCTTGATTTCGAGTTTCAGAACTTGAGATATGATTTTCTTGTAAGCTGACGCGGGTAGTTAGAAAGTCGTGAATGTAGAAACAAATGATTTGAAGTTCTTAATTTGATAAATTATGTTGGTAACCCCTCAAGCTCGACTCCGTGATGGTTTCGTGTGGGGCGTTACATTTAGTGGTATCGAGCAGGTTTAGTCGGTTCTCGGACTATGTGTTGTATGTACGGATTTTGCTATACATGCCATATGTATGAATTGTGATAGTGTGACGACTTGACCTTTTAAATGAATTTTATATAGTAAATGGATCCCAATCCATTTGTGGCAGATGAAGTAAAGAGTAATCATGACTCCATTTGAAGGGGCAATGACGATCGAAAACCCACCTCCCATTGTTGGTCGGGGAGGAGGAGAAAGGATCGGAAGCCTTTCTCCGAATGATGAGTGCATGGCACTGAGTTCGTTCAGACGAACCCAAATGTACGACCTCCCCACCTCCCCAATTCCTCAACCTATGCCTCCAATGCCTCAAGGAGTGGATATGATAAAATTGCACGTAACACCCGTTGATAGAATTAAGTAAATAAGGGCTGAAGAATTTAGAGCAAATATTGATGATGATGCGAAAAGCGAGTTCGCTTGAAAATTTCGTCGGGTATTTGATGAATTATCTTGTACACTGAAGAATGTTTGAAATGTGCTACATCTTTGTTGAGAGATTTAGCCTATAATTGGTGGAAGACTTTGATTTGGTGGTACCGAAAGAGAGGGTAACCCGGGAATTCTTTCAAGAAGAGTTTTGGAAGAAATATATTAGTGAAGGATTTATTGATCGAAATGTAAAGAGTTTCTTGAGTGAAGCAAGGTAATATGACGATCTCGAATATGAAAGAGAGTTTGTTCAATTAAGTAAGTATGTCGTGAATATGTTCCTCTGAAGCCCGGATGTGCCGACGATTTGAAGACGGGCTCAACGAAGACATTAAAGTATTTGTCGGGATCCTTGAACTCGAAAGAAATGGTAGTCCTAGTTGATCGAGCTTGTAAGGTGAAGAACTACTTAAAGAGAAGAGGAAGGTAGAGGTGAGACACGAAATTGGAAGAAAAGGCCAATGAGTAAGGCACCTTCACAAAGAACTCGGAAGGTCAAGAAATATGAATCCTCGTTCCCAAGTTTCATTTGGGCAATCATATGGAAATTTTAAGAAGCGAATGTGGGTCCTAAATCTCGAATATACTGCAGCCGGTGTAGGGAACTCGAGATTTGTTAAACCCGAGTGCCGGTGGTGTGGTAGAAATCATTTTGGTCCGTGCAAGAGCAAATGAATGTTTTCGATGTGGTTCTCCGGATCATTTTATTAGAGACGCCTGAGAGAGCCGAGAAAGAAAAATTTCAGAGTGTAAAAGCTAGTGGTGCAAACTCGAGGGGAAGGTATCCGAGAAAAGCTGGAAGTGAAACAAGCAGTAAGAATGTAGCCAGAGATGCAGCAGTTAGATCTAAGGGAAGAGCTCCAGCTAGAACTTATGCTATTAAAGAGCGTGAAGATGCTTCCTCACCCGATGTGATTACCGGTACATTTTCTCTTTATGATATTAATGTTATTGCTTTGATTGATCCTGGTTCTACTCATTCATACGTATGCATTAAACTGGTGTCTAGTATGAATATACCTGTTGAGAACACATAATTTATGATTAGAGTGTCGAACCCGTTAGGCAAATGCGTGATAGTTGATAAAGTAAGCAAGAAATGCCCTTTAATGATTCGGGGTCATTACTTTCCGGCCGACTTGATGTTGTTGTCGTTTGATGAATTTGATGTTATTTTGGGTATGGATTGGTTGACATTGCATGATGCTATAGTAAATTGCAAAGAAAAGGTTATAGAATTAAAATGTGAAAGAGGTGAAATCTTACGGGTTGAACCAGACAAATCAGAGGCAATATTTAGTATGATTTCTTCGATGTCGGCTCAGAGATATTTGAGAAAGGGTTATGAAGCTTATTTGGCGTATGTAATTAATACAAAAGTAGTTGAAAAGAAAGTTGAATCAGTGCCGGTTGTGTGTGAATTTGCGGACGTATTTCCAGAAGAATTGTCGGGTTTGCCTCCAGTCAGGGAAGTAGAATTTGGTATAGATTTGATATCGGGAACAACTCCAATCTCGATTGCTCCATATAGAATGGCACCAACAGAGTTGAAAGAATTAAAGTCGCAGTTGCAAGAGTTGAGTGATAAAGGCTTTGTAAGACCAAGTTTTTCACCTTGGGGTGCTCCGTGTTATTTGTGAAAAGAAGGATGGTTCTATGAGATTATGTGTTGATTATCGGCAGTTAAACAAGGTGACAATCAAAACAAGTATCCATTGCCGAGAATTGATGATTTGTTTGATCACTAAAAGGAGCGACATGGTTTTCAAAGATTGACTTGAGATCTGGGTATTATCAGCTGCGAGTGAAAGAGTCAGATGTGCCTAAAACTGCTTTTAGAACAAGGTATGGTCATTATGAATTTTTAGTTATGCCATTCGGGTTGACAGATGCTCCTGTTGTGTTTATGGACTTAGTGAATCGCATATTTCGGCCATACCTGGACAGATTTGTTGTGGTGTTTATAGATGATATTTTCATTTATTCAAAAGATGAGACAGAGCATGATGAGCATTTGAGGATAGTTTTGCAAACTTTGAGAGATAAGCAGCTGTATGCTAAGTTTAGTAAAAGTGAATTTTGGCTCAGAAGTTAGATTTTGGGTCATATTGTTTCGGTGATGGTATCTGAGTTGATCCTAGTAAAATTTCAGCCATTGTTGATTGGAAACCACCGAAAAACGAATCGAAGTTAGAAGTTTCTTAGAGCTAATTTGGGTATTATCGGCGGTTCGTAAATGGATTTTCTATAATTGCTGCTCCTATGACTAGACTACTCCGAAAGGATGTTAAATTTGAATGGACGGAAGAATGTCAACAGAGTTTCGAAGAATTGAAAAAGTTATTAACTGAAGCACCAGTGTTGATACAACAAGAATCAGGTAAAGAATTTGTGGTGTATAGTGATGCTTCTCTAAATGGTTTGGGGTGTGTACTCATGCAAGAAAGAAAAGTGGTGGCTTATGCTTCGAGATAGTTAAAACCTCATGAGAAGAATTATCCTACTCACGATTTGGAATTGGCTGCGGTGGTATTTGCTTTGAAGATTTGGCGACATTATTTGTATGGTGAAAAGTGCCGAGTATATACCGATCACAAAAGTCTTAAATACTTGATGTCACAAAAAGACTTGAATTTGAGACAGCGAAGATGGTTGGAGTTATTGAAAGATTACGAGCTTCTTATCGATTATCATCCGGGAAAAGCGAATGTGGTTGCCGATGCTTTAAGTAGAAAGTTGTTGTTTGATTTGAGAGTTATGAACACTCAGTTGAAAATTTCAGATGACGGTTCGATTCTAGCAGAGTTAAGAGCAAGACCGATGTTTTTACAAGAGATTTCTGAAGCTCAAAAAAATGATCAAGATTTGCTAGCCAAAAGAAAACAGTGTGAAGCTGATACGGGATCAGATTTCAAAATCGGTTCTGATGGTTGTTTGATGTTTAAAAATCGAATTTGTGTACCGAAAAATGATGAGTTGATTCAAAAGATTTTGCATGAAGCACATAATGGTTGTTTAGCGGTTCATCCGGGCAGTACGAAGATGTATAATGACTTGAAGAACATGTACTGGTGGAGTGGAATGAAAAGAGATATTTCCGAGTTTGTATCAAAGTGCTTAGTTTGCCAACAAGTGAAAGCTGAACACCAAGTACCTTCGGGATTACTCCAGCCTATTATGGTTCCTGAATGGAAATGGGATCGGATTACTATGGATTTTATATCAGGGTTGCCGTTAACTCCAAGGATGAAAAATGCCATCTGGGCAATAGTTGACAGACTAACTAAATCGGCTCATTTTATTCGCATGCATGCATTATTCTCTTAATAAGTTGGCTGAATTGTATATCCGAGAAATTGTTAGACTTCATGGGATACCTTTGTCAATCATTTCGGATAGAGATCCGAGGTTTACCTCATGGTTTTGGAAAAAGTTGCAAGAAGCATTAGGTACAAAGTTAAATTTCAGCACTGCCTTTCATCCACAAACCGATGGACAATCGAGAGAGTAATTGATTCTTGAAGACATGCTCGGATGTTGCGTATTGGAATTTCAAGATAGTTGGGAAAGGTACTTACCATTGGTAGAATTTGCTTATAATAATAGTTATCGACGAGTTTGAAGATGGCACCTTATGAAGCATTATATGGTCGTAAATGTGGACGCCATTGTATTGGGTGAACTCAAGGAAAATCAGATTTATGGAGTTGATTTAATAAATGAAATCGAAGAAAAGGTGAAAGTGATTCGAGATTGTTTGAAAGCTGCTTCAGATAGACAGAAATCTTATGCGGATTTGAAACGAAAAGAAATGGAGTTTCAAGTTGGTGATAAGGTATTTTTGAAAGTGTCTCCATGGAAGAAAGTCCTTAGATTTGGACGAAAGGGCAAGTTAAGTCCGCGTTTTATTGGACCGTATGAAATAATTGAAAAAGTTGGACTGGTAGCATATCGGCTAGCGTTACCACCCGAATTAGAGAAGATTCATGATGTGTTTCACGTATCTATGTTACGCCGGTATCGTTTGGATCCTTCACATTTAATTTCACCGACAGAAATTGAACTGCGACCGGATATGACTTATGAAGAAGAACCGATTAAGATTTTAGCTCGAAAAGTCAAACAACTAAGAAATAAAAGTGTTGCACTTGTAAAGTGTTGTGGCAAAAGCATGGGGTAGAAGAGACTACATGGAAACCTGAAGAAACTATGAGAAACCAATATCCACACTTTCTAGGTAAATTTTCGAGGACGAAAATCCTTAAAAGGGGGAGAGTTGTAATATCTGAATTGGGGCTTAATCGGAATAGTGGTTTCGTGACCACAAATCCGAGATAGAAATAATTATTTTATAATTATTTTGATGATTATGATATGATTGCATGATTGTGTGAAAATTTCGTAATGAAATTCTATGCCTAAAGTGCTTAAATTGAAAGTAGGGACTAAATCGAATAAGTTGCAAAACTTGCATTCTAGAAGTTTTTAGTATGAAATTGTTTTGGAATATTAATGAGGAGGTCTTAAATAGAAAATTGACCAATTTTAAGTTCATGGACAAAATTAGGACATGGAAGGAATTTTGGAAA
The DNA here is from genome assembly GCF_025698485.1 of Gossypium arboreum. Taxonomy (NCBI): domain Eukaryota; kingdom Viridiplantae; phylum Streptophyta; class Magnoliopsida; order Malvales; family Malvaceae; genus Gossypium; species Gossypium arboreum. The sequence continues at coordinate 19,569,342 of NC_069078.1, read as the reverse complement.
GTTTAGTAGTAAGGGTATTTTGGTCATTTAGTTATTAAAATGAATTAAAAACAAAATTAAAAGCCAATTTTTGTCCATCTTCTTCATTAGGCCAAAATTTCAAGGGTTCTCCATAGCTAGGGTTTGTTTCAAGCTTCCAAGCTCCATAATCAAGAAAAACGAGATTCAAGTCGTGATCGAGGAAAAGAAAAGATTGTGGACTAAATTGCAAAATCTTTATATTTTGGTACCAAGGTATGTTCATGTGTAAATAATGTAGCATAAATGTTATTTTTAAGTTATTAATGTTAATTATATGATATGCTAATTTTTAATCGTGAAATATTATGCTTTGTGCTTAATGTTGAGTAATATGCAAATTATGTTTACTACTTGATAAATATGAATTGCTACCGAGTATCGGTTCCGATATTCCACGGAAGACGGAAAATGTGAGATCGAGGGAAAAAGCCCGTTTGAACCTTAAGAATAGATTAGGATACAAGTGACATGTCACTAGGATGGTTGAGCATCCGAACTCGTGGAGTTGAGTCTGAGTTCACTTACGGATGCGAATGTCCAAACTCGTTGAGTTGAGTCCGAGTTCGTGAAATGTAACTAGGCATCCGAACTCGTTGAGTTGAGTCCGAGTTCACTTATGGATGTGAACGCTCAAGCTCGTTGAGTTGAGTCCGAGATCACTTAGGGGCGGGTTACATGATTTCTTGATTACATATGAGGCACTTATGTGCAAATTATCCGTGTATCCGAGTTGTATTCTGATGTGTTCAACGGGTGAAATTTCTAGTGAAATGAAAGAACACTTAAGATGCAAGCGACGTATTGGTAAGTGTTGTGAAATGGACACTTTGGATAGGTATGTTCGTAACCCTCGGGTTGATAATAGATACAACAACGAGAAGGTGGTAAGATGATGAATGATGTTTAGAAATATGACATGTTTTAGTGATACCATGCTAAAGTTGTTTGGTATATTTGTATTGTTATGTTACTTGTTATTTACAGATGAACTTACTAAGCATTTATGCTTACTCCTTCCTTTTCATTCACTGTAGTTTTGAACAAGCCAGCTCGAGAATCGGGACGGGTCGAAGGTTCGATCACACTATCCAAAGGACTTTTATCTTGGTAAATGGCTTGTACAACTACTTAAGTATGGCATGTATAGCAATATACATATTTTGTGTAAATAATTTAATGATATGGCCATGTTTGGTTGAGAAAATGTTTGATATTGATAAGTCATGGTGATGGCTAATTTAGATCATGTTTGATATCATGGAAGTTTAACAGGTTATCTAGTTCATAAAAATTCATGGAAAGATGAAACTTGCCTTAAAACAGAATGTTGCTGCAGCAATGTCGTGAATTTGAAAAATCACTAAAAATAGTATAAATGGAAATAAATGATGAATAAGTTATTAAATTGAAGCTTAATGAGTATATTTTCATATGGATTGAACAAAACAGAATATAAATTATATTTTATGAGATATTTAAACTTTTGTGAAACAGGGCGAGTGATTTCTGGATCCCTATTCTGACTTTAAAATTCATAATAAATTTTAAAAAATAATTAGAAGTTTTTCTTTATATGTACAGATTCCTTATTGAGTCTAATTTTAAGAAAAATAATCCTCGTAGTCATTTAAATTCTGTATAGAGAGATATCTGATTCGTAATACACAGATGTCAGAGCAATCAAACCCTGAAACAGGGGAGACTTTAACTAATAAACTGTACTAATTGGCCCAACCAAAAATTCTAGAAAAAGAATTAGTAAATAGATATATGAGTCTATATTTAGGGAAAATTTACAGATCTTGATTTCGAGTTTTGTAACTCGAGATATGATTTTTCTTGTAACCGTGACGCGGGTAGTTAGAAAGCTGTGAATGTAGAAACAAATGATTTGAAGTTCTTAATTTGATAAATTATGTTCGGTAACCCCTCAAGCTCGACTCCGGTGATGGTTTCGGGCGTGGGGGCGTTACAATATTTTTTTGGAATAATTAATCTAAAATCATATTATTTGGTAGAGTTTCAGTTGAAGTGTGATTCCTCTACTGCTCAACCGAAAAGGACTGACCATCGGAAAGCTGCCACCATCAAGATCGTTGTGTCCGGTGGTGCCATCATAGTTGCGAAATCGTTATGGCACCCCAAGCCGATTCGACTATTACCGGTTTGATCAGGGCTAGAGACGACTTAGCCTATCTGTGCTTGCCACCAGTTAGACCGCTAACCCGATTTCACATACCAAGCTTGGTTCGACCAATTTTAGGGTCTCGATTTTTTGTTCTTTGACCCAATTTTTTATTTTAGGTTCAATTTTCAAGTTCAATTACCTATTGAGACAATTGTCTAACTTGAAAATTAATTTTCAAAAATACAATGTTAATTTTAATTAATTTGATTAATTTGATTTTTCTTGATCAAAATTAATTTTCCAAAAAGTCACTTATATTTTCCAAAATAATTTTTCAAGAAAATTCTTTAATCAAATTCTTTAGTTGAAGAAATGAAACAGCCCGTTTTTAGTCAAATTAAAATAGTGGTTTCAGAACCACAAATCCGAGGTTGAAATAATTATTTTATTATTTTAATGTTACAGCAAGATAATATGATTTTGTGATAATTTTGTTAAGAGATTTTATCGTTTGAGTGCTTAATTTGATAAAAGGACTAAATTGCGTAAAGTGTAAAAGTTATGTTTTAATAGCTAAAAGTGTCTAATACCTATGGAATCTTATAGTTAATGTTCTTAAGTGGTAATTAGACCAATAGTGTGTTAGTGGACATTTATGAGATTGGTATTGTTGAAATTTTATTGAAATTAAAAGGTTAATTAAGTAATTTAGTAAATTAATGTAAAATAAATAAAACAAAACAATTTTAATTCTCTTATCATCTTTTCCAACTGATTATATAAGGGGAACGAAACCATTTTTCTTCATTTAGGGTTCGGTCACTTTGAAGCTAGATTGGTAAGTGATTTTTGTCCCATTTTTAATGATTTATATATTTTTGAAATCGTTGCAGCTTAATCTAGCTATCCCAGGGACTAATTTGTAAAAATGTTATAGGTTTAGGGTTTTTCCATTGATGAATCTATGTGTACTTTGATGTTTGATGATAGAAAATGTATGCTTGATGTTAGATAAACAACATGTGTAAAGTGATTTTTAACAAAATTGTCATTTGGGAATTTAATTGAGAAATGTTGAAATTTTGTGGTTAAATTGTGAAATAAATGAAAAATATGGGCTGCTAGGGACTTAATTGAGATTAGGCTAGCATGAATATCGGTTAAATTGTATGAATTTGTATTTTTATGAGACATGGACTAAATTGTAAAAATGTTGAAATATTTGGGGCAAAAATATAAAGTTGCCTTAATATGCATTTTGGACTACTTTGAATAGAATGACAATTAAATAAGTTAATTTTGATTACATTTAGATCAAGAAAAGTGAAATTTGGATTTAGATCGGGGAAAAACAAAGTATCAGACTAATCGACTTATTTCGCCGTTTTTGCAATCGAGGTAAGTTCGTATGTTAATAAGCATTATTATAATTGTGTTTTAAATGTTTTAATATTGAATATATTGTGTATACAACATTGCAGATATGTTCGACGATAATTCGGTGACAAGAAATACCGATTGACCTTAGGAACAGATTAAGATACGAATGACATGTCATTAGGGATTATGTGATTTGGGTGTTGGTCTGTACGTCCTACCGGTGGCTGAGTTATCTAGCATGTGTTACAGATACTCGTCAGCATGTGTTATCTGACATGAGATTGAGATAGCTTCAGCTATATAAATGTGGCACTTAGGGTGCGAGATTCCCGAGTATCCGATAGTATCCAAATGGTTCAACGAGTATATCAGAGATGTGGTTGAATATGAATTTGATACAAGATGGTACAGGTATGTACATGAACTATTTAAGCATTGAAATGAGAAAATTTATGAAATTCATATTTAACTTGGTGAATGAGAATGTGGTAGGTTGGTGAATCATAATGAGATATGTTATGTTATGTTTAAATTGCTTAAATTGTGCATATATGGTAAGTTGAGTTATACTTCTATACAAACTTATTAATCTTTATAGCTTACAAACTTATTAATCTTTATAGCTTACATTGATTATTTTTCCTTGTTTTATAGTGAAATCAAAGCTAGCTAGGATTCAGGAATCATCGAAGACCTCATTATACTATCAAGCTATAGCTTTGGTACTTTTAAATCTATGTTTTTGGAATATATGGCATGTATAGGAGCTTTGGTCATTTTGGTATATGATAGTAATTAATTTAGCCATTTAGATTGGCTTGTAAATGTTAAATGTTTGGTTTTGTACATAGCCATGAGAGTTGGCTTATTTTTGGTTGTTTTGGTTGTATATATATATATGCAAATGGCCTTTGTCTTGTGTTGATAATTACTATGAAAATGATTGTGGTAAATGGTTGATATTTGAGAATTCTTATGCTTATGAGTTTAGGCAAAATGATACATAATTGGAAGTGTCCACATTGATAATTTGTGAAAGTGAGGTTTGGTATAAAATTGAATGGCATAATGTGGTATTTGTGTGCCTTGTATATGTTGGTACTGAAATGGCATGAATTAAGCTTAATTGAGATTGAATGAATGCCTATTTATGTCATGTTTGGTGCTATTTGGTTTGGTGTAGGTGTATAAAAATTTGGGTGGCAAGATGGCTTAGTAAATAGCCTTTTTTTTTTGTCTACACATGCAGAGACACAGGTGCATGTCTCAACTGTGTGTAACACACAGTCAGGTTGCACGGCCTGTGTCCCTTGGTGTGTAATTAGAAATCAAGTCAGTATGCTCCACATGGCCTAGCGGACAGGAGTGTGACTTGGCCGTGTGGCATAAGTCAGTATACCTTATAGGATTGGCACGGCCTAGCACACGGGCGTGTGAGGCCATTTCGAAAGGGCACACGGGCTGGTCACATGGGCATGTGGTTGGCTGTGTGACCCAAGTCAGGGAGTTACACGGGGTAAGACATGGGCTGGGACACGACCATATGATCCCATTTCGAGTGTCCATACGGCCTGTAACACGGGCATGTCTCACATGGCCGAGCCACACAGGCGTGTGTCCCCTGTATTTTGCAAAATTTTCTAAGTTTTCCAAAAAAATTTTGAGTTATCGGTTTAGTCCTGAACCACTCCTAATGCATGTTTTGGGTCTCGTAGGCTCATATTAGGGACAATGTGATTGTTTATGAATGATGTTTATATTTGAAATGGAAAAGTGTATGAGAATTGTATATGTATTTGTGTAATAAGTCCAATAATGCTCCGTAACCCTATTCTACCATTGGATACGGGTGAGGGATGTTACATTTATTGGTATCAGAGCTATGTTTTAGTCAATTCTAGGACTAATGTAATGTATGTGAGAGTCTAGCTATACATGCCATATATAACCTATGATAGTGTGATAGCTCCTAACAGTTTTAAATTGTGTTTTCATATAGAAAATAGATCCCAATCGAGTGTTAGCTAATGATGTTGAAAGTAATGTGCCAGCCTCCATTCACAGAGTAGCGCAATCAGAGTCAAGACCCGTATCAGGTAGTCAGGGAGGAGAGGCTAAGGAAGCCTTCTTCCAAATGATGAACATGTGGTTCACAGAGTTTGTTCGAACAAATCTGGTTGCTTAGCAACCTCCACTTCCACCTAATCCCTAACTGGTTCCTATAGCTCATCAAAGTGTGGAACTTTTACGATTGAACAAGCCACTTGTTGATAAGATTTGAAAATATGGGGCTGAAGAATTCAGAGCTACTGTTGATGACGATCTTGAGAGAGCCAACTTTTGGCTAAAGAATACTATCAGAGTATTTGATGAACTATCCTGCACACCAGCTGAATGTGTAAAATGTGCCGTTTCACTTTTGAGAGACAGTACGCATTAATGGTGGAATAATTTAGTATCTGTGGTACCGAGAGAAAGGGTCACCTGATAATTCTTTGAAGCCAAATTCAAAAAGAAATACATCAGCCAACGGTCTATTGATCAAAAGCGAAAAGAGTTTCCAGAGCTAAACAGGGTCGAATGTCTGTGACCGAGTATGAGAGAGAGTTTGTAAGACTCAGTAAATATGCTCGAGAATGTGTTTCTACTAAGGAAATTATGTGTAAAAGATTAGAAGATAGGTTGAATGAAGATATCAGATTGCTAGTAGGGATTCTAGAGTTGAAAGAATTTGTAGTGCTAGTCGACAAAGCTTGTAAAGCCGAGGAACTTGGCAAAGAAAGGAGAAAAGCTGATTTCGAGGCTAGAGATTCTAGAAAGAGATTGATAAATAAACCCTATCAATCTTCGTCAAAGAAATCACGAGATTCGTATATTTGTTCGAATGCTTCAATCGGATATTCAAATAGAGATCGTAGAAAGCAATACATGAGTCCTAAAGCTCAGGTTACTTCAGTGTTGAGTATGGGTAGTATGAGAAACAATAAACCTGAGTGTCAACGGTATGGAAGGTGACATCTTGGAGACTACTGGATGAATAATAAATGTTGTTTGAAATGCGGCTCGCAAGATCATTTCATTCAAGATTGTCCTGAATTACTTGAGAAAGACAGATATCAGAATGCAAGATCGAGTACCACTGCTGCTAGAAAAAGACCACCTATAAATGCGGGAAATGTGATCAGTAGCTTATGCTATTAGCGTTTGCAAAGACACGTCATCACCAGATATTATCGTTGGTATATTTCTCTTCATGACACTAATATAATTGCCTTGAAAGGTCCTGGATCGACTCATTCATATATTTGTATGAACTTAGTGTCTAGTAAGAGTTTCCCTTGTAACACCCTAACCCGTATCCGTTGCCGGAATGGGTTACGAGGTATTACTAGAAGAGACATAGCTTTTAGGCAATCACAAACATACTCAAACATTTAATTCAAATTCAAATCAATTATAAACTTAAATAATCAATTTAACCTTTTACGAAATAATTTATAACATATTAATCAACTTGTATCTAATATTAAATCATAAACAAATAATGTCAACTATATCATTTTGACACAAATCATATGCACATATCAAAGTCTATAAAATAATTTAAATCAATTATTATAAGCATGAAATATCAAAGAGCACAAAAACCAAATTTGCATGCAAACCATTAAAACCTTCTAATACTAAAATCAATATTCATTTGGTCACTTTTATGAGCATTAGCCGATTACCATAACCTTTCATATACAAGGCATTTCATTATTAAACAAAAGCAAATACAATGTAATTTATTCAATCAAGGATTTCATACATGAAAATTATAAAGCATACATATTTGAGATACATACCATGTTTACCTTACTTTATTCGGCATGTAAATTTTAATTACAAGAAATATGAAATTTTTCCATTTCAAACATAAATAATCTAGTATCCATATGATCATTTTATAAGGCTTTAGCCAAATATGGTCATGCCTAATACATGTGTTTCATTCAATGACCATTTCTTTACTAAACCAATTTTTATTATTCAATTTGCATGAAAACTTTTCAAAGAATCACATTTTCATGATTATTCAATTAGCAAATATCATATAACAAATAATAATCAAATTTCCATAGTAATTGCTGAAAATCAACATTCATGACTTCAAAAGGTCGAAATTTAATTACCAATCATTTTACATTGAATCGAAAGACTTATATAAAACCAACTTAATTATCATACATTCGATTATATACTTATGATCACAAGTCAAAACAAACATATCAAATGCCCATATAAAAAAATAATAATAATTGCCGAATTAAAAAGTCACTCATGATATATACTTATAACATTGCGCATAGCTTGACCAAATCAACTTTTAAATGTATGAATCATTGACATAAGTTAACCAACTATTTATCAAAATCTATACCATTTCAATAAGCAAACCGAATCATCAATCTATATGCAAATGTTAACCATAATAATTGATACACCTTTCCAAACATATCAAATCATGTACATTTATAAGTCCAATTCACATCTCAAATATCATATATATATATATATATATATATATATATATACATCACTCAAGACAAACAATATTTATACCACATCTCATGATCAAATTCACAAGCCATTCATCTTTCACCAACCACTACCAGCAATAATCACATTTAACTATACACATATATATATATCATAACCGAATATGCCAAACACATCCAAAATTTCAACCACATCATTTAATCAAACCATAAACCCATATTTAGCAAATGAACAAGCCATTTTTGCATGGCTTTTAAATATATACACATCCCAAAATCAATTATTTCAAAATATAACCTAGCCTATACATGCCATAGTTCCAAAAATTTGTTTATAAAATACCAAAGTTAGTCAATAGTGTGATAGAATTTGACGATGATCCCTGAGCTCGTAACTTGACTCCAAAATCTATAAAACAAAAGAAAAACATATACACACACAATAAGCTATCATAGCTTAATAAGTTATAAGTAAGTAAACAACTCAAAGATAAGATTAACTCATTTTAACTAGACCAAATTATAATATCATCATCACATTATCTCGAACTTACCATTTCATAAATAATATATAAACTTTCATACAGAAATGTTACCTCGACCGAATGTTCATATAATTATATTCACATATTAAAAAATTAAGTTATTACAAAAATATTCATATTACTTGTTCCAAAGGTCGAATACACTTTCCATGTACACATACATTTTTTCATTTACCTCATACATAATTTGCAACAAATATCAAGTAACTTACTTACCTTATTTCAAGTAGGTAATAAGCTAACTCATACCTGGTCATCTTAGCTCATTTTGCACATTTAATAAAAACTTATCGTTGCCTGATGAACCATTCGGAATTGGATAGGACACTCAAATAATCACACATATCATACAATGCCAACATCCCAGACGTGGTCTTACATGTAATCATATATCGATGCCACTGTCCCAGACAGGGTCTTACTCGTACACATATATCGGAGTCACATATCGATGCCAGGTCTTACTCGCACACATAAATTAGAATCCTATGTCATGACAATGTATCCTAACTATTCCTAAGGTTTGTACAGGGCTTTCGAACGTCATATCTCGGTCGAAACGAATTCGGAAATGTAGTAATCAAGCTTTTCATATTTGGCCATCATAAATATAAATCCATACATTTCATAACATCATATTTATATAGTATTGAATTGCAATTAAATACGTCTATTTCCTTATAAACTTACCTCGGACGATGAAAAATCAGTACGGATCAGCTAGTCGACAACATTAGTTTTTCCCCGATCTAAATCCGATTTTCTCTTTTCTTGGTCTAAATTAATATAAATTAAACTTATTAAATCAAATATTCAATCAAATTCATCCAAAAACACACAAATTAACAAATTACACTTTTACACCTAATATTTCACATTTTTCACAATTTAGTCCCTGTTACACAAAACACAAAATATGCAAAATCTCACAACAACATAGCTAGGCCGAATCTTCCTTATATTCATACTAGTCCATATATTTCATTTATTCCACATTTTAGTCCCTTAATTTATTATTTTAGCAATTTAGTCCTAATTACTCAAAATCATCAAAAATTCCAATACAAAACATGTTAATCTAAAATATATATTTCATATTTCATCATCAAACAAAAAAAAAATCATACGATCTCATCTATGACCTAACTCAAAATATTCATCAAACTAAAAAATTCAAGCATGGTCGGATAATATTTAAAGCAACGATCTCAAAAACGTAAAAAATATAAAAAATCAAAGTAAAAACATACCTTGATTTAGCTTGAGAAGTAGCCGAATGCCTAACTCTTTTCTTTTCTTTTTATTTTTGGTATTTTCGGTTCTTAAAGATGAATACTAATATGGTTTCTTTATTATATGTTTTATAATATATTAACTAAACAATTACTTTGCCAATTTGACCTTACAAGTAAAATATACAACCTGTGACAGCCTTAAAACGACCCTAGTCGGAATGTGGTTTCGGGACCACAAAATCGAGGCATAAAAATAATTTGATATTTATTTTGATGCCTATAATATGTGTTAACTCATGTGTGACATTCTTGATGCTTTAATTTAGAGTTATAAATGTGAATTTCACTAGAAAAGACCTAGTAGTAAACTTTGAAAGTAGGATAGGAAATGTGTGATGACTAATTAAAGCATGCATGCAAAACAATGGCCTTGCTTGTCAAATATCCCTCTTTTACAAGTGATGGCCGCCATGACAAAGAATATGGGCAAAACATGTCATAGACATGTTTTGTTGGTGCATCATGGGTGAAAAAATAAATTAATGAGCATGGGTAATAAAGAAATGGAAAAAAGAAAAAAATGGTCTCATGCATGCCCATTGCCGTGAGTTGTGGAGAAAGAAAGAAGAATTTTTGTTCATCATTTTCATTTCCTTTGGGCTGAAAATTCTAAGGAAGAAGGAAGGAATTCTTGTTTCATGTTGGTTTGGAAGAGGTTTAGGAGGAGGTTTGGCCATACTTGTACCTAGATTAAGGTAAGTTTGATGTTTTGCCATGAGATTCATGTATATTTTGTTGTTAGCTTGAGTTCTAACTAGCCATGGTTCAAATCCTTACTATGTCATGGAGATGATATTCGCTAAGGTGAGGTTGTGTTGATATCATTTGCATGCTAAAAGTGAAGCTTTGTAATGGTGCATGTGATGGTGGATTGATGATTATTGAATATTTTTTAACACTTTTGAGTGAGAGTTTGATAGATACCATGAGGTTAAACTTCATGACATTGTAAGCTTGTAAGTTGGATGATGAAGTTCATGCTTTGTGAAGGTAAATGGGGTAGAAGGAGCATTCGGCCATAATGAAAATATATGAGATAGTCATAGTCATCCTTATGATTGGCCCTTGCACCTATATGTATATATGTTTGCACATGATGTATTGCCATGACATATATACTATTTCAAGGTATATATTTGCTAGCGATGATGTTTGGTTATGAAGTACATGAGAGATGTGTATTGAGCTACAATATGTAATCGTTAGTTAGTAAAATGTATGCTGTTTTGTGTGGTATTAAGTGCATAATTGGCCTCAACATGGACATGCATATTCGGCCACATGAAGGGGGGGTTGGTGTGCATGCATTCGGTTAGAGGCAAGCATATTGATGCCTATTCTTGGCTTGGAAATTTCGGCTAAGGAGGGTACTAACTAATGTGTTGAATTCGATTCGTGATTTCGTACACATGTGACTCTAATGTCTAATGTGTATAAGGGCTAAGTACCTTGAGCTTCACTTTGATGTTTGAATGAATTGTATTGAATTGCTTGTTGTGCTTAAAAATTGTGCATGACCATTGTGTATTTGAGCTAAAGTATGGCCATATGACCATTTAAACTCCTTGTCATATTCGGCCATAAGCTATCATAATGAGATTTTAATAAGTTAAATTTGTGTGAATTAGCTCAAGAGCTTAGAGGACCACAGTTGGATAAGAGAAAGGAAAAAGTGATTGAATAGCCGTCGAAATCGCTCGACAACATCCAAGGTAAGTCTTCGAGTAATGACCCTACTTGAATTATATTGAAATCATGCTCCTTGTATGTGGCTATTGAGCCGAAATTGTAAAGGTTTGATAAATATTTTGTGTTTGAGCCTTAGTAACTGAAAATGAAATATGGATGTGTCGTGATTATTGATATATGTGTACATGAGCATTTGAATGATACCGGGCTAAGTCCCGAAGGCATTTATGCTAGTGATTATGTCCGGCTAAGACCGAAGGCATTCGTGCGAAGTTGTTATATCCGGCTAAGACCGAAGGCAATTGTGCAAGTTACCAAATCGGGTTAAGACCAAGGCAATTGTGCTTGTGGTTATATCCGGTTAAATCCAAGGTACGTGACTCGAAATGAGCAATCTTGCTGTAAAATTTCAGTTTATACACTTGTGAAAATTCCAGCAATGAGGTATGTTCGTATGTGCTTGAATTAGTTGAGTCCTTACAAATAAGTATTCACTCGGTTGATAAGCGAGCTACTAGGCCTTTGGCTAAGTTGTTCTTTTGTGTATGAACATAAGGGTCGGTAATGTGAAGTAAGTATGATTATGAGAATGTGTATTAATAAAGTGATTCATTTAGTTATGTAAATGTAATACTTTAGTCAAAGCTGATTTCATTACTTGAGACTTACTAAGCATTAAAATGCTTACCCGTTGCTTTGGCTCTCGCTTTATAGATTTTGCTCGTTAGCTATCGGATTCGGGATCATTGAAGTCGAAGTCATCCACACTATCAAAGCCCCATTTTGGTACAATTTTGGTTGAACTTTGAAATGGCATGTATAGGACTACCCTTTTGTTGTAGGTCATGTACCTTTCGGTTTTGTGTAAACTTGGATAGCCATGCGAAAATGGCTTATATCGTTTTAGCATAGTACTATAATCGTTTGTATGTTGATCATTATGAGGTATGGAATTGTTTTGAAACGATTAGCCATTGGAATGGTTAATCATGATCACACTTTGTGCTATGTATGCAAAAAGGGCCAATTGAATCATGGAAATCATGAAATAGGTAAGGCCTACCTTAAAGGCAGACGCTGACAGCAGCAGTGATGTGGATATGAAAAATCACTAAAAATAGTAGGAATGGTATTAAATAGTGAATAAATTATGTAAATGAACCTTGATGAATCTAATTTCATTTGGAAGAAACGAAACGGTCATATGTGTTGTATGTTAAGAGATATTAAAGTTCTCGTGAAGCAGGGCCAGAACGGTTTCTGGATCAACTGTTCCGAATTTGGAAATTCATTGTAAATTAACCAGAGAGAATTAGGAGTCATTCCATATATGTATAGATTCCTCTCTGAGTCTAGTTTCTATAGAAACAAACTGCATCAGTATTTAAGCCCTGTACAGGGAGATATCCAATTTGTAATGCGTGAAGGTCAGTGTAGTCGAACCCTGGATTAGGGGAGAATTTAACTAATAAACTGTACTAATTGGCCAGACCAAAAATTCTAGAAACAAATGTGTTGATGGAATTATGAGTCTAGTTTCAGGAAAAATTTATGAAACTGATTTTCGAGCTTTAAAACTCAAGATATGATTTTTGAGGCGACAGTGACGCAGTAACCAGCTAGTCTGGAAATTTTTTTTTTATGGACTGTGAAAACAATTAAGTTAAGTCATGTGCACCTCGTGTTCGACTCGATAACGGACTCAGTGCACGGGTGTTACAATTTTATTGGTATCAGAGCTACGGTTTAGTCGATTCTAGGACTACCGTATTGCGTTTGGGTCTAGCTATACATGCCATTTTATGTGATTATTTGATAGTGTGGTGATTTCTGACATTTGAATTTGTGTTTATTTATAGTAATGGATCCCGATCCCAACCGAGCGATAGCTGATGATGTGGAGAGTGTGGCGCTTGCTCCCGCACAAGGGACAGCGCCGGCAGACTCTCAACCTATTGCTAGCAATCCGAATGATGAGGCTAGGCAAGCTTTCTATAGCGTGATGAATGATTGGTTCAACCAATACATTCGAACTAACACGACATTCCACAACCTCCATTCCCGACTAATACAACCCCGCACCTACAATGCCTCGATGAATCGACCAAATAATGTCGAATAAGCCCCAGTTGATGAATCCGAAAACATGGGGCTACTGAATTTAAAGCTACGGATAGCGACGATGCCGAAAGCAAGCTGAATTTTGGTTGGACAACACTATCCGTACTCGATGAGCTATCTTGTACACCGATGAATGCCTAAAGTGTACTATCTCCTTGCTACGTGATTCGCCTACTATTGGTGGTGTACTCGACTACATTGTGCCCGAGAGCAAGTAACTTGGGAGTTTTTCCAAACTGAGTTTCGGAAAAAGTATATCAGTCAGAGATTTATGGATCAAAAACGGAAGGAATTTCTTGAACTTAAACAAGGTTCCATGTCGGTTACCGACTATGAACGAAAATTTGTGAGGCTTAGCCGGTACGCGCGGGAATGCATTTCTTCAGAAGCTGTGATGTGTAAACGCTTCGAAGATGGACTGAATGATGATATAAAGCTGTATGTTGGCATTTTGGAAATCCGAGAGTTTGTGGCTCTTATCGAGAGAGCGTACAAAGCCGAGGAACTCAGTATGGAGAAAAGAAAAGCTGAAGTGGGAGCAAGGGAGTTTCGTAAGAGGTCTTCGGGGAAGCCCTTCCCACAGTCATCAAAGAAATTTAGAGATGGCTTAGGCCGGTCTAGAGACACTTTGGGCTTTTCTAAACGAGATCACGACCGACCCCCTGTGACCACACGAGTCACTTCAATCGCCAGTGGTGGAAATGATCGTCGAGAGAGAGCGGAGTGCCAGTATTGTGGCAAATGGCATTCCAGAAGTTGTAGATTCCGTGACCGCTCCTGTTACAAGTGCGGAGCAGTCGACCACTTCATGCCCAAGGTTGTCTGAACAAAATGTAGATCAGAGTGGGAAACCAGGTGCTACCACTGCTCGAGGTAGACCATCTAGAAATACGGGCAATGCTAGTGGTGGTCAGAGAGGATCTAGAGATGCTACGACCAGATCCGAGGCTCGCGCTCCTGCTAGGGCTTATGCCATACGCGCACGTGAGGATGCTTCCTCGCCAGATGTTATTACCGGTACTTTCACTCTCTTTGATACTAATGTGATTGCTTTGATTGACCCTGGTTCTACTCATTCTTATATATGCGAAACCTTAGCATCCAGTAAGACTTTACCTATTGAGTCTACTGAGTTCGTAATTCGGGTGTCAAATCCCTTGGGTCGTTACGTGCTTGTCGACAAAGTGTGTAGGAAATGCCCCCTAGTAATTCGAGGTTCCTGTTTTCCGGCGGACTTGATGCTTTTACCGTTTGATGAATTTGATGTTATTCTTGGTTTGGATTGGTTGATCGTGCATGATGCGGTTGTGAATTGCAAAAGCATGACTATTGATTTGAGGTGCGCAAATAACGAGATGATTCGAGTCGAGTCTACAGACTTGAAGGGGGTGCCAGCTGCAATATCATCAATGTTGGCCCAGAAATATGTAAGAAAAGGGTGCGAAGCATACCTTGCGTATGTACTTGAAGATAAGGAGTTAGAAACAAAACCCGAATCTGTGCCGATGGTTTGTGAATACCCGGATGTTTTTCTCGAAGAATTACCGGGTTTGCCCCCTGTTCGAGAGGTAGAGTTTGGTATTGAGCTTATACCTGGGACCACACCAATTTCGATAGCTCCGTATCGTATGGCACCAACGGAATTGAAGGAGTTGAAAGCTCAGTTGCAAGAGTTGGTGGATAGAGGTTTTGCTCGCCCGAGTTTTTCACCTTGGGGTGCACCAGTGTTGTTCGTGAAAAAGAAGGACAGAACCATGAGGTTGTGCATCGACTATCGTCAGCTTAATAAAGTGACAATAAAGAACAAATATCCATTACCGCGTATCGATGATTTGTTCGATCAACTGAAGGGAGCCTCAGTGTTCTCAAAAATAGATTTGAGATCGGGCTATTATCAGTTGCGAATCCGAGATTCAGACATACCCAAAACTGCCTTTAGAACGAGATATGGTCACTACGAGTTCTTAGTGATGCCGTTTGGGCTCACTAATGCCCCTTCGGTATTTATGGATTTGATGAATCGGATCTTCAGACCATATTTGGATCTGTTCGTAGTTGTGTTCATTGACGACATCCTGGTCTATTCAAGAGATGAGACCGAACATGCGGAGCACCTGAGATTAGTGTTGCAAATTTTACGGGATAAGCAGTTATACGCTAAGTTCAGCAAGTGTGAGTTCTGGTTAAGAGAGGTTAGCTTCTTGGGTCATGTGGTATCTGCATTGGGTATTCGAGTCGACCCAAGCAAAATTTCAGCCATACTTAACTGGAAGCCTCCAAGAAATATTACTGAGGTTCGGAGCTTTTTGGGACTTGCCGGTTACTACCGACGGTTTGTAAAAGGATTCTCGATGATAGCCACACCCATGACGAAACTGCTTCAGAAAGATGTCAAGTTTGAATGGACGGAAAAGTGTCAGAAAAGTTTCGACCAATTGAAAACTCATTTGACGGAAGCTCCAGTACTAGTACAGCCCGAATCTGGCAAAGAGTTTGTCATCTATAGTGACGCCTCCCTACTTGGGTTAGGTTGCGTATTGATGCAAGAAGGTCGAGTTGTGGCCTATGCGTCGAGACAATTAAAGCCACATGAGAAAAATTATCCGACCCATGATCTCGAATTGGCTGCCATCGTATTCACCTTAAAGATATGGCGACATTACTTATTTGGTGAGAAGTGCCATGTGTATTCGGATCACAAAAGTCTCAAATATTTGATGACTCAAAGAGACTTAAATCTGCGACAAAGACGTTGGCTCGAGTTGTTAAAAGATTATGAGCTTGTCATTATTATCACCCGAGAAAGGCTAATGTGGTTGCGGACGCCTTAAGCCAGAAATCACTGTTTCTTTTACGAGCGATGAATGTACACCTGTCTATTCTACCCGACAATGTGTTAGTAGCCGAATTAAAGGCCAAACCATTATTGACTCATCAAATTCGTGAAGCTCAGAAAGTTGACGATGAGTTGGTTGCAAAACGGGCTAAGTGTGTTCCGAACAAGGAATCGGAGTTTCAAATTGATGATGATGATTGTTTGAGGTTCAGAAGTCGTCTGTGTGTTCCAAAGAATTTGAAACTTATTTCGATAATTCTGAATGAAGCCCATTGTAGCCGAATGGCAATCCACCCGGGGAGTACGAAGATGTACAACGATTTGAAAGCGTCGGTTTTGGTGGCATGGTATGAAACGAGACATCTCCGACTTTGTTTGAGATGTTTAATATGTCAACAAGTGAAAGCGGAACATCAAGTGCCTTGAGGATTACTTCACCGATTATGATACCGAATGGAAATGGGATCGAGTCACAATGGACTTTGTGTCCGGACCGCCATTGTCGACAAGTAAGAAGGATGCGATTTGGGTTGTTGTTGATAGACCGACTAAGTCGGCTCACTTTATCCCTATGCGTCTGGATTTTTCATTGGATAAACTAGCTGAATTGTACGTTTCTCAGTTGTGAGATTACACGGGTACCAATTTACATTGTGTCGGATAGAGATCCGAGGTTCACCTCGCGATTTTGGAAGAAATTGCAAGAAGCTTTGGGTACCAAGTTGCATTTCACCGCCTTTCACCCCAAACCGATGGTCAATCCGGCGGATAATTCGAGATACTTGAGGATATGTTGAGATGTTGCATCCTCGAATTCGATGGTTCATGGGAGCGGTATTTACCTTTGATTGAATTCGCACAACAATAGTTTTCAATCAAGTATTAAGATGGCGCCTTACGAGGCTCAGACGGGCGTAAATGCCGTACACCATTGTTTTGGACCGAGCTCGGTGAAAACAAAATTTTCGAGTGGATTTAATTAAAGATGCTGAATGAAGGTAAAGGTAATCCGTGAAAGTCTAAAGCGCCACAGATCGTCGTAAATCGTGACGCGGATTTGAAGCGAAGGACATTGAGTATCGTGGGAGATAAAGTGTTTCTTAAAGTTTCGCCTTGGAAAAAGATACTCGATTTGGCCGTAAGGGCAAGTTGAGTCCGAGATTCATTGGGCGTCTGAAATCTACGAGCGAGTTGGCCCGATTTATGTATCGTTTGATTTTGCCCCCTGAACTCGAAAAGATTCACAACGTCTTCCATGTTTCAATGCTTCGACGCTATAGATCTAATCCACCGCACGTAATTAGTCCATCAGAGGTTGAAATTCAAGCCGATATGAGTTATGAAGAAGAACCGATTCGTATCCTAGCTCGTGAAGTGAAAGAGTTGCGAAACAAAAGGGTTCCGCTAGTGAAAGTGTTATGGCTCAAACACGGGATAAAAGAAGCTACTTGGGAACCCGAGAACTCTATGAAAGAGCGATATCCAAATCTATTTACCGGTAAGATTTTCGGGGACGAAAATTTCTTAAGTGCGGGAGAGTTGTGACAACCTTAAAACGACCCTAGTCGGAATGTGGTTTCGAGACCACAAAACCGAGGCATAAAAATAATTTGATATTTATTTTGATGCCTATAATATGTGTTAACTCATGTGTGACATTCTTGATGCTTTAATTTAGAGTTATAAATGTGAATTTCACTAGAAAGGACCTAGTAGTAAACTTTGAAAGTAGGATAGGGAAATGTGTGATGACTAATTAAAGCATGCATGCAAAACAATGGCCTTGCATGTCAAATATCCCTCTTTTTACAAGTGATGGCCGACCATGACAAAGAAATATGGGCAAAACATGTCATAGACATGTTTTGTTGGTGCATCATGGGTGAAAAAAATAAATTAATGAGCATGGGTAATAAAGAAATGGAAAAAAAGAAAAAAAAAATGGTCTCATGCATGCCCGTTGCCGTGAGTTGTGGAGAAAGAAAGAACAATTTTTGTTCATCATTTTTCATTTCCTTTGGGCTGAAAATTCTAAGGAAGAAGGAAGGAATTCTTGTTTCATGTTGGTTTGGAAGAGGTTTAGGAGGAGGTTTGGCCATACTTGTACCTAGATTAAGGTAAGTTTGATGTTTTGCCATGAGATTCATGTATATTTTTGTAGTTAGCTTGAGTTCTAACTAGCCATGGTTCAAATCCTTACTATGTCATGGAGATGATATTCGGCTAAGGTGAGGTTGTGTTGATATCATTTGCATGCTAAAAGTGAAGCTTTGTAATGGTGCATGTGATGGTGGATTGATGATTATTGAATATTTTTTTTAACACTTTTGAGTGAGAGTTTGATAGATACCATGAGGTTAAACTTCATGACATTGTAAGCTTGTAAGTTGGATGATGAAGTTCATGATTTGTGAAGGTAAATGGGGTAGAATAATGAATATATATGAGATAGTCATAGTCATCCTTATGATTCGGCCCTTGCACCTATATGTATATATGTTTGCACATGATGTATTGGCATGACATATATACTATTTCAAGGTATATATTTGCTTGCGATGATGTTTCGGTTATGAAGTACATGAGAGATGTGTATTGAGCTACAATATGTAATGCGTTAGTTAGTAAAATGTATGCTGTTTTTGTGTGGTATTAAGTGCATAATTGGCCTCAACATGGACATGCATATTCGGCCACATGAAGGGGGCGGGTTGGTGTGCATGCATTCGGTTAGAGGCAAGCATATTGATGCCTATTCTTGGCTTGGAAATTTTGGCTAAGGAGGGTACTAACTAATGTGTTGAATTCGATTCGTGATTTCGTACACATGTGACTCTAATGTCTAATGTGTATAAGGGCTAAGTACCTTGAGCTTCACTTTGATGTTTGAATGAATTGTATTGAATTGCTTGTTGTGCTTAAAAATTGTGCATGACCATTGTGTATTTGAGCCAAAGGATGGCCATATGACCATTTAAACTCCTTGTCATATTCGGCCATAAGCTATCATAATGAGATTTTAATAAGTTAAATTTGTGCGAATTAGCTCAAGAGCTTAGAGGACCACAGTTGGATAAGGGAAAGGAAAAAGTGATTGAATAGCCGTCGAAATCGCTCGACAACATCCAAGGTAAGTCTTCGAGTAATGACCCTACTTGAATTATATTGAAATCATGCTCCTTGTATGTGGCTATTGAGCCGAAATTGTAAAGGTTTGATAAATATTTTGTGTTTGAGCCTTAGTAACGAAAATGAAATATGGATGTGTCGTGATTATTGATATATGTGTACATGAGCATTTGAATGATACCCGGGCTAAGTCCCGAAGGCATTTATGCTAGTGATTATGTCCGGGCTAAGACCCGAAGGCATTCGTGCGAGTTGTTATATCCGGGCTAAGACCCGAAGGCAATTGTGCAAGTTACCAAATCCGGGTTAAGACCCGAAGGCAATTGTGCTTGTGGTTATATCCGGTTAAATCCGAGGTACGTGACTCGGAAATGAGCAATCTTGCTGTAAAAATTTCAGTTTATACACTTGTGAAAATTCCAGCAATGAGGTATGTTCGTATGTGCTTGAATTAGTTGAGTCCTTACAAATAAGTATTCGCTCAGTTGATAAACGAGCTACCGGCCTTTGGCTAAGTTGTTCTTTTGTGTATGAACATAAGGGTCGGTAATGTGAAGTAAGTATGATTATGAGAATGTGTATTAATAAAGTGATTCATTTAGTTATGTAAATGTAATACTTTAGTCAAAGCTGATTTCATTACTTGAGACTTACTAAGCATTAAAATGCTTACCCCGTTGCTTTGGCTCTCTGTTTTATAGATTTTGCTCGTTAGCTATCGGATTCGGGATCATTGAAGTGAAGTCATCCACACTATCAAAGCCCCATTTTGGTACAATTTTGGTTGAACTTTGAAATGGCATGTATAGGACTACCTTTTGTTGTAGGTCATGTACCTTTCGGTTTTGTGTAAACTTGGATAGCCATGCGAAAATGGCTTATATATCGTTTTAGCATAGTACTATAATCGTTTGTATGTTGATCATTATGAGGTATTGAATTGTTTTGAAACGATTAGCCATTGGAATGGTTAATCATGATCACACTTTGTGCTATGTATGCAAAAAGGGCCAATTGAATCATGAAAATCATGAAATAGGTAAGGCCTACCTTAAAGGCAGACGCTGACAGCAGCAGTGATGTGGATGTGAAAAATCACTAAAAATAGTAGTAATGGTATTAAATAGTGAATAAATTATGTAAATGAACCTTGATGAATCTACTTTCATGTGGAAGAAACGAAACGGTCATATGAGTTGTATGTTAAGAGATATTAAAGTTCTCGTGAAGCAGGGCCAGAACGGTTTCTGGATCCCCTGTTCCGACTTTGGAAATTCATTGTAAATTAACCAGAGAGAATTAGTAGTTATGCCATATATGTATAGATTCCTCTCTGAGTCTAGCTTCTATAGAAAAAACGGCATTAGTATTTAAGCCCTGTACTGGGAGATATCCAATTCGTAATGTGTGAAGGTCAGTGTAGTCGAACCCTGGATTAGGGGAGACTTTAACTAATAAACTGTACTAATTGGCCAGACCAAAAATTCTAGAAAAAAATTTGTTGATGGAATTATGAGTCTAGTTTCAGGGAAAATTTACGAAACTGATTTTCGAGCTTTAAAACTCAAGATATGATTTTTTAGGCGACAGTGATGCAGTAACCAGCTAGTCTGGAAAAATTTTTTTATGGACTGTGAAAACAATTAAGTTAAGTCTGTGTGCACCTCGTGTTCGACTCCGGTAACAGACTCGGGTACGGGGTGTTACACAACCATTATCATGCATGGTTATAACCGTCCACCCTTATTTCATTTGGCTAAATTGCAACATAAAACCTTCACATTAAAAAGACATAGCAATTAGGCATTTTACAAAGTAGCATGCTTAATTTTCATTTGATGCAATTAAATCCTTTTTAGTAATTGAGCACTCAAACATCAAAAATAAAGCACAAAAATTCTACGGATATCAATTCACACATAATAAACATAGAAAATAATGTTAAAATATTTTTTTGACTCGGATTCAAGGTCCCGAAACCACTGTTTTGATTAGGGTCTAAATCTGGCTGTTACATCCTTGTTGAGTCTATTGAGTTTGTGATTAAAGTATTGAACCCCTTAGGCAAGTATGTCCAAATTGATAAAGTTTGTAAGAATTGTCCTTTGATGACTCAGGGTTACTATTTTTCGGTAAATTTGATGTTATTATCATTTGATGAATTCAATGTAATTATGGGCACGGATTGGTTGACGTTGCATTGTAACACACCTCACCCGTATTCAATGCTGGAATAGGGCTACGAAGCATTACTGAACTTATCTCGCAAATAACCATACATTTCACATACATTTTTCCATTTCAAATAAACATAATTCAAAATCATTCACATTATCCCTAATACGAGCCTACGAGGCTCTAAACATGCATTCGGGGTGGTTTAGGACTAAATTGATAACTTATGAAATTTCTAGAAAACTTAGAAAATTAGGCTGTTACAACTCTCCCCCCTTAGGGATTTTCATCCCCGAAAATCTTACCGATGAATAGGTTTGGATAGCATTCTCTCATTGAATCTTCTGGCTGCCATGTTGCTTCCTCAGCTCCGTGTTTATGCCACAGTACTTAAACCAACAAAATTTTCTTATTTCACAACTCTTTAATTTCACGAGCTAGAATGCGAATTGGTTCTTCTTCGTACGTCATATCGGGTTTAATCTCAATCTCAGACAGGCTAATCACATGTGAGGGATCAAATTGATATCTATGAAGCATCAAAACATGGAATACAATGTGAATCTTTTCTAGCTTAGGTGGTAACAACAGTGTATAAGCAACCAGCTCAATTTGCTCGATAATCTCATACGAACCAATGAATCTCGGACTCAATTTGCCTTTACGACTAAATTTAAGTATTTTTTTCCACGGTGAGACTTTCAAGAAGACTTTATCTCCTATCTGAAACTCTATACCTTTATGTTTCAAGTCCCCATATGATTTCTGATGATCTGATGCAACTTTCAGACTTTCACTGATCACTTTCACTTTCTGTTCAGTTTCTCTGATCAAATCGACCCTGTGTATCTTATTTTCATTGAGCTCAGTCCAATACAATGGTGTACAACATTTACAACTATATAAAGCTTCATAAGGTGCCATTTTGATACTAGACTGAAAACTATTATTATACGTAAATTCAATCAGAGATAGGTATTATTCCCATGTACCTTCAAACTCGAGAATGCAACATCTCAATATATCCTCAAGTATCTGAATGATTCGTTCAGATTGACCATCTGTTTGTGGGTGGAAAGCCGTGCTGAAATGTAATTTCGTACCTGGTGCATCTTGCAGTTTCTTCCACAACCGCGATGTAAACCTTGGATTTCTATCCTAAACAATAGATATAGGCACACCATGTAGCCTCACAATCTGAGCAACATACAATTCAACTAGCTTATCAAGCGAGTAATTTGTACGAATCGAAACAAAGTGAGCAGATTTAGTCAATCTATCTACAATAACCCAGATTGCATCTTTCTTGCTCGGTGTCAATGGTAAACCAGATACAAAATCCATCGTGACTGTAACATCCCAAAATAGGGCCTAAATAGAATAATGGTTGTGAAACCACGAATTCGAGATAGAAAAGTTTATTGCGATTAATTTTATAATTTACCGAGCGATTAGATGCGTGTGTTAGAATACCGATAAGAAATTTCAGTGATTGCATGTCCGATTTGCATATTAGGGCTTAATTGCAAAAGTTGATAAATATGAGTTCTAAATGCTAAGGGATTAAATTGAAGTGAATTGAAGTAGAGGTCCTTAAATGGTAATTAGACCATTATATTTTCATGGACAAAAAATGGATATACATAGGTAGAAATAACTAAAAATTTTAATGAAGGGCATTTTAGTAAAATGTCAAATAAAAGAATTAAAAAGGGAAAAAGATGGCAAAAATGTGCTCATCTGCTTCCTTAGGCCGAATGTAAAGGGTTGCCATAGCTAGGGTTTGGTTCAAGCTTACAAGCTCCATAATAAGTGATTCCAAGCCCTATTTTTAATGTTCTTTACGTTTTTGGAGTCCCGGTAACTTGATTAAGCTTATTCTAGCAATAATTTAACCTAGGGTTTATATTTGGAAAAATACCCATAGGTGAAATGTGTTTATTCTGATGTTTTATGGTAGAATATGAAGCTTGAAATTGTGTTAAACAACTTTTTCTAAGCGATTCTACGTGAAAACGAGTAAAACGACATAATCGGTAAAAATACCTAATGTCCATAAGTACATGTTTGAGTGAGAATTTGATGTTGCCATACAAGGGAATAATGATAAGAGTGTCATAAAACATAAGAAAATAGGATGAAGTTTAATTTCTGAGCCTTGGGGAAAAAGTGTAAATATGTAAAAGTTTAGGGGCAAAAGTGTAATTTTTCCAAAGTTCTAGTCAAGGACTGTTTTAATAAATGTGAGTATGAAATAAGCTAAATTTGTTATTATAGATCAAGAAGAATGAAATCCAGAGTTAGACTAGCGAAAGAAAAAGATAGGGACTAAATCGATATAGTTGATTGTATTTTGTTTCGAGGTAAGTTTGCGGTAAATAAATGCAATATTCTATTATTTTATGTTAATGTTGTTAATTTACAGCAAGTGTATATTTATTTTATGAAATTATTCAAAGAAGACTCAAGCATGAATTGACGGAGAAGTAATTTCAGAAAGTCCCGGTTGAACCTTAGGAATGTGTAGATAAAAATGTCATGACATTAGGGTTTAAGGATACCACGTAAGACCATGCCAAGGCATCGCGATTGATAAGGTTTCTAAGGCAAGGATACCATGCAAGACCATGTCAAGACATGGCATTGATAAGTTACTATAAGGCAAATGTCCCATGTGAGACCATGCCAAGGCATGGCATTAGTGAGTTCATAAGGCAAGGATACCATGTAAAACCATGTCAAGACATGGTAATGGTAAGTTGCGAAAGGATACTACGTAAGACCATGAAAAGTCATGGCAATGGTAAGGCACCCATGTATCCTTAGTATTCCAAGTGGTTCAATGGGAAAATTTAAAGAGAATATCAAGGTAAGGTAAGGTAAGACGAGTTATACTAAAAAGGTAAGACAAGTTCATGCTAGAAGAGCAAAGGTAAATATATAATGTTCATGTATGCTTGATAAGGAAAAAGGTTAAGTAAAATGTATTAATAAATTTGATTAAGCAAGTAAGTATTTAAGTAAGTGAGTAAGTGAAGAAGTTTAAAATATGTCTATGACAATTAATGAAGTTGCATGAAGTAGTATCATGCCAAGTAGTAAGAGAATTCTTATGAATGTTGTTATTTATTTGCATACAAACTTACTAAGATTAATGCTTACCCCCTTTATTTTCCTTTTTTTATAGTTTTTTCAAGCTAAATTAGGGATCCTAAATTACGTCGGAGGTCCGGGCACACTATCACAATGATTATTTTGGTATAGCTACACGTTTCTTTTTTAGTATGGCATGTATAGCATCGTAGCCATTTTGTGTGTATGATCTTATGATATTGCTAATGAATGGGATGTAAATGCTTGATAATGATTAGCTACTGGAATGGCTAATCAAGGACATGTTTGGTGTTATGTATGCCTAAATGCTAGTTATTCCATGGAAATCATGAAAAAGGTGAAATTAGCTTTAAAATAGTATCAGACAGCAGTAATGATGTAAATTTGAAAAATCACTAAAAATAGTAGAAATGAATTTAAATAGTGAATGAGATGTATGATTAAAGCTTATTGAGTCTATTTTCATATGAAAGAAACATAGTAAATAAAAGTGTTGTTTTTTATGAGATATTTAAATTTTAGTGAGACAGGGTCTTAGTGATTTTTGAATCCCCTGTTCTGAATTTAGAAATTCACTAAAAATTGTACAAAAAGAATTAGGAGCTATACCTTATATGTATAGATTCTTTATTGAGTTTAATGTTAAGAGAAATAAATGGTATGGTTATTTGAATTCTGTACAGGGAGAAAATTAAGTCGTAGTGAATAGAGGTTTGAGCAGCCAAACACTGAAATAGGGGAAACTTTAACTAATAAACTGTACTAATTGGAAAGACCAAAAATTATAAAAACAAATTAGTAAGAAGATATATGAGTCTAGCTTCAGATAAAATTTACGGATTTGAATTTCGAGTTTCTTAACTCGAGTTATGATTTATTTAGTGACTATGACGCAGATGGACAGTTTATTTATAAAAGATGAAATAAATTGTTTTGATTTGTTTAAGTGATCGAAAATTTTTTATTGATTCCAGTTTGTTCTCAAATAGTTTCAATTTCATGTTTTAGGGTCTCGAGGACCCTTTTTAGGGACATATTTAATGAATGAACTAAATTAATTTTAAAAGCAAATTTGTATGCCCCAAATTAGTAAGCTAAGTCTGGTAACGCCTCGTGCTCGACTCCGGCGACGATCTTGGGTAAGGGGTGTTACATTTATTGGTATCAGAGAAAAGGTTTAGTCGGTTCTTAGAATATTTAGTATGAGTAAGAGTCTAGCTATACGTGCCATGCTTATATGTTGATAGTGTGACGACTCCTGACGATTTTAAAATGTTCTCTTTTATAGTTATGGATCCCGAACAAGCTGGTGCAGATCATGTAGAGAGTAACGTGCCCGCTGTAGCAGCAGGGACGGTGCCACCAGATAGTAGTGAAAGGCCCATTACAGTTAGTCAGGGAGGAGGAGCTCGAGAAGCCTTCTTCCAAGCTATGAATGAATGGTTTGCCGAGTTCATTCGTACGAATCCGGCTATTAGACCTCCACCCCCCCATGATCCTCAGACGACCCAAGTTGTGATAGCCCAAAATTGACCCTAGTCGGAATGTGGTTTCGGGACCACAAAACCGAGGCATAAAAATAATTTAAAATTTATTTGGATGCCTATAATATGTGTATGCTCATGTATGACATTTTTTGATGATTGATTTAGTGTTATAAAGGTGAATTTCACTAGAAAGGACTTAGTAGTGAACTTTGAAAGTACGATAGGGAAATGTGTGATGACTAATTAAAGCATGCATGCAAAACAATGGACTTGCATGTCAAATTCCCTTTTATAGGTGGTGGCGGCCATGACCAAGAAATATGGGCTAAACATGTCATGAAACATGTTTTGTTGGGCATTAGGGAGAAGTAATAAACAAATAAGCATGGGTAAGAAAAGAATGAAAAAAAATGTGTGTGTGAGTGTGGTATCTCCCCATTGCCGTGAGTTGTAAAGGAAGAAAGAAAAAATTTGTTCATCCTTTCTTTGAGCCAAAACTAAGGGGAAGAAGAGATTTTTGCTTCATTTTATTTGTTTAGAAGAGATCTAGAAGGAGATTTGGCTAAACTTGCACCAAGATTAAGGTATGTATGAGGTTGTGTCATGAGATTCATGCATGTTTTAGTTGCCAACTTGATGTTCATGTTAGCCATGGTTCAAATCCTTGTTATGCCATGGAAGTGGTATTTGGTCAAAGTTGATATTGTGATAAAGCAATTGCATGCTAAGTGTGAAGCTTGATAATGATGCATGCAATGATGGATTGTCTACTCTTGAAATTTCTTTGTAGCCATCTTGAGTAAGACTTTGAGTTTTCTTTTTGTTTAACCATGATTGAAGTTGAAAGGGGCATGATTGTGATGTATTCGGCCATGATGCATTCATGAGCATGGTTCATGCTTCTTGCATGTTAGTTAAAAATTTTGTGTTTTGGATGGCTATGGACACCTTGAATTTGACCTTGCACCTATATGTGTATATATGATTGCACATGATATTTTGATTATGAAGAAGTGATGAATATGTTTGTTTAAAGAAGAAAATGTTGAAGAATGTTTGTGAAATTTCAAGTACATTCGGCCTAGTATACCTATGATGTGGAAATCTTGGAATTTATTGTTGATTTGGTGCAAGTATGACTAAGTATAATCGGCCATATGAGTGCTTGATGATGTATTATAAGTATGGAGCCACAATATGTAAAGCATTAACTAGTAAAATGCATGCTGTTTTTGTGTGGTGTTAAGTGTATAATTGGCCTCAAATTGGACATGTATGTTCGGCCTTAAGTAGCCGATTGATGGCCTTAGCTTTTCCTTGATGCTTGAATGGATTGTATTGAATTGCTTGATGTAGTATAAAATGTGCATGACCATTGTGTACTCAAGCTAAAGGGTGGCCATATGACCATTTAAACTCCTTGTCATATTCGGCCATAAGCTAGCATAATGAGGTATTAATAAATTAAATTTGTTTGAATTAGCTCAAGAGCTTAGAGGGCCACAATTGGACAAGGGGAAGGAAAAAGTGATCGAATAGCCGTAAAAGCCGTTCGACAACATCCGAGGTAAGTCCTCAAGAAGTGACCCTACTTGAATTATGTGAAATGAAATATGGATGTGTATTGATTATTGATTTATGTGTGTATGAGTATTTGAATGATACGGGCTAAGTCCCGAAGGCGATTATGCTAGTGATTATATTTGTGTTTGAGCCTTAGTAACGAAAATGAAATATGAATGTCTAATGATTATTGATGTATGTGTGCATGAGCAATTGAATGATATCCGGGCTAAGTCCCGAAGACGTTATTGCTGGAAATTATATCCGGGTTAAGACCCGAAGGCAATTGTGCTAGCGGCTACATCCGGGCTAAGACCCGAAGGCATTCGTGCGAGTCGTTCTATCCGGGCTAAGACCCGAAGGCATTCGTGCACGTGGTTATATCCGGTTGTATTCCGAAGAAGCTTGGGCTGGAGGTGAGTGTTGGTTGCTGTAATGAATTCAATTGGTACGCTCGAAAAGCCCAAAGAATAAGGTATGTTTATACGTGCATTGGAAAGTCGACATGTTTGAGCAACATTCGCTCGATCGACTAACGAATTTCAGCTATTGAATTGGTTGATACCTTGTGAAAGTATATAATGATGAAGTGTGAAGTAAGAATGATTATGTGAATGTGTATTAATGAAATGATGCATTAGGCCATGTGAATGTATTGCTTTAATTAAAGCTGATTTTATTCCTTGAGACTTACTAAGCATAAAAATGCTTACCTCGTTGCTTTGGCTCTCTGTTTTATAGATTGTGCTCGATAGCAATCAGATTCGGGATCATTAAAGTCGAAGTCATCCACACTATCAAAGCCTCCATCTTTGAAATGGCATGTGTAGGACTACCCCTTGCTGGTTTAAATATGTTGTGATGTATATGTGTACGGCCATGCGAAAATGGCTCGTAAAAGTGAAGTACGAACTTAGACTATTTGCGGTTTGTATATATATATATATATGGTGTCATGATGTGATTATGGATTGGAAATGGGAATGTTGGTCACATGATCAGCCATTGGTATGGTTAAAATGATCATATGTGAACCTATGTATGGCAAGACTAGTTGGTTCATGGAGACTACAAACTAGGTAAGACCTACCTTAAAAACAGATGCTGTCAGCTGCAGTGACGTGAATGTGAAAAATCACCAAAATTTGTAGGAATGGTATTAAATAGTGAATAAGCTATGTAAATGAACCGTGATGAGTCTATTTTCATATGGAAGAAACGAAACGGTCATAGGAGTTACATGTTAAGAGATATTAAAGCTATTGTGAGACAGGGCCAGAACGGTTTCTGGGTCCCCTGTCGCAACTTTAAAAATTTACTATAAATTATCCAGAAAGAATTAGGAGTCATGCCTTATATGTACAGATTCCATTTTGAGTCTAGTTTCATTAGAAACAAACGGAAACAGTATTAAAGCCCTGTACAGAGAGATATTCAAGTTGTAACGCACGAAGGTCAGAGCAGTCGATCCCTGTAACATGGGTGACTTTAACTAATAAACTGTACCAATTGGCCCGACCAAAAATTCTAGAAATAAATCCATGGATGGATATATGAGTCTAAATTCAGGGAAAATTTACGAAACCAGTTTCTGAGTTTTGAAACTCGAGATATGATTTTTAAGGCGACAGTGACGCAGTTTTCCAGCCTGACTGGAAATGTCAAATTGGTGGGCAAAATATGTGGACTTGGCTTGTTAACCCCTCGTGTCCGACACCGGCGATGGTCTCGGGTTCGGGGTGTTACACATGTAGATCCCCTAGTCATAGGTACGGTTATAAGAGAAAAGCCACCAGTTGATAAAATCAGAAAATAAGGAGCCGAAGAGTTTCGAGCTACAAAAGATGATGATGCAGAAAAGGCAGAATTTTGGCTCGAGAATACTATCAGAGTCTTTGATGAGTTATCCTACACATGTGAGGAATGTATGAAACGTGTTGTATCGCTTCTTAGAGATTTGGCCCACCAATGGTGGAAAACACATGTACCAGTTGTACCAAAAGAGAGTGTCACTTGGGATTTCTTTCAGGAGGAATTCCGTAAAAAGTACATCAGTCAGAGGCTTATTGACTAGAAAAGAAAAAAGTTTCTAGAGTTGACATAGGGCAATATGATAGTGACTGAATATGAACATGAGTTTGTTAGACTGAGTAATTATGCTCGAGAGTGTGTGTCTACAGAGGATATTATGTGCAAAAGATTTGAGGATGGGCTTAATGATGATATCCGATTGTTAGTTGGTGTCCTAGAAATAAAAAAGTTTGTTGTCCTAGTTGAGAGAGCCTGTAAGACAGAGGAGTTGTTAAAAAGAAAGGGCAAAGTTGAAATTGAGATGCAAGACAAGAAGAAAATACCAATGAGCAAGTCATTTTAATCTACATCCAAGAGGCCTAGAGAATTCTCTACTAGATCTAATTTTTCAGCTGGATATTCTAGCCGAAACAGAGGCAAAAAATTTATGAGTCTGAAAGCTCAGACCACTTCGATTGCAAGAGTTGGCAGTGTTTAGCCTGACAGACCAGAGTGTCCCCGATGTGGTCGACGTCACCCAGTTCAATGTCGAGCAATTGAGACAAGTTGTTTCCGATGTGGTGCAGCAGACCATTTTATTTGGGAGTGTCCCAAGATGATTAAAAGAGAAGCAATACCGAATGTAAGATCAGGTAACGCTCCTGTTAGAGGTAGACCACTGAGAAATTTGGGAGCTGGGGCAAGTAATAGAGGTGCATCTAGAGATTCAGCAGTGAGGCCGAATGCTAGAGCACCTACGAGGAACTATGCTATCTGTGCTCGCAAAGAGGCATCCTCCCCCGATGTGATTACGGGTACATTTTCTCTTCATGATACTAGAGTTATTGCTTTGAATGATCCGGGTTCGACCAATTCATGTGTTTGTATGAAAATGATTCCTAGTATGAGTATGCCTATAGAATCTACAGAATTTGTGATTACAGCATCGAATCCATTAGGCAAGCATGTATTAGTAGATAATGTAGAAATTTCCCTTTGATGATTAGAGGTCACTGTTTCTCGGCCGATGTCATGCTATTACCGTTTGATGAATTTGATGTGATTCTTGGTATGGATTGGTTGAATACACATGGTGTGATAGTGAATTGTGGAAAGAAAGTCATTGAGTTAAAATGTGAAAACGGTGAAATTATTCGGGTTAATTCAGAAGAGTCAGATAGTTCATTTACCATGATTTATGTTATGTCTACTCAGAAATTTTTGAGAAAAGGGTATGAAGCTTATCTTGCTTTTGTGTTGAACACTAAAGATCTAGAATTGAAAATTCAATCAGTGCCTATGGTATGTGAGTTTTCAGATGTGTTTTCAGAAGAACAATCAGGTCTGCCTCCTGTTAGAGAAGTTGAGTTTGGTATTGAGTTGATTCCTGGTACCACACCCATTTCTATTGCTCCTTATAGAATGGCCCCGTTGGAAATGAAAGAATTGAAAGCTCAGTTGCAAGAATTAACAGATAAAGGCTTTGCAAGACCCTATAATTCACTGTGGAGTAATCCAGTGCTATTTGTGAAAAAGAAAGACGTATCGATGAGATTGTGCATAGATTATCGGCAGCTTAACAAGATAACAGTAAAGAACAAGTATCCACTACCTAGAATTGATGATTTGTTTGATCAATTGAAGGGAGCCATTATGTTCTCCAAGATAGATTTGAGATCTAGATATTATCAGTTGCGAGTTAAGGAGTCAGATGTCCCAAAGACTACTTTCTGGACTAGGTATGGTCATTATAAGTTCCTTGTGATGCCATTTGGCTGAACTAATGGTCCTGCCATTTTCATGGACTTAATGAACCAAATTTTTAGACTGTACTTGGATAAGTTTGTAGTTGTGTTCATTGATGATATATTGATTTATTCTCATGATGAGATTGAGCATGTAGAGCATTTGAGAACAGTTTTACATATTTTGAGAGATAATCAGTTGTATGCCAAGTTCAGTAAAAGTGCGTTCTGGTTACGAGAAGTTGGTTTTCTTGGGCATATTGTCTCAGGTGAAGGTATCAATGTTGATCCGAGCAAGATTTAAACCATTGTTGATTGGAAGCCTTCTAGAAATGTATCAGAAGCCAGAAGTTTTATTCGTCTTGCCAGATATTATAGACAATTTGTAGAGGGATTTTCCATGATAGCTACCCCACTGACAAGATTGCTACGAAAGGATGTTAGGTTTGAATGGACTGAGAAGTGTCAATAGAGTTTTGATAAGATAAAGGCATTGTTGACTGAAGCTCCTGTTTTAGTACAACCAGAACCAGGTAAGGAGTTTGTGATTTACAGTGATGCATCCTTGAATGGACTTGGTTGTGTACTTATGCAGTAAGGAAAGGTAATTGCTTATGCCTCTAGACAGCTAAAGCCACATGAGAGGAACTATCCGACACATGATTTAGAGCTAACTAACATTGTTTTTGCGCTGAAGATCTGGAGACATCATTTGTACAGTGAGAAGTGTTGAATATTCACTGATAACAAAAGTTTGAAATATTTGATGACTTAAAAAGATTTCAACTTAAGGCAAAGAAGATGGCTAGAGTTGATTAAAGATTATGAGCTAGTGATCGATTATCACCCAAGTAAGGCAAACGTTATTGTTGATGCTTTGAGTAGGAAATCTTTGTTTGCATTAAGAGCTTTGAACACTAGTCTAGCTTTATCAGATGATGGTTTTATCTTAGCTGAGTTGAGAGCTAAACCGATGTATCTTGAAGAAATTTTTTAAGCTCAAAAAAATGACAGTGAGTTGCTGGCCAAAAGAGCTCAGTGTGAGTCGGATATAGTGTCAGATTTTTAGATCAGTTTTGACGGTTGTTTAATGTTCTGAGGCAGGGTATGTGTACCGAAGAATGATTAGCTTATTCAAAATATCTTACATGAAGCACACAGTAGTTCTTTGTCTATTCATCCAGGTAGTACAAAGATGTATAATGATTTGAAGAAAATGTACTGGTGGGTAGGAATGAAAAGGGACATTTCAGAGTTTGTTTCTAGATGCTTGATCTGTTAGCAGGTAAAGACCGAACATCAGGTACCTTCAGGTTTATTGTAGCCTACGCTAGTCCCTGAGTGGATTTTGTGACAGGATTACCGTTGACACCGAGAAAGAAAGATACCATATGGGTTGTGATTGATAAGTTAACGAAGTCGACTCATTTTATCCCAGTTCGTATGGATTATTCACTTGACAAGTTGGCCGAGTTGTATATTTCAGAGATAGTCAGACTACACGGGGTACCATTATCGATCATTTCAGATAGAGATTCGAGATTTACTTCACGATTTTGGAAGAAGTTACAATTTCGGAAGAAGTTACAGGAAGCTTTGGGCACAAAGTTGAGTTTTAGTACAGCTTTCCATCCTCAGACCGACGGTCAGTCAGAGAGAGTTATTCAGGTACTTGAAGATATGCTTAGATGTTATGTACTGGAATTTCAAGGCAGTTGGGAAAAGTACTTACCATTAGTAGAGTTTGCCTACAATAATAGTTATCAGTCGAGTTTTAAGATGGAACCTTATGAAGCTTCGTATGGATGTAAATGTCGCACACCTTTGTATTGGAAAGAGCTTAAGGAAGATCAAATTTACGGAGTTGATCTAGATAAAGAAATAGAAGAGAAAGTAAAAGTCATCAGAGTTTGCTTGAAATCAGCTTCAGAAAGACAGAAGTCGTATGCAGATTTGAAGAGAAACTAGATTGAGTATCAAGTTGGTGACAAAGTGTTTTTGAAAGTATCCCCGTGGAAGAAAGTTCTCAGATTTGGCAAGAAAGGAAAACTAAGTCCATGTTTCATTGGACCGTTTGAAGTAATTGAGAGAGTCAGACCATTAGTATATCGGCTAGCTTTGCCGATTTAGTTAGAGAAGATTCATGATGTATTTTATGTGTCTATGCTACGTCGTTATCGTTCAGATCCGTCACATGTGATTTCTTAGACAGAGGTTGAGATTCAGCCAGACATGACTTACGGTGAAGAACCGGTAAAGATTCTAGCTCAAGAGGTAAAGCAATTAAGGAACAAAAGTATTGCACTTGTGAAAGTATTATGGAATAGACATCGGGTGGACGAGCTACATGGGAGCCAGAAGAGGCTATGTGAAAATAGTACCCAAATCTCTTCACAGGTAAGATTTTCGGGGACGAAATTCCCTAAAGGGGGGAGAATGTAACATCTCAAAATAGAACCTAAACGGAATAGTGGTTGTGAAACCAGGAATTCGAGATGAAAAGTTTTATTGCGATTAATTTTATGATTTATCGAGTGATTAGATGCATGTGTTAGAATACCGATAAGAAATTTCAATGATTGCATGTCCGATTTGCATATTAGGGCTTAATTGTAAAAGTTGATAAATATGACTTCTAAATGCTAAGGGATTAAATTGAAGTGCATAATTGAAGTAGAGGTCCTTAAATGGTAATTATACCATTATATTTTCATGGACAAAAATGGATATACATAGGTAGAAATAACTAAAAATTTTAATGAAGGGCATTTTAGTAAAGTGTCAAATAAAATAATTAAAAAGGGAAAAAGCAGGCAAAAATGTGCTCATCTTCTTCCTTAGGCTGAATGTCAAGGGTTCTCCATAACTAGGGTTTGGTTCAAGCTTCCAAGCTCCATAGTAAGTGATTCCAAGCCTCGTTTGTAATGTTCTTTACGTTTTTGGAGTCCCGGTAACTTGATTAAGCTTATTCTAGCAATAATTTAACCTAGGGTTTATTTTTGGAAAAGTACCCATAGGTGAAATGTGTTTATTTTGATGTTTTATGATAGAATATGAAGCTTGAAATTGTGTTAAACAACTTTTGCTAAACGATTCTACGTGAAAACGAGTAAAACGACATAATCGGTAAAAATACCTAATGTTCATAAGTACATGTTTGAGTGAGAATTTGATGTTGCCATACAAGGAAAAAATGACCAGCATGTCATAAAACATAAGAAAATAGGATGAAGTTTAATTTTCGAGCCTTGGGACAAAAGTGTAAATACGTAAAAGTTTAAGGGCAAAAGTGTAATTTTGCCAAAGTTTGAGTTAAGGACTATTTTAATAAATGTGAGTATTAAATAAGCTAAATTTGTTATTATATATCAAGAAGAACAAAATCTGAAGTTAGACCAGGGAAAGAAAAAGATTGGGATAAAATCGATATAGTTGATCGTATTTTGTTTCGAGGTAAGTTTGCGGTAAATAAATGCAATATTTTATTATTTTATGTTAATGTTGTTAATTTCAAGCATGTGTATATTTATTTCATGAAATTATTCAAATAGGACTCAAGCATGAATTAACAGAGAAGTAATTTCAAAAAGTCCCAATTGAACCTTAGGAATGTGTAGGATACAAATGTCATAACATTAGGGTTTAAGGATACCATGTAGGACCATGCTAGGGCATCGCAATTGGTAAAGTTTCTAAGGCAAGGATACCATGTAAGACCATGTCAAGAGATGGCATTGATAAGTTACTATAAGGCAAAGGTCCCATGCAAGACCATGCCAAGGTATGGCATTAGTGAGTTTATAAGGCTAGGATACCATGTAAGACCATGTCGAGACATGGCAATGGTCAGTTTCAAAAGGATACCACATTAGAACATGAAAATTCATGGAAATGGTAAGGTACCCATTTATCCTTAGTATTTCAAGTGGTTCAACGAGAAAATTTAAAGAGAATATCAAGGTAAGGTAAGGTAAGACGACTTATACTAAATAGGTAAGACAAGTTCATGCTAGAAGAGCAAAGGTAAATATATAATGTTCATATATGCTTGATAAGGAAAAAAGGTACATAAAATGTATTAATAAATTTGATTAAGTAAGTAAGTATTTAAGTAAGTGAGTAAGTGAAGAAGTTTAAAATATGTCTATGACAATTAATGAAGTTGGATTAAGTAGTATCATGCCAAGTAGTAAGATAATTCTTATGAATGTTGTTATTTATTTGCATGCAAACTTACTAAGCTTAATGCTTACCCTATTTATTTTCCTTCTTTTTATAGTTTTTTCAAGCTAACTCGGGGACCATAAATTACGTTAGAGGTTCGGGCACACTATCACAATGATTATTTTGGTATAGCTATACGTTTCTTTTTTAGTATGGCATGTATAGCATCGTAGCCATTTTGTGTGTATGATCTTATGATATTGCTAATGAATGGGATGTAAATGCTTGATAATGATTAGCTATTGGAATGGCTAATCAAGGACATGTTTGGTGTTATGTATGCCTAAATGCTAGTTATTCTGTGGAAATCATGAAAAAGGTGAAATTAGCTTTAAAACAGTATCAGACAACAGTAATGACGTGAATTTGAAAAATCGCTAAAAATAATAGAAATGGATTTAAATAGCGAATAAGATATAAAATTGAAGCTTATTGAGTCTATTTTCATATGAAAGAAATAGATTCTATAAAAAAGTTTCATTTTATGAGATATTTAAATTTTGGTGAGAAAGAGTCAGAGTGATTTCTGAATCCCCTGTTCTGACTTTAGAAATTCACTAAAAATTTTAAAAAGAAAATTAGGAGTTTACTTTATATTTTTAGATTCTTTATTGAGTTTAATTTTAAGGGACACAAATAGCATGGTTATTTGAATTCTGTATAGGGAGAAAATTAATTTGTAGTGGACAGAGGTCAGAGCACCCGAGCACTAAAATAGGGGAAACTTTAACCAATAAATTGTAGTAATTGGTAGGATCAAAAATTTTGAAACAAATTTAGTAAGAAGATATATGAGTCTAGTTTTATATAAAATTTACGGATTTGAATGTTGAGTTTCGTAACTAGAGTTATGATTTATTTAATGGCTATGACGCAGATGGACAGTTTATTTATGAAAGATAAAATAAATTGTTTTGATTTGTTTAAGTGATCGGAAAATTTTTATTGATTCGGTTTGTTCTCGAACCGTTTCAATTTCATGTTTTAGGGTCTCGAGGACCCTTTTTAGGGACATGTTGAATGAATGAACCAAATTAATTTTAAAAGCAATTTTTATGCCCAAATTAGTAAGCTAAGTCCTGTAACGCCTCGTGCTCGACTCTGGCGACGGTCTCGGGTAACGGGTGTTACAGTGACTCTATCCCATTTCCATTCAGGTATCATAATCAGCTGAAGTAATCCAGAAGCTACCTAATGTTCAGCTTTTACTTGCTGACAGACTAACCATTTGGAAACAAAGTCAGAAATGTCTAGTTTCATACCTTGCCACCAATAGTGTTGTTTCAGATCATTATACATCTTTGTACTACCCGAGTGAACTGATAACTGATTGCTGTGAGCTTCGTTCAAAATAATCTGAATCAACTCTGTATTTTTTGAAACACATATTCAATTTTTGAATCTCAGACAACCTTCGTTATCAACTTGAAACTCTGAATCATCATTCGAATTACATTGGACATGTTTTGCAATCATTTCATCATCAACATTTTGGGCATCACAGATTTGTTGAACAAATAATGGTCTTGCTTTTAATTCAGTTATTATCAAACCATCATCAGACATAGTCATATGTACATTCATTGGACATAAAGCAAATAGTGATTTTTGACTTAGAGCATCAACAACTACATTAGCCTTTCCCAGATGATAGTCAATCACAAGCTCATAGTCTTTTAGCAATTCTAACCATCAGCGTTGTCTCAAATTCAGGTCTTTCTAAGTCATCAAGTATTTCAGGCTTTTGTGATCAAAATAAATATGACATTTTTCACCAAACAGATAGTGACGCCAAATTTTCAACGCAAACACGATAGCTGCCAATTCTAGGCCGTGTGTCGAATAGTTCTTTTCATGCGACTTTAATTGTCTCGAGGCATAAGCTATAACTTTGCCTTCTTGTATCAAAATACAGTCCAAACCATTTAAATATGCATCACTATAAATAATAAATTCTTTACCCGATTCTGGCTAAACTAACACTGGAGCTTCTGTCAAAAGGGCTTTCAACTGATTAAAATTTTTCTAGCACATTTCTGACCATTCGAACATAACATCTTTCTGTAATAGCTTCGTCATCAGGGTTGCAATCATAGAGAAACCTTTCACGAACCGTCTATAGTAACCAGCAAGTCCCAAAAAACTCCAGACTTTAGAAACGTTTCTCGGATTTTTCTAATCAAGTATAGCTGAAATTTTGCTCGGATCCACCCGAGTAACCGATACTGATACAACATGGCCCAAAAAACTGACTTCGCTTAACCAGAACTCACATTTACAGAACTTCGCATTCAACTACTTATCTCGCAAAGTCTTTAACACAAGTCTCAAATGTTCGTCATGTTCTGTTTCATCATCATGGGAGTAAATCAAAATGTCATCTATGAACAGAACTACAAACCGATCCAGATACTGTCTGAAGATCTGATTCATCAAAACCATAAAAACAATAGGTGCATTAGTAAGTCCAAACGGCATGACTAAAAATTTATAGTGTCCATACCTTGTTCAGAAAGCAGTCTTTGGCACATCAGAATCTTTAACTTGCAACTGATAATAGTCTGATCTCAAATCGATCTTCTAAAACACTATAGCCCCTTTCAGCTGATCAAACAAATCATCAATCCATGGGAACAGATACTTATTCTTTATTGTCACCTTATTGAGTTGTCTATAATCTATGCACATTCTCATAGTTTCATCTTTCTTTTTCACAAATAACACAGGCGCACCCCAGGGAGAGAAACTCAGTCGCACAAAACCTCTATCTGTCAACTCTTGCAACTGAGCTTTCAATTCTTTTAATTCAGTAGGTGCCATTCTATATGGAGCTATCGATATCGGTGTAGTCCCCGGCACTAATTCAATACTGAACTCAACTTCTCGAATACGTGGCAAACCTGGTAATTCTTCAGGAAACACATCTAGATACTCACACACAACGGGTACTGATTCAATCTTTCTTTCGGTTACTTTACTATCAAGCACATATGCAGGGTAAGCTTCACAACCTTTTCTCACATATTTCTGAGCTAACATCAAGGAAATCACTGTCAGTAAACTGTTCAGATAATTAGATTCAATCCGAATCATCTCATCATTCTGGCACCGTAAATCAGTAGTCTTTCTCTTGCAAAGTTTACAATAGCATCATGCAAAGTCAACCAATCCATGCCCAAAATTATGTCAAACTCATCAAATGGCAATAACATCAGATAAGCTGAAAACCATGAATCTTGAATCATCCGAGGGCAATTCTTACACACTTTATCAACCATAGCACACCGGCCCAAGGGGTTCGATACTCTAATCACAAACTCAGTAGACTCAACAGGCAAAGTCTTACTGACTACTAAAGTCTCACACACATAAGAATGAGTTGAACCAGGATCAATCAATGTAATTACACCAGTATCATAGAGAGTGAATGTACCAGTAATAACATTTCTGGGTGGTCTACCTCAAGCTGTAGTGTTACCTGATCTCGTATTCTGTACTGGATTTTGTTCGGCTAACTCTGGGCATTCACGAATATAATGATCCATTGATCGACATTTAAAACAGGCCCGATCATACAATCTGCAACTGCTGAGATATTGTCTACCACAATGTTTACACTCGGGTTGATTTGATCTGACATTTCCAACACTAGCTACTGAGATAGCTCTCGAGCTCACAAGTGGTTTGCCCAAATCCCATCGTGAATAACCTAAAGTAGCCTTAAAATAGCTCAAATCATCTCGAAACATCTTTGGTGCCGACTGAAATGACTTGCTCGATGATCTCTTACATGCATCTCTAGTTTCAAAGTTAACTTTTCTTTTCTTTTTCCCGAGCTCTTCAACTTTGCAGGCTCACTTGACCAGTACTACGAACTCTTTTATCTCGAGTATGCCAACTAGCAGTTTAATGTCTTCGTTCAAACTGTCTTCGATTCATTTACACATGATAGCTTCAGTTGAAACACACTTATGAGCATATTGACTGTGTCTAACAAATTTCCACTCATATCTGTCACAGTCATGCGACCCTGTTTTAATTTGAGAAATTCTTGCGCTTCTGATCAATGAATCTCTGGCTGATATATTTCTTACTGAATTCAGTCTGAAAGAAATTCCCAGGTTACTCGCTCTTTTGGAACCACCGATACTAGTGTATTCCACCAGTAATATGCGGTGTCTCGTAGCAAAGATATGGCACATTTTAAACACTCATCCGGGGTACAAGATAACTCATCAAACACACGGATAGTATTATCAAGCCAGAATTCAGCTCGCTCATCATCATCATCATCAGTAGTTTTGAATTCTTCAGCTCCGTGTTTTCTGATTTTATCAACAGATGGCTTAGGCAATCTTAATGGATCACTCACTTGAGGTATAGCAGGTATCAAAGATAGATTAATCGGGGGTGGAGGTTGTTGTGCAGCCTAGTTAGTCCGAATAGATTGGGTAAATCATTCGTTCATCATTTGGTAGAAGGCTTGCTTAGCTTCTCCCTCTTGGTTACTCGAAGTCGATCGAGAATCAATCGACACTGTCTATTGCGTGGGAGGAGGCGCTATACTCTCGACATCATCAGCTACAGCTTTGTCGGGATCCATTTACTATACGAAAACATACTTTCACATGTCAGAAGTCATCACACTATCGCAGTATATAATATGGCATGTATAGCTAAACTTACACAAGCTACGTTAGTCCTAGAATCGACTAAACCGTAGCTCTTATACCAATAAAAATTTAACATCCTAACCCGTATCCATCGCCAGAATGAGTTACGAGGTATTACTAGAAGAGACATAGCTTTTAGGCAATCAAAAATATACTCAAACATGTAATTCAAATTCAAATCAATTATAAACTTAAATAATCAATTTAACCTTTTTACGAAACAATTTATAACATATTAATCAACTTGTATCTAATATTAAATCATAAACAAATAATGTCAACTATATCATTTTGACACAAATCATATGCGTATATCAAAGTATTTATAAAATAATTTAAATCAATTATTATAAGCTTGAAATATCAAAGAGCACAAAAACCAAATTTGCATGCAAACCATTAAAACCTTATAACACTAAAATCACTATTCATTTGGTCACTTTTATAAGGATTAGCCGATTACCATATGCTTTCCTATACAAGGCATTTCATTATTAAACCAAAAACAAATACAATGCAATTTATTCAATCAAGGATTTCATACAGGAAAATTATAAAGCATACATATTCGAGATACATACCATGTTTACCCTACTTCATTCGGCATGTAAATTTTAATTCCAATAAATGTCAAATTTTTCCATTTCAAACATACAGAATCTACTATTCATATGATCATTTTATAAGGCTTTAGCCAAATATGATCATGCCTAATACATGTGTTTCATTCAATGACCATTTCTTTACTAAACCAATTTCTATTATTCAATTTGCATGAAACTTTTCAAAGAATCACATTTTCATGATTATTCAATTAGCAAATATCACATGACAAATAATAATCAAATTTCCATACTAATTGCCGAATACCAACATTCATGACTTCAAAAGGTCGAAATTTAATTACCAACCATTTTGCATTGAATCAAAAGACTTATATAAAACCAACTTAATGATCATACATTCGATTATATACTTATGATCACAAGTCAAAACAAATATATCAAATGCCCATATAAAAAAAATAATTGCCGAATTAAAAAGTCACTCATGATATATACTTATAACATTGCGCATAACTTGACCAAATCAACTTTTAAATGTATAAATCATTGACACAAGTTAACCAAATATTTATCAAAATCTATACCATTTCAGTAAGCAAACCGAATCATCAATCTATAGGCAAGTGTTAACCACAATAAGTGATACACCTTTCCAAACATATCAAATCATGTACATTTATAAGTCCAATTCACATCTAAAATATAATATATATATATATATAAACATCACTCAAGACAAACAATATTTATACCACATCTCATGATCATATTCACAAGTCTTTCACCTTTCCCTAACCACTACAAGCAATAATCACATCTAACTATACACATATATATATCATAATTGAATATGCCAAACACATCCAAAATTTCAACCACATCATTTAATCAAACCATAAAATCATATTTAGCAAATGAACAAGGCATTTTCGCATGGCCTTAAAATATTTACACATCCCAAAATCAATTATTTCAAAATATAACCCAGCCTATACATGCCATAGTTCCAAAAATTCAGTTTATAAAATATCGAAGTTAGTTGATAGTGTGATAGACTTTGACGATGATCCCTGAGCTCGTACCTTGACTCCAAAATCTATAAAACAAAAGAAAAACATATACACACACAATAAGCTATCATAGCTTAGTAAGTTATAAGTAAGTAAACAACTCAAAGATAAGATTAACTCATTTTAACTAGACCAAATTATAATATCATCATCACATTATCTCGAACTTACCATTTCATAAATAATATATAAACTTTCATACGAAATGTTACCTCGACCGAATGTTCATATAATTATATTCACATATTAAAAAATTAAGTTATTACAAAAATATTCATATTACTTGTTCCAAAGGTCGAATACACTTTCCATGTACACATACATTTTTTCATTTACCTCATACATAATTTGCAACAAATATCAAGTAACTTACTTACCTTATTTCAAGTAGGTAATAAGCTAACTCATACCTGGTCATCTTAGCTCATTTTGCACATTCAATAAAAACTTATCGTTGCCTGATGAACCATTCAGAATTGGATAGGACACTCAGATAATCAAACATATCATACAATGCCAACGTCCCAGACGTGGTCTTACATGTAATCATATATCGATGCCACTGTCCTAGACAGGGTCTTACTCGTACACATATATCAGAGTCACATATCGATGTCAGGTCTTACTCGCACACATAAATCAGAATCCTATGTCATGACATATGTATCCTAACTATTCGTAAGGTTTGTACAAGGCTTTCGAACGTCGTATCTCGGTCGAAACGAATTCGGAAATGTAGTAATCAAGCCTTTTCATATTTGGCCATTATAAATATAAATCCATACATTTCATAACAACATATATATCTAATATTTAATTACAATTAACCACGTCTATTTGCTTATAAACTTACCTCAGACAATGAAAAACCGGTACGACCTGCTAGTCAACAACTTTAGTTTTCCCCCGATCTAAATCTGATTTTCTCTTTTCTTGATCTAAATTAAAATAAAGTTAAACTTGTTAAATCAAATATTCAATCAAATTCATCCAAAAACACAAATGAGAAAAATACACTTTTACCCCTGATAATTCACATCTTTCACAATTTAGTCCTTATTGCACAAAACACAAAATATGAAATCTCACAACAACATAGCTAGGCCGAATCTTCCTTATATTCATACCAGTCCATATATTTCATTTGTTCCACATTTTAGTCCATCAGTTTACTATTTTAGCAATTAGTCCTAATTACTCATAATCATCAAAAATTGTAATACAAAACATGTTAATCTAAAATACATCTTTCATATCTCATCATCAAACAACAAAAATCACAAGCTCTCATCAATGACCTAACTCAAAATATTCATCAAAATAAAAAATTCAAGCATGGGTCGGATAATATTTGAAGCAACGATCTCAAAAGCGTAAAAATTATAAAAAACCGAAGTAAAAACATACCTTGATTTATCTTGAGAAGTAGCCGAAT
The DNA here is from genome assembly GCF_025698485.1 of Gossypium arboreum. NCBI lineage: Eukaryota > Viridiplantae > Streptophyta > Magnoliopsida > Malvales > Malvaceae > Gossypium > Gossypium arboreum. Next base: position 19,525,595 of record NC_069078.1, on the reverse strand, counting down.
GCCTAACTCTTTTCTTTTCTTTTTATTTTTGGTATTTTCATTTCTTAAAGATGAATACTAATACGGTTTCTTTATTATATGTTTTATAATATATTAACTAAACAATTACTTTACCGATTTGACCTTATAAGTAAAATATACAACCATTATCAAGCATGGTTATAACCGTCCACCCTTATTTCATTTGGCTAAATTGCAACATAAAATCTCCACAATAAAAAGACATAGCAATTAGGCCTTTTACAAAGTAGCATGCTTAATTTTAATTTGATGCAACTAAATCCTTTTTAATAATCGAGCACTCAAATATCAAAATTAAAACATGAAAATTCTACGGATATCAATTCATAACATAATAAACACAGAAAATAATGCTTAAATATTTTTCTGACTCAGATTCATGGTCTCGAAACCACCGTTTCGATTAGGGTCTAAATCGGGATGCTACATCCCTGTTGAGTCTACTAAGTTTGTGATTAAAGTATCGAACCCCTTAGGCAAGTATGCCCAAATTGATAAAGTTTGAATGAATTGTCCTTAGATTACTCGGGGTTACTATTTTTCAGTAAATTTGATGTTATTACCGTTTGATGAATTCGATGTAATTCTGGGTATGGATTGGTTGATGCTGCATTGTAACACCCTTCACTCGTATTCAATGCTGGAATAGGGCTACGTAGCATTACTAAACTTATTTCAAAAATAAACATACATTTCACATGTATTTTTCCATTTCAAATAAACATCATTCATAATCATTCACATTATCCCTAAAACAAGCATGCGAGGCTCTAAACATGCATTTGGGGTAGTTCGGGACTAAACTGATAACTACTGAAATTTCTGGAAAACTTAGAAAATTTTACAAATTATAGGGGACACACACCCGTATGGCCCGGCCGTGTGAGAAACTTGCCTGTGTCACAGGCCATTTGGACATTCGAAACAGGATCACATGGCCGTGTCCCAGCCCGTGTTTGACCCCGTGTAACTCTGTGACTTGGGTCACACGGCCAACCACATGTCCGTGTGACCAACCCATGTGCCAGGCCGTGTGCTAGGTTGTGCCAAACCTATAAGGTATATGACTTATGCCACATGGTCAAGTCACATGCTCGTCTGCTAGGCCGTGTGGAGCATACGGAATTGATTTTTAAATTAACACTAGGGGACACATGGTCGTATAACCTGACTGTGTGTCACACATGGATGAAACACACACCCCTGTCTCTGCCCATGTGGACAAAAATAGGCTATTTACCTAGCCATCTTGCCACAAATGTTTTTTATACAACTACTCCAAATCAAATGGCACCAAACATTGCATAAATAGGCATTCATCCAACCTCAACCAAGCATAAATCATACAATTGCAATACCAACATATACAAGGTACATAAATACCACGATATGCTATTCAATTTCATATGAAACATCACATTCATAGTTCACCTAATGGTCACTTTGAAACATGAATTATTTTGCCTGGATTCACTAGCATATCAATATTCAAAACTCAACCTTTTGATATCCATAATGCCTATTCATAACAAGCATATTCTATCATTAATCAACCATACATCACAATATCAATTACCTATATATATACATGAGCAAAACATGCCAAATACAAGCCAAATCACATTGCTAAAATCATAATACTTCATATTCATTTGCAAGACAACTCAAAAGGTTAAATCCATTACTACAATATATCAAAATGACCAAACTCGTATACATGCTATATAACCAAATTCATAGATTCAAAAGTACCAAAGTGATAGCTTGATAGTGTAATGAAGTCTCTGATGATTCCTGAATCCGAGCTAGCTTTGATTTCACTATAAAACACAAAAAAAAAAATAAACAATGGAAGCTATAAACCTTAGTAAGCTCGTATGAAAATAAATTTACCTTACCATACAAACACAATTTAAACAATTGATCATATCAATATACAATTCAAATAAAAACACAAACCTAACCCATATTCAATCATAAGATTAAATGAGGATTTCACAAGTTTCTTTGATTCAAAGCTTATACAATGCATGTACGTACCTGTACTATCTTATATTAATCTCATACAGACCCATATCTTTCATAAACCTGTTGAACCATTCGGAATACTATCGGATACCCAAGAAACCCACACCCTAAGTGCCATTTATATATAGCCAAAGCTATCTCAATCTCAAAACACATATAATGCTCACTCTTAAGCTATCAATGGGTCTACTCACACAAGCTGACAGTCATGACGAAGCTACACGGTGCTGCTCACACAAGCTGATGAGAATCTGTAACATATGCCAGACAACTTAGGCACCGATAGGACGTATGGATCAACACCTAAATCACATAACCCTTAATGACATGTCATTTGTATCCTAATCTATTCCTAAGATTCAACCGAGATTTCATATTTGCCAAATCATCATTGAATATGTCCACAAGGTCGTATTCACCATTTATGCAATATCAAAGCATTTAAAACACAAATATAATAATCTAAAACGAAGGATCGGATCGACTAGTCCAAAATCTTGTTTTTCCCCTGATCTAAATCCAAATTTCACTTTTCTTGATCTAAATGTAATCAAAATTAACTTATTTAATTATCAATAAATTCAATTTAGTCCAAAATACACATTATAACAACTCTGCACTTTTGCCCATGATATTTCAACATTTTTACAAATTAGCTGTTATATCATAAAAATACAAATTTATGCAATTAAACCTATACCCATGGTAACCTAATTTCAATTAAGTCCCTAGCAGCCCATATTTTTCATTTATTTCACAATTTTTCCGTAAAATTTCAAGATTTCTCAATTTAATCCCTAAATGACAATTTTGTCAAAAATCACTTAACAAATGTTGTTTATCTAACAACAAGAATACATTTTCTACCATTAAACATCAAAAAACATGCTCATTCATCAATGGAAAAACCCTAAAACTTGAAAATTTTGCAAATTAGTCCCTGGGCTAGCTAGATTAATTTGCAACGATCTCAAAAATAGAAAAATCATTAAAAAAGGGACAAAAGTCACTTGCCAATTTAGCCTCAAAGTGACTGAACCCTAAATACATAAAAATGGCTTCCTCCCTTTAAGTATTCAGTTGAAGATGAAGAAATAAAAAGATAATATGTGATTTTATTTCATTTAATTATTGTTTAATAACTAAATTACAAAATTAACCTTAATGAACATTAATTATTTCACTATATGTTAAGCCATTATCATCCATTAACTCATTAATGGGCTAATTACCACTTAAGGACCTCCAATTTAATATTCCATAGCTATTAGATACCTTTAACTAATAAAACTCTACTTTTACACTTTACGCGATTTAGTCCTTTTTATCAAATTAAGCACTCAAATGATAAAATTTCTTAACGAAAATTTCATACAATCATATTATCATGCTGTAAATATTAAAATAATACTAAAATAATAATTTTGACCTCGAATTTGTGGTCCCAAAACCACTGTTCTGATTTGACGAAAAACGGGCTGTTACAACTCTCCCCCCTTAGGTAATTTTCATCCCCGAAAATCTTACCAGAAAAGAGGTTAGGGTACTATTTTCTCATAGATTCCTTAGGTTCCCACGTGGCTTCTTCTATACCATGTCGTTGCCAAAGTACTTTGTAACGCCCCAAAAATCTCAAAACCCAAAAATCCCAAAATCTTGAATTTTTCTTTTTGTGCTTAAATATTTCGGTTAAGTGCCATTTATGCAAAGGTAGGTCTTGGTCAAGGTTTGAGTTTGAATTAAGGGGTAGAAGAAATTATAATTATTGAAAGAATGAGGGCTGACAAGTAGGTGGGCTTTCGAATAAATGAAGAAACAATTGGACACAAAAAGAGCCTGTGGTGGATTGGCTAAGTGATGCCACAATAGGTGTAGTGAGGTGGCATTAGTAGCTAGCAAGGGGGTCCAAGGTTCGAATCCTAGCTTAGTATTTTTAGAGTTTAATTTTGGCCTTCTAGAAGGATGGAAGTGGCGTGAAGATGGACTCCAAGGGGAGTGTTCAGAATAGAAAATTAAGGAATGGATCAAGGGGTTATTAAGGAGAAAAACGAGGAGATAAGAAGTGAGGAGTAAGTGGAGCAAAATTGGGAACTTGGGCTTGAAGAATTCAGCTATAGGGCTATAAATAGGTGTCGAATGGGAGGGTTGAAAAGCTAATGTAGAATTTCCCTTCACTTTTTGCCAGAAACCCTTCTCTCAAAAAAAGTCGAGAACTTTTTTTTTTCTATTCTTTCTTTGTGCCGAATTCTTACCCCTCGTCTACTCAATATTTTTTTTATTTTAGTAGATTCTTCTTCCTCTCTTCTTTGGTGCTAAGTAATCAATTGTTGCCATTCAAATCTCTAAGAGCCGAATACCCTTGGTGCTGCCACTACTCTTTCCACCCAGTCGATTCTAGTGGAATTAGTGTCAGATCTCGGTTTTGGATTCTTGCCGATTTGTTCTTCAGATCTCAGAAATACGGAGCTTGTGTGTAGCGGATGGATAATTTGGATGGGATTGCATTGCATGATTGATGAATGATGTTTTTTTTGAATGCTTGTTTTTGCCGAGGGTTGTACACACTGAGTTTCCGAAAACTCACTCCCTCTTTTATTTTATTTTCAGGTGATGCTCAGTAGAAGGTTCGGTGTTTGGAGGGACTCTGGGTGGCCGGCTTACAAGATAATTCGGACTTGGTTTTTTTTAAGCATTTAAATTTTTATTTCTTTTTAAGTATGTTCAGACCAGATTGTAATAAGGTTTTTATTATGTTATTATTACTTGAATTATTATTATTATTTTCATTGTAATTACGAGAAGTTGAACATGGATTTATTAAATTATAGTATGTTTCCTACGTTTCCGCAACTAAGTTTTTTTTTTAAAATCAAAATTTTTAGACAAGGCTTTCATAACTGAAAGGTTTTTTTTTTGTTAATTAGGGTTTCTTTTATTTTAAGAAGGGTTTTCAATGAAAACACAGTTTCGCTAAAACACTTCAATGTGACACGCCAGATTCAGCCATAACGTCTGGGCCAGGTTTGGGTATAACATTTAGTGGTATCAGAGCCTAGGTTGCAAAACAAAGGCTGTAACGACCCAAAATCCGTGGGCACCAGAAAAGTGTGTTATCGGGCCTCCGTCTTAGTGAAATAAGTTTGGAAATAATTATTAAAAATATTTATGAGCCTAGTGGTGTATCTAATTAGGTTTTAATTAAGTAAATTTAGCTTAATTTAGAGTAATTAGCAAAAAGATTAAATTGAATAAAGAGTGAAAGTCTAATTATAGATTAAAAGAAAGTAAAAAGGGCTAAAATGGAAATTAAGCCATTTAGCATAAGTTGAGTGACAAAGATGTTAAAATCTAAGATATTTTTAGATTTTAATTATGTAAATATATATAATTTAATTATTAATTACTTTTTTCAGTACATAGATATATATTATTTATTATTATTCTATTAAATTATGATTTATATTATTAAATTATGTTTATTATTATTAAAAATAAAGAAAAATAAAGAAAAATGTATGGTGATTAAATTATACAAGTGTATTGCATATATTTATACATTAGTAATATATTTATTTAATTACTTTTTATTTAAGTAAAAATATTTTTATTATATTAAAATATTAAATTATATAAACTAAATAAAATAAGGACAATTGGATGGTGATGGTAATAGGCAAGTGTAAAATATATGTGTGTCCAATTCTAATATATATTTGTTACTAAATAAGATATTTATAATTATTATTATTATTATTATTATTATTATTATTATTATTATTATAAAGTTAATAAAATAAAAGAATAAAAGAAATGAAATAAAACAAAGTAAAGAAGAAACAGAAGACATTTCGAAACAAAGCAGGAAAGAAAAAAGAAAGAAAGAAGAAAGGGAAAATTAAAGTTTTAAAGCTTGAAGTTTAATTGGTAAGTTTAATCAAGTCCTTTTCTTATAAATTTGATGTTTTTGGAAGCTTAGAGTGAAATACTCTTGAATTTAAGTTGAAAATTTGAAAATTAATAGATTTTTACGTAGGGTTTATGTTGAACAAATAGTAAGTGCTCCCTAGCCCCGTTTTTAATGTTTTTTTGTATTTTTGAAACCCTCGTAACATGCTCTATCCATTTCTACCCATATTTCAAGCTAGGATTAATGTTCAAAAATTTACCATGCATAAGATGTTTGTGTTTTGATGATTTATGGGGGGATATGAAAGTTAGAGGTGTGTTAAACATCTTTTCCTAAGTGATTTTCATGAAAAACCCCTAAAGGGGCCGTTTTGAAAAAGGTACAAAATATGTGGTAAAAATATGACATAGAGGAAAATGTGGGCTAGTATGAGTTTATAATACATTTGGCTAGGCTTGGGTAACCAAGAAATTGCATGTATTTCATTTTATGAGCCTAGGGACTAAGTTAAAAAATTTTGAAATGTTAGAGGTAAAATGGTCATTTTGCCCAGGGGTAAGTTATAGGCCTAAATCGAGAAATGCAATGTACTAATAGTCTAATTTTAATGATATAGACCTCGAGGAACCAATTTCAGAGGTCAACCGTGGAAAACGAAAGGTTTCGGAATAACCGAGACACAAATCCAAAACTACTACCAGGTAAGTTCGTATAACTCTAAGTGAACTTATAATATACTTAAATGTAAGTTTTTGGAATGTATGATAATTTTAAATATTCATTGCTTGATAATCCATAAAATGTGGTAGTGTAATTGAAAAGATGATAATGTCCCGAGTGAAACAAAAAGGAATATCTTATGGATAAGTCATTCCTTACATGACAAGAGATCCTGCATGTGTTGCAGAAAAGGATTTAGCCCTTATGGGTAATCCGATGATCTCAAAATAGAAAGGATCTAGCCCGGACGGGTGTTTCTTGAGTCATCGAGCCTCCCGAAGAATATGGGTGCATTAAGGATTTAGCTTGGATGGGTAATACGATTAAGGATTGAATTTAGCCTGGACTGGCAATTCAAATCCGTACTTATGAGAGCAATTATGGTAAAAAGGGATTTAGCCTGGACTGGTAATCCCGACATTGCTCTATGAGCTAATGCTACGAGGGATTTAGCCTGGACAGGTAATCTCGCCGTAAGATATAAGGTTCATGGTAGTGCATACTTGAGATGATATGATAACTTGTATAACTTGACGGTAAATGGCTATCCATTGAGATCTCCAAGAAATTCAACGGGAATAATATGAGGAAAAAGAATGGAAACATTGAATTGATGAACTCATCTAAGAATAATGATATGATATATTGTTATGAGACTTACTTGATGATGAGTACATGTGTTAAGGATTATTTTATGCTTGTTGGATTTATTTCCTATTATGGTTGTATGCTAATTAATCGATAAGTTTACTTTCCCGTTTTCCAGACTTACTAGGCATATAAATGCTTACCCCTTCTCTTTTCCCTATCTTACAGAGCTCATGGACTCTTGAAGATTGGAAGACGATTGGAAAGTCAACACACTATCGACTTGTCCTGCTTTGGTATTAGATACTTTCATTTTGTTTAATGGCATGTATAGGGTTTTTAGGTTATTTTGTTATATGTGTCATTTGACTAGCCAATGTAAGGGCTTAAATGGTATGCTTATTCTTTTGTATATGGCCATGAGATATGGCTCATATTGATGTAGGTTTTAAACCTACTAATGATGCATGTATATGTTTAAATGTTTCATGAGATATGTTGATGAGGTTTTTCATGAATGGATGTTTGAAATGTGACTTAATAATTTGAGAGTAGTCATAGCCCATAATGGTACATGGTTATAATATGGCCTAAGTGGAAATGGTGAAATGTTCAAAATTAATCCCTTATGCGAAAAGCATAATCTAGCATGTACTAGATCGATGAGATGAGGTTAGCATGCAATGAGTTATGTTGAGGTTGTTTAAGAGTATAATTAGGCCATTTACACACCATTGAAGTCTCTAAGGGTGTATGGATGATAGAGGGTGATCAAAGGCTTAGAAAATAGCCCTAAAATTGTCCACACGGGCATGTGTCTAGGCCGTGTGTGACACACAGTCAGCCCCTATGGACGTGTGCCTGGCCATGTGTCCCCTACATTTAAAATTTTGGTCAGTTTGTATGGTAATAAACAGACGGGCAGAGACACAGCCGTGTGTCTCAACCATGCGGAGGACACGGCCTAGCACACGGGTGTGTGTCTTGGCTGTGTGCCCCTAAATGCATGATGACATCATAAATAGAATGCTCAAGTTTTTGGACACGGGTGACAACACAAGCATGTCTAGGCCGTGTGAAGGACACGGGCCAGGGACACGGGCATGTGCTCAGCCGTGTGGAAACCCCTGTAGGTTTGAAATAAGAAATAAATTTAATTAATTCAACACAAGTAGGGGAAACAGGTGTGTCCATAAGCACACGGGCGTGTGATTTGCCTCCACACGGGCGTGTCCATAAGCACACGGGCATGTGCTTTGCCTCCACATGGGCGTGTGAGGCATAACCCTAGAAATTTTACTAAATTGTTATATAATTCTCGGTTTAGTCCCGGATCGCTTTCAATGTATGTTTTAGGCCTCGTAGGCCCCTAATAGAGACACTATGATGTTTTTTGATTGATTTTAAATTAAAATGAAATTTTATAATACGTATTTTAAAAAAGTCCGAGTATATGTCTGGTAACGCTTCGTACCTTGTCCCGATCTTGGGTACGGGTAAGGGGTGTTACAAAACCTCTCTATTTTTAGCAAACTACCTTCCTATATTCACCTATAAATAAGACCTCATTTGATCCATCATGTAACACCCCTTACTCGAGACCGTAGCCAGAGTCGAGCATGAGGCGTTACTAGACTTATCTTACTTGTTCGGGGAATAATTTTTTTTACATTTAAAAATTAATTCACTCGCATCCATCCAATAAATCCCTAAAAAGGGCCTTCGAGGCCCTAAAACGTGCAATTGAATGGTTCGGGACCAAACCGAGAACATTAAAAATTTTCCAATTACTTGCACAAATCAAAACAATTTATTTCACTATTCATAAAAACTGTCCATTTGTGTAATGGTCACTAAATTAATTAAAACTCGAGTTACGAGACTCAAAATTTAAATCAGTAAATTTTCCCTAAAACTAGAGTCATATAAATACTTGCCATAATTTTTTCAGAATTTTTGGTTTGGCCAATTAGTACATTTTATTCATTGAAGGTTCCCCTGTTCCATAGTTCAGCAGACCTGATCTCTCTTCACTAAAAATCTATTATCTCATTATACAAAATTCAGATAATGTTTCCATTTGTTCTAATAAAAATAAACTCACTAAAGAATCTAGACATATAAACTATGACTAATAATTATTGTTTTCAAAACTTCTATGGATTTTCCAAAGTTGGAATAGGGATCATGAAGTCACTCTGAACCACTCTTACAAAAATTTAAATATCTTAGAATATAGACTTCCTTTGCTTTCTCCGTTTCTTTCCTTTGAAAATAGACTCAATAATATTTAATTCTACATCTAATTCACCATTTAATTCAATTCATACAATGTTTAGTGATTTTTAAAATCCACATCACTGCTGCTGTTTCCTAACGGTTCCATGCCGAACTCTTACTCTTTCATAATTTCTTTGCATCAAACCTCATTTAGGCATACATAATACCAAAACATGTTTTTGTTTAGATATATCATAAGCTAATCATTGCCAAGTATTCACATGCCATTCTTTAATCATATCATAAGGACATACACACAAAATAGCCAAGTCCCTATACATGCCATAACATAAAGTGTTTCTAGTCACAAAATACCGAGATAGCTAGTTGATAGTGTGAGGCGATCTCCGACGTCCTTACGATTTTCCAAGTTAGCTTTGTGATACTATAAAAAAGATAGAAAAGAAAGGGAGTAAGCATAATGCTTAGTAAGTTTTCATACAAATAAATAACAACATTCTAAATGAACTATCAAGATAACCTGAACCTTTCGAACAGGGACTTATCTTACCTTCCCTTTGGTACACTCTTTAAATTTTCCGTTGAACCACTTGGAACACTAAGGATACACAAATACCTTTCCTTTTTAAACATACCATTGCCATGTTTTGACAAAACCCTAACTATGAAGAACCCTTGAAATTTTGGCCTAATGAAGAAGATGGGCACATTTTGCCATCTTTTTCCCTTTTTTAATCTTTTAATTACCAAATGACTAAAATACCCTTCAGTAAAACTTAAGATATTTTTATCTATGTATGTCCATTTTTTTCCATGAAAACTTAATGGTCTAATTACCATTTAAGGACTTCTACTTCAATTATACTCTTCAATTTAATCCTTTAGCATCTAAAACTCATATTTATCAACTTTTGCAATTAAGCCCTAGTAGGTAAATTAAGCATGCTATCTATAAAATTTTCCATCGATACTCTAACACATGCATCTAATCAGTCGGTAAATTATAACAATTAATCAGAATAAACTTTTCTATCTCGAATTTATGGTTTCGCAATCACTGTTCTGTTTAAGCCCTATTATGGGATGTTACATTTTTCCCTTTTTAGGGATTTTCGTCCTCGAAAATCTTACCTGTGAAAAGATTTGGATACTGTTTTAGCATAACCTCTTTAGGCTCCCATGTAGCCTCGTCTACCCCATGCCTATTTCATAATACTTTCACAAGTGCAATAGTTTTGTTCCTTAGTTTCTTGACCTCTCGAGCCAAAATCTTTACTAGTTTTTCACCATAAGTCATATCGTGCTGAATCTCAACCTCTGCCTATGAAATCACATGTGAAGTATCAGAACGATAACGACGTAACATGGACACATGAAACACATCATGAATCTTCTCTAACTTGGCGACAAAGCTAACCGATATGCTAATGGTCCAACTCTTTCTGTAACCTTAAACGGTCCAATAAAACGTGGACTTAGTTTGTCTTTCTTGCCAAATCTAAAGACTTTCTTCCATGGGAATACTTTCAAGAACACTTTTTCACCAACTTGATACTCAATCTCTTTTCTTTTCAAGTCTGCATAAGACTTCTGTCTATTTGAAGCTGCTTTCAAGCAATCTCTGATAACTTTCACTTTCTCTTCAGTTTCTTTAACTAAATTAACCCAGTAAATCTGATTTTCTTTAAGCTCTATCCAATACAAAGGTGTACAACATTTACGTCCATACAAAGCTTCATAAGGTGCCATTTTCAAACTCGACTGGTAATTATTACTATAAGCAAACTCTACCAACAACAGATATTTTTCCCAACTACCTTCAAATTCTAAGACACAACTTCTGAGCATATCCTCAAGTATCTGAATAACTCTCTCTGACTAACCATCGGTCTGAGGATGGAAAGCTGTACTAAAACTCAACTTTGTTGCCAAAGCTTCCTGTAACTTCTTCCAAAACCGCAAAGTGAATCTCGGGTCTCTGTCTAAAATAATCGACAACAGTACTCCATGTAGTCTGACTATCTCTGAAATATACAACTCAACCAACTTGTCAAGTGAATAATCCATACGAACTGGAATAAAATGAGGCGACTTCATTAGCTTATCAATCACAACCCATACTGCATCTTTCTTTCTGGTGTCAATTACAATCCTGTCACAAAATCCATGGCAACTAGGTCCCATTTCCACTCAGGAACTAACACAGGCTGCAATAAACCTTAAGGTACCTGATGTTTGGCTTTTACCCACTAACAGATCAAGTATCTAGAAACAAACTCTGAGATATCTCTCCTCATTCCTGCCCACCAATACATTTTCTTCAAATCGTTATACATCTTTGTACTACATGGATGAATAGACAAGGAACTGCTATGTGCTTCCTCTAAAATCTTTTGAATAAGCTCATTATTCTTTGGAACACATATCTGATTTTTGAACATTACACAACTGTCAAAACTGATCTAAAAATCTGACTCTATACTCGACTCACACTGAGCTCTTTTGGCTTGCAACTCACTGTCATCTTTTTAAACTTCACAAATTTCTTCAAGAAACATTGGCTTAGATCTTAATTCGGCTAAGATAGAACCATCATTCGATAAGGTGGAACACTAACTACGTTTGCCTTACCTGGGTGATAATCGATCACTAGTTCATAATCTTTAATCACCTCGAGCCATCTTATTTGCCTCAAGTTCAAATCTTTCTGAGTCATCAAGTATTTCAAACTTTTATGATCAGTAAATATTTGACACTTCTCACCATACAAGTGATGTCTCTTGTGATAGCCCGATTTAGGCCTAAACCGAATATTGGTTTTGAACCCACAAATCTGAGATAGAAATAATTATTTTATAATTATTTTGAGGTCTATGATATGGTTTCATGATTGTGTGAAACATTTGTGAAGAAATTTTATGCATAAAGTGTCCAATTTAAAATTAGGGACTAAATTGAATAAGTTGTAAAACTTGCATTCTAGAAGCTTTTAGCATGAAATTGCTTTAGAATATTAATTATAAGTCCTTAAATAGAAATTTGACCAATTTCTATGATTTTGGACCAAAATGGACTTACATGGATAAAAATTGAAAGTTTAGTAAAAAGGGCATTTTAGTCATTTAGTTAGTAAATGAATTAAAAAGGGAAAAATCAAGCAAAAATTTTCTCATATTCTTCATTAGGCCGAAATTTCAAGGCTTCTCCATAGGTAGGGTTTGTTTCAAGCTTCCAAGCTCTATAGTAACTGATTCCAAGCCCCGTTTTTAATGTTCTTTACGGTTTTGGAGTACTGGTAACTTGATTAAACTTATTCTAGCAATAATTTAACCTAGGGTTTATATTTGGAAAAATACCCATAGGTAAAATGTATTTATTTTGATGTTTTATGGTACAATCTGAAGCTTTAAATTGTGTTAAACAACTTTTGCTAATCGATTTTACGTGAAAACGAGTAAAACGACATAATCGGTAAAAATACCTAATGTTCATAAGTACATCTTAGAGTGTAAATTTGATATTTATATAGAAGGGAAAAATGATCAAAATGTCAGAAAACATAAGAAAATAGGACGAAGTTTAATTTCCGAGCCTAGGGGCAAAATTATAATTTTGCGAAACTTTAGGGGTAAAATTGTAATTTTTGTCATAGGACAATTTTGGAGTAACTTGAGTAATGTGAGACATTAATAAGTCAAATGTGTTATTATAGATAAAGAAAGACGTGGAATCGAACTTGATCGGGGAAAAGAAAAGATTTTGGACTAAATTGCAACATTTCTATATTTTGCATCGAGGTAAGTTTGAACGTAAATAATTTATCGATTCTTTTTATTTTATTATCTTTTGTTATCATATGAAATGTGGCTACCTATAGAATGATTATTTGTTGTAAATTTCAAATTGAAAAAGGACTATGAATAAATTGTAACATGTTAGAAAGGGAAGGAATTTCCCGGTTGAGCCTTCGGAATAGAAATGATACGAATGATCTATTGTGAGGTCACGTGTGTAGTACTAAGTGCAGGCTACTACGTGTATCGGATTATTGGTCGTATGTGTAGTACTAAGTGCTGGCTACTATGCGTACCCGATAACTTCGATCACGTGTGTAGTACTAAGTGTAGGCTACTACGTGTATCAGATGGTTAGGTCACATGTGTAGTACTAAGTGCAGGCTACTCTCTTTTCTTTTGAGAAATATGTTGATAAATTATATATCACTTATGTACTTACTTACTAAGATTTACGCTTACTCTCTTTTCTTTCTCTTGTCTTATAGTGTCACTAAGCCAGCTCGGGATTCGGAAGATCGTCGGAGATCTATCCACACTATCAATACTTTTTGGTATTTTGTAAACATTATTTTGGAGTTATGGCATGTATAGATGACTTGGTTATTTTTGTTATATGTCATAATTAAATTGGCCTAAAATATTAGTTTTCAAAGTTTAATAGTTCATTTTGTATATGCCCGTTGATGTTAACTAATATTGTTCAGATTATAGGATATGAAAATGTATGTTAAAAAAAATTCTATGTCATGATTTCGTACGTTTGCATGTATTATGTTCCGGCAATGTCTTGTACCCTGTTCCGGCTTAGAACACGGGTAAGGGGTGTTATATTTTTATTGGTATCAGAGACAAGATTTAGGTGGTTCTCAGATCTATGTACTATGTGTGGAAGTCTATCTATACATGCCATAAATATATTGTGATAGTGTGATGACTCCTGACTATTTAAATTGTGTTTTCATATAGTAAATGGATCCCGATCGAGCTATAGCTGATGATATAGAAAGTAATGCGCCAGCTCCCGCACAAGGGACTGTGCCAGCTGAGAGTAGGCCCGAGAGACATGATCAGGGAGATGGGGCTCGTGAAGCCTTTCTTCGTATGATAAGTAATTGGTATACAGAATTTGTTCGAGCAAATTCGAATGTTCAGCCTCCTCCACCCCCTCCTATTCCCCAACCGGTTCCTGTAGTTCATCAAGGTGCCGAAATGGTAAGATTGAGCAAGGCCCCAGTTGATAAAATTCGAAAGTAAAGGGCTGAAGAATTCAGGGCTAATATAGATGATAATCCTGAGAAAGTAGGGTTTTGACTTGAGAATTCTATCAGGGTATTTGATGAGCTCTCTTTCACTCCCGAAGAATGTTTAAAATGTATTATATCTTTACTGAGAGATTCAGCATATCATTGGTGGAAGACATTGGTATCTGTGGTTCCGAAAGAAAGGGTTACATGGGATTTTTTCCAAGAGGAGTTTAGAAAGAAATACATAAGCCAGTGATTCATTGATCAAAAATGGAAAAAGTTCCTCGAGTTAAAGCAAGGTAAAATTTCTGTGGCAGAATATAAACGTGAATTTGTTAAACTGAGCAAGTATGCCCAGTAGTGTGTGTCTACCGAAGCTATTATGTGTAAGAGGTTTGAGGATGGGTTAAATGAAGACATCAGGCTGTTAGATGGGATCTTAGAGTTGAAAGAGTTTGTAGTATTGGTCGATCGAGCTTGTAAAGCCGAAGAACTGAACAACGAAAAGAGAAAAGCTATAAGTGAAGCCAGAGATACAAGAAAGAGGCCAATGAGTAAGTCATTCCAATCCCAGTCAAAGAAGTCTAAAGAAATGAATCCTCGATTAACTGTTTTAGTTGGATATCCGCACCGAGATCATGGGAGATCATATTCGGGTTCTAAAGCTCAAGCTACATCAATGGTAAGTGTGGGTAATGTGAGATCTAATAGACTCGAGTGTCAGCATTGTGGTAAGCAACATTTTGGTGATGTTGGGTGATTAGCAGGGCTTGATTCAAGTGTGGTTCTCGAGAACATTATATTAAGAATTGCCCAAAAAGGGTTGAATAAGAAAAATTTCAGAGTGTCAGACAGACTAGTGCCGCGAATAGAGGTAGACCTCCTAGAAATACTGGAAGTGGAACTAGCAGTAAAAGTGTGACAAAGGATTCAACTGGGAGACCAGAAGCTAGAGCACCTGCTAGAGCTTATGCCACACGTACTCGTGAAGAGGCGTCATCTCCCGATGTGATCACCGGTACATTTTCTCTTTATGATAATATTATTATTGCATTGATTGATCTTGGATCTACTCATTTTTATGTTTATGCGAATTTAGTATCTAGTAAGAGCTTGCCTGTAGAATTTACTGAATTGTGATTAAAGTGTCAAACCCTTTAGGAAAATATGTGTTAGTAGATAGGGTTTGCAAAAATTGCCCTTTGATGATTCAAGGTCACTATTTTCCGGCTAATCTGATGTTTTTACCATTTGATGACTTTGATGTTATTCTGGGTATGGGCTGGTTGACATTACATGATGCCAGAGTAAATTGCAGATAGAAAACCCTTGAGTTGAAATGTGAAAATGGTGAAATTCTTTAGGTTGAAACAAATAAATCAAATAAATTGCCTATGGTGATTTCGCACATGTCTACTTAGCGATATATAAGAAAGGGGTGTGAAGCTTACCTTGCATATGTATTGAATACCAAGATGTTTGAGTCGAAGCTCGAATCAGTACCGGTAGTTTGTGAATTCCCGGATGTATTTCCAGAAGAATTGCCTGTGTTGCCTCCAATCAGAGAGGTAGAGTTTACCTTACCTGGAACTGCACCAATTTCAATTTCTCCGTACAGAATGGCTTCGAATGAAATGAAAAAATTAAAGGCTCAGTTGCAAAAGTTAACAGATAAGGGTTTTGTGAGACCAAGTTTCTCTCTCTGGGGTGCTCCCGTGTTGTTTGTAAAGAAAAAGGACAGATCTATGAGACTTTGTATTGACTATCGACAGCTCAACAAGGTGACTATAAAGAAAAAGTACCCATTGCCGAGAATTGATGATTTGTTCAACCAGTTGAAAGGGACGATAGTGTTTTCAAAGATCGATTTGAGATCCGGTTACTATCAGTTAAGAGTTAAAGAGTCGAATGTGCCAAAAACTACTTTCAGGACGAGGTATGGACATTATGAATTTATTGTGATGCCTTTCAGTTTAACTAATTCTCTGGCTATCTTTATGGATTTGATGAACTGAATCTTTCAGCCATACTTGGATAGGTTTGTGGTTGTGTTCATAGATGATATTCTGATTTATTCTCGAGATCAGTCCGAGCATGCTGAACACTTAAGAACAATATTACAAATTTTAAGAGAAAAGAAATTGTTTGTTAAATTTATTAAAAGTGAATTTTGGCTTCATGAAGTCAGATTTTTGAGGCATATAGTTTCGGGTGATGGTAGTCGGGTCGATCTGAGCAAAGTTTCGGTGATTGTTGATTGGAAACCGCCAAAGGATATATCTAAGGTTAGAAGCTTTTTGGGCTTGGCTTGGCTTGATATTATCGATGCTTTGTCGAGGGATTTTCAATGACTGCCTCTCCTATGACTAAGTTGCTGCAAAAGAATGTTATGTTCGATTGGACTGAAGAGTGTCAACAAAGTTTTGAGAAGTTGAAAGCGATGTTGACCGCATCACCAGTGTTGGAAAAGAGTTTATGATTTATAGTGATGCGTCATCAATTGGTCTTGGATGTGTGTTGATGCAAGAAGGTAAAGTGGTAGCTTATGCCTCAAGACAGTTGAAACCGTATGAGAAGAATTACCCGACGCAGGATTTGGAATTGGCCGCCATTGTCTTTGCTCTAAAGATTTGGCGTCATTATTTGTATGGTGAGAAATGCTGAATCTTTACTGATCATAAAAGTTTGAAATATCTAATGAATCAAAAGGGTTTGAATTTATGACAATGGAGATGGCTTGAACTATTGAAAGATTATGAACTAATAATTGACTATCATCCCGGGAAAGCTAATGTAGTCGCAGATGCCTTGAGTAGAAAATCCTTAGTTGCTTTGAGAGCTATGGGTACAAATTTGGCTATGTCTGATGATGGTTCGATTTTGCCCAAGTTGAGGGCTAGGCCATAATTTCTTCAGCAAATTTGTGAAGCTCAGAAGAATCACAGTGAATTGCAAGCCAAGTGAGCTCAGTGTGAATAGGGTTGTAAATCAGATTTTCAAATCGGACCTGATGATTGCTTAATGTTCCGTGAATGAGTATTTGTACCGAAAGATGCTGAATTGATTCAGAAGATTTTTCATGAGGCACACAGTGGTTGTCTGTCAGTTCATCCTGGTAGTACAAAAATGTACAACGACTTAAAGAAAGTATAATAGTGGAATGGTATGAAAAGAGATATTTTTGCGTTTGTATCGAGATGCTTAATTTGTCAGTAAGTGAATGCTGAACACCAAGTACCTTCAGGTTTTCTTCAACCAGTGATTGTTCCTGAGTAGAAATGGGACAAAATGACGATGGATTTTGTGACAGGTTTGCCTCTGACTCTAAAAAGAAAAATGTCGTCTGGGTTGTGGTTGATAGATTAACAAAATTGGCTCACTTTATATTAGTATGTACTGATAACTCACTTGATAAGTTGGCTGAATTATATATTTCTGAAATTGTGAGATTACACGAAGTACCTATATCTATTATTTCGGATAGAGATCCGAGATTTACTTCGAGGTTTTGGAAAAAGTTGTATGAAGCTTTGGGTATGAAATTGAATTTTACCACCGCATTTCATCCACAAACTGACGGTCAATCAGAAAAGGTAATTCACGTACTCAAAGATATGCTCCGATGTTGTGTTTTAGAATTTGAGGGTAGTTGGGAGAAATATCTACCTTTGGTCGAGTTTGCTTATAACAACAGTTTTCAATCAAGTACATAGATGGCACTGTACGAAGCATTGTATGGTCGCAAGTGTCGGACTCCTTTGTATTGGACCGAGCTTAGTGAGAAATAGATTCACAGAGTTGATTTGATTAGGGAAACCGAAGAGAAAGTGAAAGTAATTCGTGATTGTCTGAAAGCTGCTTCAGATCGACAAAATTCATATGCGGATTTGAAAAGAAAAGAGATCGAGTTCCAAGTGGGTGATAAAGTGTTTTTGAAAGTATCTCCGTGGAAGAAAATTCTAAGAGTTGGCCAAAAAGGCAAGTTGAGTTCACGTTTCATTGGCCCGTATGAGGTTATTGAAAGAATTGGACCAGTGGCATATCGGTTAGCTTTGCCAACCAAGTTGGAAAAGATTCATAATTTGTTTCATGTGTCGATGCTGCGAAGTTACCGTTTTGATCCTTCACATGTGATTCCTCTGACAGAGATTGAGCTTCGACCGGATATGACCTATGATGAGGAACCAATAAAGATTTTGGCTCAGGAAGTTAAACAGTTGAGAAATAAAAGTATAGCCTTAGTAAAAGTATTGTGGCATAGACACGGAGTAGAAGAGGCTACATGGGAACTAGAGGAAGCCATGAGGAAACAGTACCCAAACCTCTCTACTGGTAAGATTTTCAGGGACAAAAATCCCTAAAGGGGGGAGAGTTGTGATAGCCTGATTTAGAGCCTAAACAGAATAGTGGTTTTAAAACCAAAAATCCGAGATAGAACTAATTATTTTATAATTATTTTGAGGTCTATGATATGGTTGCATGATTGTGTGAAAATTTCGTGAAGAAATTTTATGCCTAAAGTGTCCAATTCGAAATTAGGGACTAAATTGAATAAGTTGCAAAACTTACATTCTAGAAGCTTTTAGCATGAAACTGCTTTAGAATATTAATTATAAGTCCTTAAATAGCAATTTGATCAATTTCTATGATTTTGGACAAAAATGGACATACATGGATAAAAATTGAAAGTTTAGTCAAAAGGACATTTTGGTCATTTGGTTAATAAATGAATTAAAAAGGGAAAAATCAAGCAAAAATTTGCTCATCTTCTTCATTAGGCCGAAATTTCAAGGGTTCTCCATAGCTAGGGTTTGTTTCAAGCTTTCAAGCTCCATAGTAACTGATTCCAAGCCCCGTTTTTAATGTTCTTTATGTTTTTTGAGTCCCGGTAACTTGATTAAGCTTATTCTAGCAATAATTTAACCTAGGGTTTATATTTGGAAAAATGCCCACAGGTGAAATGTGTTTATTGTGATGTTTCATGGTAGAATATGTAGCTTTAAATTGTGTTAAACAACTTTTGCTAATCTATTTTACGTGAAAACGAGTAAAACGACATAATCAGTAAAAATACCTAATGTTCATAAGTACATGTTAGAGTGTGAATTTGATATTGCTATAGAAGGGAAAAATGATATGTCAGAAAACATAAGAAAGTAGGATGAAGTTTAATTTCCGAGCCTAAGGGCAAAATTGTAGTTTTGTGAAACTTTAGGGGTAAAATTGTAATTTTTGCCATAGGATGTTTTTGGAGTAATTTGAGTAATGTGAGACATTAATAAGTCAAATGTGTTATTATAGATCAAGAAAGACATGGAATCGACCTTGATCGGGGAAAATAAAATATTTCGGACTAAATTGTAACATTTCTATATTTTACACCGGGGTAAGTTTGTACGTAAATAATTTATCGATTCTTTTTATTTTATTATATTTTGTTATCATATGAAATGTGGCTACCTATAGAATGATTATTTGTTGTAAATTGCAAATTGAAAAAGGACTATGAATAAATTGAAACATGTTGGAAAGTGAGAAATTTCCCGGTTGAGCCTTCGGAATAGAAATGATACAAATTGTGAGGTCACGTGTGTAGTACTAAGTGCAGGCTACTACGCGTATCGGATTATTGGTCGCATGTGTAGTACTAAGTGCAGGCTACTATGCGTACCTGATAACTTCGATCACGTGTGTAGTACTAAGTGCAGGCTACTACGTGTATCAGATGGTTAGGTGACGTGTGTAGTACTAAGTGCAGGCTACTACATGTACCAGAAAATTGGTCGCATGTGTAGTACTAAGTGCAGGCTACTATGCTTACCAGATAGCTTTGGCTACAAGTGTGAAAATATGTGCAGGAAACTGAGTATCAGTTATTATTCTGAAGAATTCATCGGGAAAATTGATTAAGTAAAAATACATGTGATCATGATTATATGATGAATAAGTGCAGGTATATGTTTAAGAAAATTTTGAGCAATATGCCCAATATTTGAGAGAACTTCGATAAGACAAAATGGATTAATTGAAATTATGTAAGTGTGAATTTTAGTAGTAAAATAGTGTTGGACAGCAGCAATTTTGTGACTTTGAAAATTCACCAAAAATTGTGTAAGTTGAATTAAATTTCAAATAAATTATAGAATTAAATCTAAATGAGTCTATTTTCATATAAAATAAACAGGAGATGCAAAGGAGCTCTATATTATGTGATATTCTAATTTTTGTAAGGTAGTGTCAGAATGAATTCGAGATCCCCTGTTCTGACTTGGAAAAATTGTTAAAAATTGTAGAAAAATAATTATGGGTTATAATTTATATGGATAGAATATTTTATTAGTATACTTTTAATAGAAACAAATGCAAACATTATCTGAGTTCTGTACTATGAGATATTTAATTTTTAGTAAGAAGAGGTTGGAACTGTCAGACAGTGGAACAGGAGCAACTTTAATGAATAAACTGTACTAATTTGATAAACCAAAAATTCTACTATTTTTATGGTAAAAAAATATATGAGTCTAGTTTTTGGGAAAATTAACGGATTTAAATTTGGACTTCCGTAACTCCAGATATAAAAGATTTAGTGACAGTGACTTAAGAAAACAACTTAACCTGAACATGAGATTATGTACTATTATGATTGTTTTATTTTGAGAAATATGTTGATAAATTGTATATCACTTACTAAGCTTTACGCTTACTCTCTTTTCTTTCTCTTGTCTTATAGTGTCACTAGGCTAGCTCGGGATTCGGAAGATCGTCGGAGATCCATCTGCACTATCAATACTTTTTGGTATTTTGTAAACATTATTTTGGATTTATGGCATGTATAGATGACTTGGTTATTTTTGTTATATGTCATAATTAAATTGGCCTAAAATGTTGGTCATCAAAATTTAATAGTTCATTTTGTATATACCCGTTGATGTTAACTAATCTTGTTCAGATTACAGGACATGAAAATGTATGTTAAAAAAAAAATTCTATGTCATGATTTCGTACGTTTGCATGTATTACGTTCCGGTAATATCACATACCCTGTTCCGGCTTAGAACATGGGTAAGGGGTGTTACATCTATAGATTTCCAACGCAAATACAATGGCAGCTAGTTCTAAATCATATATTTGATAATTTTTCTCATGTGGCTTTAGCTATCTAGAGGCATAAGCAATTACCTTTCCTTCCTATATAAGTACACGGCCTAGTCCATTCAAGGACGCATCACTGTAAATCACAAACTCTTTACCTGGTTCTGGTTGTACTAAGATAGGAGCTTCAGTAAAAAATGCCTTTAACTTATTAAACCTCTACTGACACTTTTCAGTCCATTCAAACTTGACATCTTTTTGTAGCAATCTTGTCAATGGAGTAGCTATCATGGAAAATCCCTCTACAAATCGTCTATAATAACCGACAAGACCAAGAAAACTTCTGACCTCTGATACATTCCTGGGAGGCTTCCAATTAACAATGGCTAAAATCTAGCTCGAATCAACTTTAATACCTTCACCTGAGACTATATGTCCAAGAAAACCAACTTCCCATAACCAAAACTCACTTTTGCTAAACTTAGCATAAAGCTGATTATCTCTCAAAGTCTATAAAATTGTTCTCAAATGCTCTGAATACTCAATCTTATCATGAGAATGAATCAAGATATCATCAATGAACACAATTACAAATTTATCCAAGTAATGTCTGAAAATTCGATTAATTAAATCCATGAAAATGGCAAGAGCATTAGTCAAGCCAAATGGCATCACAAGGAACTCATAATGGGCATACCTAGGAAAGCAGTCTTCGGAACATCTGACTCTTTAACTCGCAACTGATAATATCCAGATCTCAAATCTATCTTGGATAACATAGTAGCACCCTTTAATTGATCAAAAAAATCGTCAATTCTAGGTAATGGATACTTGTTTTTAATAGTCATCTTTTTAAGCTGTCGATAATCTATGCACAATCTCATTGAACCATCTTTCTTTTTCACAAAGAGCACTGGTGCACCCCATGGTGAACAACTAGGTCTTGCAAAGCCTTTCTCTATTAGTTCCTACAACTGAACTTTCAATTCTCTCAATTCCTTTGGATTCATTCTATAAGGAGCAATAGAAATGGGTGTTGTACTCGGAACCAATTCAACAACAAACTCAACTTCTCTAATAGGAGGCAAACCTGGTAATTCTTCCAGAAAGAAATCAGGAAACTCACATATCATAGGCACTAATTCAATTTTCAACTCTGGATCTCTAGTATTCAACACAAAAGCAAGATAAGCTTCATATCCTTCTCTCAAGCATTTCTGAGTAGACATAACAGAAATCATGGCAATTGAACTATCTTACTCATCTGAATTAGCCCGAAGAATTTCACCATTTTGGCATTTCAACTCAATGAATTTCTTTCCACAATTCACTATCACGTCATGCGCAGTCAACCAATCCATACCAAGAATCACATCAAACTCATCAAATGGCAATAACATGAGATCGGTCAGAAAAAAGTAACCTCTAATCATCAAAAGGCAATTTTTACATACTTTGTCTACTAATTCATACTTACCGAATGGATTCGATACTTTAATCATAAATCTCGTAGGCTCTATGGACATGTTCATACCAGGCATCAATTTCATGCAAACTTAAGAATGGGTCGAACCTGGATCAATCAAAGCAATTACATTAACATCATGAAGAGAAAATGTACCCGTAATTACATCAAGGGAGGATTCCTCTTCACGAGCACGGATAGCATAAGTCTTTGCAGGTGCTCTAACATCTGGTCTCGCTGCTGAATCTCTAGATGCACCTCTACCAGCTCCTATTCCCGAACTTCTCTGAGCTCTACCTCTAACAGGGGCACTGCTTGATCTTACACTCGGTATTAGTTCTCTTTTAACCATCTCAAGACACTCCCGAATGAAATGATCCTATGCACCACATCGGAAACAACTAGTCTCAGTTGCTCTACATTGACCTGGATGACGTCGACCACATTGAGGACACTCAGGTCTATCAGGCTGAATACTGCCAACACTCGCTGATAAACCGTAATTTATACATATTTTTATACCATGCTTAACGCATTTACAGATGATTTCTCCTTAGATTTGGTGAATTCAATGCTCCTAATCCTTTAATTTCATGTTCTATACTTAGGTGAGCATAGGAGAGTAAAAAGAGCGAGAAACGGGCCAAAAACGGAGAAAATGGACCCACATGGGAAAACAACACGGCTTGAACTTCCTCACACGGCCGTGTCACACGGCCGTGTCACACACCTGTGCCTATTTAATAGCCTTAACAAGGGCCGTAAGTAATCGCACACGGGCGTGTCCTTGCCGAACCCAAGTTTAGTCCAATTCAGAAAAGGTGAATTTTGAGGGCTCTTAGGCATTCCAAAGCCTACTTAAACACTTGAAGAGGCACTTAGGAAGGGGACGGAGAGTATGAAGCAAGGAATTACTCAAGGAAAGCCTATTGATCCATCTCAAGAGTCGGATTCATCATCAAGACTGGAGATCTCCCTTCAAGTTCCTTCAGGAGTTTTGGGTTTTCTTATGTTTTGTTATCTTTATGCTTTTCAGATATTTTCTTTCATAAGTATGAACTAAACCCCTAAATACCTAATAGGAATGAAACCTAAGACAAATCTTGTTATTATTATCTGAATTGTATGATAAATATTTGACTTGTTCTTAATTATGTGTTCTTAATTCTTGTTTTGATATTCCAAGATATTGATTCAAGTTAAGCTCTTATTCAGAGGAGGAATAGACCCTGCCTAAGAGTAAATTTGTCATAATTAAGCGGAGTTGATTGAGCGCCTAGAGATAGGGCGACAAGATTTTTCCAGATTAGGGTGAAACCTAATAAGGGAATCCATAGATCGAGTTAATACAATTCTAGGGTGTTAATTAGAAAGAGATTTTAATTATTCAACCTAGGGTTGACGTTATTAGTCTCGAGGGAGATAATAATATAACTTAGGGATTTTTACGGATCAAGTCAAATGAATAAATCGTTTGATTCAGGGTCAAATAGCAAGGGAAGTCTAGGTGGATTTTTCCTTAGGTATTGTCTCAATCAATCAAATTTTCCCAAAAGTATTTTTCCCGAGTTTTATTTCTGTGCATTCTTAGCAATTAGTTTAGACAACCAAACCTCTTAAATTTTAGGCTAGATAATAAAAAGGAAGTAAATACTAGTACTAGTAGTTCCTTTGGGTTCGACAATCCGGTCTTGCTGAACTATACTACTGTTCGATAGGTACACTTGCCTTAATCGTGATAATAAGTTAGTCTCAAGAACATTTCATTTATAAATTCTTAAAACTTGTTACGAATATCACACATCACTCACAATTGAAGTGGTCTGAGCTTTCTGACCCATAAATCTTCTCCCTTTGTTTCGGTTAGAATACCTTACTGAAAAATTAGATATCGTAGAGAACTCTCTAGGCCTCTTGGATGTAGACCGAAACGACTTGCTCATCTGTCTTTTCTTCGTGTCTTGCATCTCAATTTCAGCTTTACCCTTTCCTTTCAGCAACTCTTCTGCCTTACAAGCTCTTTCAACTAAAATAATAAACTCTTTTATTTCTAAAATACCGATTGATAGTTGAATATCATCATTGAGCCCATCTTCAAACCTCTTGCACATAATAGCTTCAGTAGACACACACTCTCGAGCATAATTACTGAGTTTGACATATTCACGTTCATATTCAGTCACTGTCATCTTACCCTACATTAGTTCAAGGAATTCTTTTCCTTTATGGTCGATGAACCTCTGACTAATGTATTTCTTATGGAACTCCTCCTAAAATAAATCCCAAGTAACCCCCTCTTTCGGTATTACTGACACAAGTGTCTTCTACCAATGGTAGGTCGAGTCTCATAAAAGTGATACAGCACACTTCATGCATTCTTCAGGTGCGCAGGATAACTCATCAAAGACCCTGATAGTATTCTTGAGCCAAAGTTTAGTTTTCTCTGCATCATCATCTTTAGTAGCCCTAAACTCTTCAGCCCCTTGTTTTCTAATTTTATCAACTGGTGGCTTCTCTGTTCTGACTGTATCTGTGACTGGGGAAGCTACATGGGTAGTCTGAAGATCATGAGGGGGTGGAGGTCTAACGGTCAGATTCATACGAATGAACTCGGCAAACCATTCATTCATAGCTTGGAAGAAAGCTTCTTGAGCCCCTCCTCCCTGACTAACTGTAACGGGCCTTTCACTACTATCTAGTGGCACCGTCCCTTCTGCGGGAGTGGGCGCGTTACTTTTTACATCATCTGTACCAACTTGTTCAGGATCCATAACTATAAAAGAAAAATATTTTAAAATCGTCAAGAGTCGTCACACTATCAAAATAGAAGTATGGCATGTATAGCTAGACTCTTACTCATATTGAATATTCTGAGAACTGGCTAAACTCTTACTCTGATACCAATAAATGTAACACCGCTTACCCGAGACCGTCGCCGAAGTCGAGCACGAGGCGTTACCAGACTTATCTTACTTGTTCGGGGCATAATTTTCTATTTTTACATTTAAAAATTAATTCACTCGCAGTCATCCAATAAATCCCTAAAAAGGGCCTTTGAGGCCCTAAAACGTGTAATTGAACGGTTCGGGACCAAACCGGCAACATTAAAAATTTTCCAATTACCTACACAAATCAAAACAATTTATTTCACTATTCATAATAAAACTGTCCATCTGCGTAATAGTCACTAAATTAATTATAACTCGAGTTACAAAACTCAAAATTTAAATCTATAAATTTTTCCTGATACTAGATTTATATATATTCTTACCATAATTTTTTCAAAATTTTTGGTTTCACCAGTTAGTACAGTTTATTCATTAAATGTTCCCCTGTTTCGCAGTTCAACTGACTTGACCTCTCTTCACTAAAAATCGGTTATCTCATTATACATAGTTTGGATAACGTTTCCGTTTATTTCTAATGAAAATAGACCCACTAAGGAATCTAGATATTTAAAATATGACTTATAAATATTTTTGTACAATTTCTATTGATTTAAAGTTTCAATAGGGGATCACAAAGTCACTGTGAACCAATCTTACAAAAAATTAAATATCGCATAATATAGACTTCCTTTGCTCTCTCTTTTGTCTTCTATGAAAATAGACTCAATAAGCTTTAATTGTATATCTAATTCACCATTTAATTCCATTTCTACATTTTTTAGTGATTTTTCAAAACCACGTCACAACTGTTGTTTCCTAACTGTTCCATGGCCAACTCTTACTCTTTCATAATTTCTTTGCATCAAACCTCATTTAGGCATACATAATACCAAAACATGTTCTTGTTCATCTATATCATAAGCTAATTATTACCAAGTATTCACATGCCATTCTCTAATCATATCATAAGGACATACACACAAAATAGCCAAGTCCCTATACATGCCATAACTTAAAGTATTTCTAGTCACAAAATACAAAGATAGCTCGTTGATAGTGTGAGGCGATCTCTGACGTCCTTACGATTTTCTGAGTTGCCTTTGCGATACTATAAAAAAGGGAGAAAAGAAAGGGAGTAAGCATAAAGCTTATTAAGTTTGAATGTAAATAAATAACAACATTCTAAATGAATTACCAAGATAACCTGAACCTTTCGAACATGGACTTATCTTGCCTTCCCTTTGGTACACTCTTTAAATTTTCCGTTGAACCACTTGGAATACTAAGGATACACGGGTATCCTTTCTTTTTAAACTTGCCATTGCCATGTCTTGACAAGGTCTTACGTGGTATCCTTGCCTTATGAACTCACCATTGCCATGCCCTGGCATGGTCTTACATGGGATCTTTGCCTTATCATAGTTTATTAATGCCATGTATTGACATGGTCTTACATGAATTCCTTGCCTTGTAAAACTTGCCAATGCCATGCCTTGGAATGGTCTTACTTGGTATCCTTAAACCCTAGTGTCATGACATTTGTACCCTACACATTCCTAAGGTTCAACCGAGACTTTTAAATATCATTTCTCTGTCAATTCTTGCTTTAATCATCAATGAATAAATTTACAAAATAAATATATAGATGCTGAAAAATAACACCATTAATTATAAATAATAAAACATTTACCTCGATACAAAATACGATCAAATATTTTGATTTAGTCCTTTTTCTTTCCTCGGTCTAACCCCGAATTTCGTTCTTCTTGATTTATAATAGCAAATTTAACTTATTTAATATTCACATTTATCAAACTAGTCCTTAACTCTAACTTTGGCAAAATTATGATTTTGCCCCTAAACTTTTGCATATTTATACTTTTGCCCCAAGGCTCAGAAATGAAACTTTATACCTAATTCTTATTTTTTATGACATGTTGATCATTTATTTACCCACGACAACATCAAATTCCCACTCTAACATGTACTTATGACCATTAGGTATTTTTACCGATTATGTCGCTTTACTCGTTTTCGCTTAAAATCGCTTAGCTCAAGTCGTTTAACATAATTTCAAGATTCATATTCTACCATAAAACATCAAAATAAATACATTTCACCTATGATTAATTTTCCTAATATGAACCCTAGGTTAAATTATTGCTAGAGCAAACAAAATTAAGTTACCGGGACTTCAAAACTGTAAAGAACATTAAAAACGGGGCTTGGAATCACTTACTATGAAGCTTCGAAGCTTGACAATACCCTAGCTATGAAGAAACCATGAAATTTCGGCCTAATGAAGAAGATGGGCACATTTTTCCATCTTTTTCCCTTTTTTAATCTTTTAATTACCAAATGACTAAAATACCCTTCATTAAAACCTTAGTTATTTTTATCTATGTATGTCCATTTTTGTCCATCAAAACCTATGGTCTAATTACCATTTAGGGACCTCTACTTCAATTATACTCTTCAATTTAATCCTTTAACATCTAAAACTCATATTTATCAACTTTTACAATTAAGCCCTAGTAGGTAAATTAAGCATGCTATCTTTAAAATTTTCCATTGATACTCTAACACATGCATCTAATCACTCGGTAAATTATTAAAATTAATCGAAATAAACTTTTTTATCTTGAATTCATGGTTTCGCGACCATTTTTCTATTTATGCCCTATTTTGGGATGTTACATTTCTCCCACCTTTAGGGATTTTTGTCCTAAAAAATCTTACCTGTGAAAAGATTTGGATACTGTTTTAGCATAGCCTCTTCAGGCTCCCACATAGCCTTGCCTACCCCATGCCTGTTCCATAATACTTTCACAAGTGCAATAGTTTTGTTCCTTAGTTGCTTGACCTCTCGAGCTAAATTCTTTATCAGTTCTTAACCATAAGTCATATCTTGTTGAATCTCAACCTTTGTCTGTGAAATCACATGTGAAGGATTAGAACGGTAACAACATAACCTGGACACATGGAACACATCATGAATCTTCTCTAACTCTGGCAGCAAAGCTAATCGATATGCTAATGGTCCAACTCTTTCAGTCACCTCAAACGGTCCACTAAAACGTCAACTTAGTTTGCCTTTCTTTCCAAATCTAAAGAATTTCTTCCACAGGGATACTTTCAAGAACACTTTGTCACCAACTTGATACTCAATCTCTTTTCTTTTCAAGTCTGCATAAGACTTCTGTCTATCTGAGGCTGCATTCAATCAATCCCTGATAACTTTCACTTTCTCTTCAGTTTCTTTAACTAAATCAACCACGTAAATTTGATTTTCTTTAAGCTCTATCCAATACAAAGGTCTGCGGCATTTACGTCCATACAAAGCTTTATAAGGTGCCATTTTCAAACTCGACTGGTAACTATTATTATAAGCAAACTCTACCAACGACAAATATTTCTCCCAACCACCTTGAAATTCTAAGACATAACATCTGAGCATATCCTCAATTATCTGAATAACTCTCTCTAACTGACCATTGCTCTGAGGATGGAAAGCTGTACTAAAACTCAACTTTGTGCCCAAAGCTTCCTATAACTTCTTCCAAAACCGCAAAGTGAATCTCCGGTCTCTATCTGAAATAATCGATAACGGTACTCTATGTAGTCTGACTATCTCTAAAATATACAACTCAACCAACTTGTCAAGTGAATAATCCATACGAACTGGAATAAAATGAGCCGACTTCGTTAGCTTATCAATCACAACCCATACTCCATCTTTCTTTCTTGGTGTCAACGGCAATCCTATCACAAAATCCATGGCAACTCAGTCCCATTTCCACTCAGGAACTAACACAGGCTGTAATAAACCTGAAGCTACCTAATGTTCAGGTTTTACCTACTGACAGATCAAGCATCTAGAAACAAACTCTGAGATATCTCTTTTCATTCCTACCCACCAATACATTTTCTTCAAATCATTATACATCATTGTACTACCTAGATGAATAGAGAAGGAACTGCTATGTTATTCCTCTAAAATCTTTCGAATAAGCTCATCATTCTTTGGTACACATATCTAATTTCTGAACATTAAACAACCGTCAAAACTGATCTAAAAATCTGACAATATACCCGACTCACACTGAGCTCTTTTGGCTTGCAACTCACTGTCATCTTTTTAAACTTCAAAAATTTCTTCAAGAAACATTGGCTTAGCTCTTAATTCGGCTAAGATAGAACCATCATATGATAAGGTTAAACTAGTGCTCAAAGCTCTTAATGCAAATAAAGATTTTCTACTCAAAGCATCAGGAACTACGTTTGCCTTACCCGGGTGATAATCGATCACTAGTTCATAATCTTTAATCAACTCTAGCCATCTTTTCTGCCTTAAGTTCAAATCTTTCTGAGTCATCAAGTATTTCAAAATTTTACGATCAGTAAATATTCAACACTTCTCACCATACAAGTGATGTCTCTAGATTTTCAACACAAATACAATGACAACTAGTTCTAAATCATATATCGGATAATTTTTCTCATGTGGCTTTAGCTGTCTAGAGGCATAAGCAATTACCTTTCCTTCCCGCATAAGTACACAGCCTAGTCCATTCAACGACACATCACTGTAAATCACAAACTCTTTACCCAGTTCTGGTTGTACTAACAGGAGCTTCAGTCAACAATGCCTTTAACTTATCAAAACTCTGCTGACACTTTTCAGTCCATTCAAACTTGACATCTTTCTATAGCAATCTTGTCAATGGAGTAGCTATCATGGAAAATCCCTCTACAAATTGTCTATAATAACCGGTGAGACCAAGAAAACTTCTAACCTCGATACATTCCTAGGAGGCTTCCAATCAACAATGGCTAAAATCTTGATCGGATCAACTCTAATACCTTCACCTCAGACTATATGTCGAAGAAAACCAACTTCCCGTAACCAAAACTCACTTTTGCTAAACTTGGCATAAAGCTGATTATCTCTCAAAGTCTGTAAAATTGTTCTCAATTGCTCTGAATACTCAATCTTATCATGAGAATAAATCAAGATATCATCAATGAACACAACTACAAATTTATCCAAGTAAGATCTGAAAGTTCGATTCATTAAATCCATGAAAATGGCAAGAACATTAGTCAAGCCAAATGGTACAAGGAACTCATAATGGCCATACCTAGTTCGGAAAGCAGTCTTCGGAACATCTAACTATTTAACTCAAAACTGATAATATTCGGATCTCAAATCTATCTCGGAAAACATAGTAGCTCCCTTCAATTGATCAAACAAATCGTCAATTCTAGGTAGTGGATACTTGTTCTTAATAGTCATCTTGTTAAGCTGTCGATAATCTATGCACAATCTTATCGAACCATCTTTCTTTTTCACAAAGAGCACTGGTGCACCCCATGGTGAACAACTAGGTCTTGCAAAGCCTTTCTCTATTAGTTCCTACAACTGAACTTTCAATTCTATCAATTCCATTGGAATCATTCTATAAGGAGCAATAGAAATGAGTGTTGTACCTGGAACCAATTC
This sequence comes from Gossypium arboreum, assembly GCF_025698485.1. NCBI lineage: Eukaryota > Viridiplantae > Streptophyta > Magnoliopsida > Malvales > Malvaceae > Gossypium > Gossypium arboreum. The sequence goes on along the minus strand of NC_069078.1, from coordinate 19,494,101 downwards.
AATACCAAACTCAACTTCTCTGATAGGAGGCAAACTTGGTAGTTCTTCCGAAAACACATCAGGAAACTCACATGCCACAGGCATTGATTCAATTTTCAACTCTGGATCTTTAGTATTCAACACAAAAGCAAGATAAACTTCGTATCCTTTTCTCAAGCATTTCTGAGCACACATAACAGAAATCATGGCAATTGAACTATCTGACTCATCTGAATTAACCCGAAGAATTTTACCATTTTTGCATTTCGACTCAATGAATTTCTTTCCACAATTCACTATCACGTCATGCGCAGTCAACCAATCCATACCAAGAATCACATCAAACTCATCAACTGGCAATAGCATGAGATCAGCCGAAAAACAGTAACCTCTAATCAGCAAAGGGTAATTTTTACATACTTTGTCTACTAATACATACTGACCCAATGGATTCGATACTTTAATCACAAATCCTGTAGACTCTATGGACATGTTCATACCAAGCATCAATTTCATGCAAACATAGGAATGGGTCAAACCCAGATCAATCAAAGAAATAACATTAAAATCATGAAGAGAAAATGTACCTGTAATTACATCGGGGGAGGATGCCTCTTCACGAGCACGGATAGCATAGGTCCTTGCAGGTGCTCTAACATCTGGTCTCGCTATTGAATATCTAGATGCACCTCTACCTCACCCTATTCCCAAACTTCTCTGAGGTTTGCCTCTAATGGGGGCATTGCCTGATCTTACACTCGATATTTCTTCTTTTTTAACCATCTCAGGACACTCCCAAATGAAATGATCCGATGCACTACATCAGAAACAACTAGTCTCAGTTGCTCGACATTGACTTGGATGACGTCGACCACATTGAGGGCACTCGGGTCTATCAGGCTGAATATTGCCAACACTCGCAATTGAAGTGGTCTAAGCTTTCTGACCCATAAATCTTCTACCTCTGTTTCTGTTAGAATACTTTACTGAAAAATTAGATCTCGTAGAGAACTCTCTAGGCCTCTTGGATGTAGACTGAAACGACTTCCTCCTCTGTCTTTTCTTCGTGTCTTGCATTTCAATTTCAACTTTACCCTTTCCTTTCAGCAACCCCTCTTCCTTAAAGCTCTTTCAGCAACCCTTTCCTTTCAATTTCAATTTCTAAAACACCGATAGACAGTTGAATATCGTCATTGAGCACATCTTCAAATCTTTTGTAGATAATAACTTCAGTAGAAACGCACTCTCGAGAATAATTACTGAGTTTGACAAATTCATGTTCATATTCAGTCACTGTCATCTTACCCTACTTTAGTTCAAGGAATTCTTTTCTTTTCTGGTCGATGAACCTATGACTAATGTATTTCTTACGGAACTCCTCTTGAAAGAAATCCCAAGTAACCCTCTCTTTCGTTACTACTGACACAAATCCCAAGTAACCCCTTCTTTTGGTACTACTGACAAAAGTGTCTTCCATCAATGGTAGGCCAAGCGTAAAAGTGATACAACACACTTCATGCACTCTTTAGTGTGCAGGATAAGTCATCAAAGACCCTGATAGTATTCTCGAGCCAAAATTTAGCTTTCTTTGCATCGTTATCTTTAATAGCCCAAAATTCTTTGGCCCATTGTTTTTAAATTTTATCACCTGGTGGCCTCTCTCTTTGACTGTATCTATGACTAGGGAAGCTATATGGGTAGTCTGAGGATCATGAGGGGGTGGAGGTCTAACGGCCAGATTCGCACGAACGAACTCGACAAACCATTCATTCATAGCTTAGAAGAAGGCTTCTCGAGCCCCTCCTCCCTGACTAACAGTAACGGGCCTTTCACTACTATCTGGTGGCACCGTCCCTTCAGCGGGAGTGGGCGCGTTACTTTCTACATTATCTGTACCAACTCGTTTGGGATCCATAACTATAAAAGAAAAACATTTTAAAATCGTCAAGAGCCGTCACACTATCAAAATATAAGTATGACATGTATAGCTAGAATCTTACTCATACTGAATATTCCGAAAATCGACTAAACTCTTACTCTGATACCAAAAAATGTGACACCCCTTACCCAAGACCGTCGCCGGAGTCGAGCACGAGGCGTTACCAGACTTATCTTACTTTTTCGGGGCATAATTTTTTTCTTTCAAAAATTAATTCGCTCGCATTCATCTAATAAATCCCTAAAAAGGGCCTTCAAAGCCCTAAAACGTGAGATTGGAATGGTTCGTGACCAAATCGGGAACATTAAAAATTTTCCAATTACCTACACAAATCAAAACAATTTATTTCATTATTCATAATAAAACTGTCCATATGCATATCATTCACTAAATTAATTATAACTCGAGTTACAAAACTCAAAATTTAATCCATAAATTTTCCCTGAAACTAGACTCCTATATCTTCTTACCATAATTTATCTAGAATTTTTGGTTTTACCAATTAGTACAGTTTATTCATTAAATGTTCCCCTATTTTGTAGTTCTGTGGATCTGCTCTCTCTTCACTGAAAATTGATTATCTTATTATACAGAATTTAGATAATGTTTCCGTTTATTTCTAATAAAAATAGATTCACTGAGGAATCTAGATATATAAACTATGACTTATAAATATTATTTTAAAATTTCTAGTGATTTTCCAAAGTTGGAACAGTTGATCACGAAGTCACTCTGAACCAGTCTTACAAAAATTTAAATATCTCAAAATATAGACTTCCTTTGCTTTCTCTGTTTCTTTCCTATGAAAATAGACTCAATAAGTTTTAATTATATATCTTATTCACCGTTTAATCCCATTTCTACAAGTTTTAGTTATGTTTCAAAACCACGTCACTGCTCCTATTTCCTAACTTTTCCACGGCCAACTCTTACTCCTTCATAATTTCTTTGCATAAAACCTCATTTAGGCAAACATAATACCGAAACATGTTCTTGTTTAGCTATATCATAATCTAATTATTACCAAGTATTCACATGCCATTATTTTATCATATCATAACGACATACACACAAAATAGCCAACTCCCTATACATGCCATAACTTAAAGTATTTCTAGTCACAAAATACCGAGATAGCTCGTTGATAGTGTGAGGCGATCTCCAACGTCCTTACGATTTTTTGAGTTGGCTTTGCTATACTATAAAAAAGGGAGAAAAGAAAGGGAGTAAGCATAAAGCTTAGTAAGTTTGCATGTAAATAAATCACAACATTCTAAATGAATTATCAAGATAACCTGAACCTTTCGAACATAGACTTATCTTACCTTCCCTTTGGTATACTCTTTAAATTTTCCATTGAACCACTTGGAATACTAAGGATACACGGGTACCTTTCCTTTTTAAACTTACCATTGCCATGTCTTGACATGGTCTTACGTGGTATCCTTGCCTTATGAACTTACCATTGACATGCCTTGGCATGGTCTTACATGAGATCTTTGCCTTATCGTAGTTTATCAATGCCATGTCTTGACATGATCTTACATGAATTCCTTGCCTTGTAAAACTTACCAATTCCATGCCTTGGCATGGTCTTACTTGGTATCCTTAAACCCTAATGTCATGACATTTGTATCCTACACATTCGTAAGGTTCAACCAAGACTTTTATGTATCATTTCTTCGTCAATTCTTGCTTGAATCATCAAGGAATAAATTTACAAAATAAATACATAAATGTTGAAAAACAACATCATTAATTATAAATAATAAAACATTGCATTTATTTACCGCAAACTTACCTCGATACAAAATACATTCAAATATTTTGCTTTAGTCCTCAACCTTTTTCTTTCCTCTGTCTAACCCCAAATTTCGTTCTTCTTGATCTATAATAGCAAATTTAACTTATTTAATATTCACATTTATCAAAACATTCTTTAACTCTAACTTTTGCAAAATTATGATTTTGCCCCTAAACTTTTACATATTTATACTTTTGCCCCAAGGCTCGGAAATGAAACTTTATACCTAATTCTTATGTTTTTTGACATGCTGATCATTTATTTACCTACGACAACATCAAATTCCCACTCTAACATATACTTATGACCATTAGGTATTTTTACCAATTATGTCGCTTTACTTGTTTTCGCTTAAAATCGCTTAACTCAAGTCATTTAATATAATTTCAAGCTTCATATTCCACCATAAAACATCAAAATAAACACATTTCACCTATGGGTATTTTTCCAAATATGAACCCTAGGTTAAATTATTGCTAGAATAAGCTAAATCAAGTTACTGACTTCAAAAACGTAAAGAACAATAAAAATGGGGCTTGGAATCACTTACTATGAAGCTTGCAAGCTAGACTAAACCCTAGCTATGAAGAACCGTTGAAATTTCGGCCTAATGAAGAAGATGGGCACATTTTGCCATCTTTTTCCCTTTTTTTATCTTTTAATTACCAAATGACTAAAATACGCTTCATTAAAACCTTAGTTATTTTTATCCATGTATGTCTCATTTTGTCCTTGAAAACCTAATGGTCTAATTACCATGTAAGGACCTCTACTTCAATTATACTCTTCAATTTAATCCTTTAGCATTTAAAACTCATATTTATCAACTTTTTCAATTAAGCCCTAGTAGGTAAATTAAGCATGATATCTATAAAATTTTCCATCGATACTCTAACACATGCATCTAATCACTCGGTAAATTATAAAAATTAATCAGAATAAACTTTTCAATCTCAGATTCGTGGTTTCGCAACCATTATTCCGTTTAGGCCCAATTTTGGGATGTTAGACATCATCCCTCATCCACCATCATTCTCTCTATTCTCCCAATCCTCTTTAGCGTTTTCCATTTCCCACACTTAAGACTCTTAAAGAGCCATTGGTCGGCCACCTTGGAGAGCCATCAGCAAAGGAGCAAAGTGAAAGAGCGAAAGAGCCTCGTCGGTCAGAGTCTTGGGTGACAGCCACTCTAATTTTGGTTTAATCTTTCTTTTCTTTAATTTAATCTAAAAATGTTTGCTATGTGTTCTTTTTTTTGATTAAATAATATTTATTTGATTCATGCTTATAATTTTTGTGCCTCAATCGATCATGTTTTCAGTTAAAATGAAGTCTGTATTTCATTCATATGTGATTGAAATGCACCTGAATTAGCTGAGCTATAACACCACCTTACCCGTGTCTGACGCTGGGACAGGGTACGAGGCATTATCGGACTTAAACATAACCAATCATACAAAATCGAGTCATAGAATTTCATCCAAATGAAAACTTTTCATGTTAATCATAAAGTCCCTAATATGGGCTTACGAGGCCTAATACATACTTTGAAAGTGGTTCGGGACCAAACCAAAAAATTTTGAAAACTGTGAAAAATTTCTTCAAAAACAGGGGCACACACCCTGAGCACATGGCCGCGTGGCCAGCTGTGTGGATGAAAGTTAGGCTATTTACGAAGCTTTTTTCCATCCAAAACATTTACACACTTATACCAAATTTATCAACACACAACATGGCATTATCATAAACATACAACTTAACCAATAGCAGCGAACATCAATGGCCTTATACAAAATGAACTATCAAATAACATAGGCGAACATTTTAGGCCAAATCACTTATGACATAGGCCAACATTTTAGGCCAAATCAATTGTGACACATAACAAAATAACCAAGTCCTCTATACATGCCATAATTCAAAATATTGCTTTCAAAATACCAAAAGAGTGTTGATAGTGTGGATGGATCTCCCACGATCTCTGTACCCAGAGCGAGCTTGGTGACACTATAAAACAAGGGTAAAAAGATGGGAGTAAGCATATAGCTTAGTAAGTAGGTATGTAAATAATAAAAAAATTAGTAACATGCTTTTATAAATCCTCAAAATATGTTTTCAAACTAATCCAATCATAACTACACGTAGATCAACTATTTACTCAAGTTCAAAACAAGCTGTCTATTTGAGTCATAGTCACTAAATTATTTATATCTAGAGCTGTAACACCCCTCCGCCGTATCCTACGTCGGGATAAGGTTCAAGGCATTACTGGAGCTTTGTACTTTAAACACACTATTTCGGTCACAAATTTTCGTTCAAAATTTTAAAACCTTTCAACCATGAATATCTCGTCCCTTATATAGGCTTTCGAGACCTATAACATACCAAGAGGCAATGCGAGATGAATTCAGGAACATTCGATAGACCTTGGGCTCCACAGAAAATTTTCCTTATCATAAAGTGTCACATGCCCGTGTAGATGGGTCGTGTGGATTCACATGCCCGTGTGGCTTGAGGCACCCCCATGCCCTTTAGCCGTGAGCAACACTGACTTATCAACACGGTCACGGCACACACCCATGCTACCTGCCCGTGGACAACACTATCTTTTTAACACGACCATGGTGCACGCCCGTGTGGCCTACCTGTGTACAACCTTGAGCTAAAATTTTAAGTGCAGGGGACACACAGCCATAGCACACACCCATGGGAGAGAGCCGTGTGTCACACACGGCCTAGACACACGCCCGTGTGTCTAACCATGTGGACTATAATAGGCTATTTCCGAGCCTTTAGTCACCCCTTTTTACTCCTTGTACTTAGTGGTTACCAAGTTTGAAGAAAACATGATTATACACTTGTAAATAATCTTAACAAAACTAGTTGTACAGAAACCTCATATCATTGGTTTTATACATGAAAGGTTATTTTTCATTTAGTGTTTATGGGTTTCCATGTCACTTTAATTCCTCTGAAATTGGCTCGTTCATGTGACTCATTGGCAATTGGTAACAACCTATCACTCGTAAATAAAACCATGCATAAATTTGTAGGTCATAGCCTACTTCAATTAAGCTAATATTCGTGGCCATATACAAAGAGATAAACATATTTTTACATGCCTTAATTTGGAAAATCAAATGACACATATAACAAAATACTCAAAAAGTTGATAGTGTGTTGACTCTCTAATTGTCTTCCAGTCCTTATGAGTCCTCGAGCTCTGTGGAACAGGGAAAAAGAGAGGGGTAAGCATTTACATGCTTAGTAAGCCCGAATAACTAGAAAGTAAACTTACCGAGTAATTAGCATACATCCATATTTAAATCATGAAATCATCAATTATGAAATGATTCCCTATCACATGCACTCAATCAATGAGTTAGTCACATAACAAAGCATCATGTAATTTATGTAGAGGAGCTCATAATTCATCATCGTATTGGCATACATCATATTAATCCCATTGAGTTTGTAGGAAATTTCGATGGAATACCCATTATCTGTCAACTCTTACAAATGATCATTTCACATATGTGCACTCTCGCGAACCTCACATCTCATAGCAGGATTACCAGTCCAGGCTAAATCCCTTATAATGATAAAAACCCTTACTGAGCTCGGATCTGAATTACCAGTCCAGGCTAAATTTAGACCCTAATCAGATTACCCGTCCGGGCTAAATCCTTAATGCACACATATTCCTCGGGAGGCTTGATCATTCAAGGAACACTCGTCTGGGTTAAATCCTTTTCATACTTGAGATCATAGATTACCCGTCTGGGCTAAATCCTTTCCGCAACACATGCAGGATCTCAGTTCACATGTCAAACAGGGTTTGTCCATCGAATTCCCTTTTTCAACCTCAACCGAGACATTTTTTACATGTTTTCATCAAATATGCATTTCTATGATATTTCATGCCAATAATAAATGCAATCATCATGCATTCATAAATTATACAATTATGCATATTAGGGGTTTACTTTAAGTCATCCGAACTTATCTGGTATTCGTTTTAGAGTTATGTTTCGGTTATTCCAAAACTTTGCGTTTACCACGATCGACCTCTGGAATTTGTTCCTCGGGGTTTATATCAACAAAATTAGCTCATTAATACACTACATTATGCATTTCAAGTTTAATATCCACCCCTGGTCCAAATGACTGTTTTGCCCCTAACCTTTGAGATTTTTATAATTTAATCCCTAGGCTCGTATAATGAAGCACATGCAATTTCTATCTTACCCAAGCCTATCCGAACACTTTTCTTTCTTATGGTAGCCCACATTTTCCATTATTTTCTCATTTCTACCACATATTTACACCATTTTCAAAATAGTCCCTATAAGGGTTTTTCATGAAAATCAACTAGGAAAGATGTTTAATACACATTCATCTTTCGTATTCTTCCATAATCCATCAAAATACAAGAAACTCATGCATGGGTAAATTTTTAAACATGAACCCTAGCATGAAATATGGGTAGAAATGGAGAGAGCAAGCTGCCGGGATTTCAAAAATACAAAGAGCATGAAAAACGGGGCTTGGGAGCACTTACTATTGAGCTTGGGAAGCTTGAAAACCCTAGCTATAGTGACAAGAGAATTTTAGCAACATGGAGAAGAAGAATGGCTAATTTTGGCTTGATTTTTCCCATTTTAATTCATTAAAAAGCTAAATGACCAAAATGCCCTCATGCCCTTTCTTTAAAATCTCAACCATGCAAGCCCATTTTTTGTCCAAAAACTTAGAAATTGGGAAAATTTCTCTCCAAGACCTACTAATTCATAACCCAAAGCAATTTCATACAAATTACTTCTAGAAATCAAGGTTTGCAATTTATTCAATTTAATCCCTAATTTCCAATTGAACACCTGAATGAATTTAACATATGAATTTCTTCACGAAACTTTAACACATGCATATACTCATATTCTAGGCCTCATAATAATCATACAATAAATATTTTGATATCGAATTTGTGGTCCCGAAACCACTATTCTGACTAAGCCCTATTTCGGGACGTTACAAGAGCTATGGAACTCCAAATTAAAATCAACTAATTTTTCCAAAAATTAGACTCGCATATATTCTTACCATAAAAATTTTTAGAATTTTTTTTATCCAATAAGTACAGTTTATTCTTTAAAGTCACCCCTGTTTCGCTATCTGACAGTTTCGACCCCTCTTCACTAAAAATTAATTATCTCCTCATACGGGATTCGGATGATGTTCCCGTTTGTTTCTTTTGAAACTAGGCTCATTAAGTATTTTAATTATATAAATTATAACCCATAATTATTTTTTAAAATTTTTTTAATGATTTTCCAAAATTAGGACAAGGGATTCTGAAATCATCCAAAATTTGTCTCACAAAAATTCAAATATCTCATAACATGGAATTCTTTTTCCTACACCATTTACTTTATATGAAAATAGACTCAATAAGCTTTAATTTCATATCTTATTCAACCTCTAATTCTATTTTCACCATTTTTGGTGATTTTTCAAAGTCACGCAACTATTGTTGTCCAAAACTATTTTAATACTAAATTTCACTCTTTCATGTTTTTTTTTGTAGTAACTTTCATTTAACACTTACTCCATATCAATCTTACCAAAGTTCAATCACATATCAAGCACATTGCACAAAGTTTGCACACATGTACCTACAATTATTCATCACATAGTCATATTCAATTACACCTAGTCATTTCCCGTTGAACACATTAGAATAATAACGGATACCCGGTGGCCTGCACATAGTACCACCCATGTAGTCAAAGCTACTTTCTTCACAAAGTGGCCTTCACATAGTACCACACTTGTGACCAAAGCTATTTTTCTTCACAAAGTGGCCTTCACATAGTACCACACTTGTGACCAAGCTATCTCTTCTCAAAGTGACCTTCACATAGTACCGCACTTGAGTTACTAGTGACATGTCACTTTTATCCTGTTCTGTTCCTAATGTTCAATCGTGAAATTTCTCACTTTTCGATACTTGTCAATTTCATTCAACATTCAGCCACATTTCATAAAACATAATAAAATGTGATAAAGTAAGTAAAAACGATCCATTATTTACATACAAACTTACCTTGGTGCAAAATATGACGAATTTGCAATTTAGTCCACAACCTTTTCTTTTCCCCTGATCAAGGTCAATTCCTCGTCTTTATTGATCTATAATAACACATTTAACTCATTTAATACTCACATTATTCAATTTAGTCCAAAAATCATGCTATGGTAAATTTACATTTTTGCCCCTAAGTTTCACATGATGAAAAGCACTTATTTTTGTCAAATCTTAAGACTAGCCAATTCATATTCCCTCTTATAGCAGCTCACATTTTTAACTAAATCACATTTTCTACACAAAATTTTACAACTTTTACAAATAGGTCCTTTTATGAAATTTCATCAAAAATCACTTAGTAAAAGTTGTTTATCACACCCCAAACTTTCATATTCTTCCATAAAACATCAAAACACATGCATGTCATCCATGGATAAATTTTTAAACACAAAACCGAGCTAAAAATAATGGTGGAAATAGCTAAACTGAGCTACGAGGTTCTCAAAAATGTAAAGAACATTAAAAACGGGGCTAAAACAGACTTACAATCAAGCTTGGAAGCTTGAAGACCCTAGCTATGTCTTCTTCATGTGAAATTTGGTCAAGGGGTTGAAGATAGACAAAAATTGGCTTTTAATTTTTTTTTCATTCATTTTAATTACCGAATGACCAAATTACCCTTAATGAAAAACTTTAGAAATATACCAAACCATGTCCATTTTTTACCACCAACTTAAACAATGGTCTAATTACCATTTAAGGACCTCCAATTTCATATTTCATACCAATTTAACACCTCTAGCTTCTAGAACTCAAGTTTTGCACTTTTTACAATTTAGTCTTTTTGACTAAATTGAGTGCCCAAACGTCGAAATTTTTGAATGAGCATTTCGTGAAATCATTTTGTGAACTTGTAGACCACAAAAATATAATAAAAATAAATTTCCTTACGTCGGATTTGTGGCCCCAAAACCACTGTTTCGATTAGACCCAAAATCAGGTTGTTACGTGAGCGATCCTAACCAAATGACGGCTAGTGGACACATAACTGAAATGTGCATGCTCAATTTAGATCCTAACCCGATTAAATTACAGGTTGTATAACAACTCTAACCAAGCTCTGTTATATGCATAGTTTTTAGGTTTGTGTGCTTAAACTGTTTCAAACCTAACACGTCCCTGTTACCTCACACGAATACTAAGAAACCCTTAGTAAATAAGGATCAGTAAAATGTGTATTTACTAAGTAAAGGATTCCAAAAGGACCTAAAGTGGTTTACAAACTCATGAAAGATCGAGTTGCCATGGAATGTTTTTTCGAATGTTATTAAGCACATTGATAATAAATTTAGTTTAATTAAAATAACAGTCCTAGTTTATTTATATTATAATTGTTGCAAATTGTGTTTAATTTTTCTAAAATCTATTCCATTTATATAGTTTGCATACTTAGGATAATTTGCATTAAGGATCATTGCATTTAGTTTAACATATTTTAATCATCACTTCTCAACCATATTGTGTTTTTATTTACCAAATTGTTAAGGGTAATTTTACAATCAAGTGATTTAACACAAATACAATCCCTGTGGAGATGATAAATTGATACATACTTATTAATTGATAACGACTGTGTACACTTGCACAAACCTGTGTGTTACAGTGTTATGTGAGTACTATGTTGAAGTACAGCTAGATACATATGTCTAGAATGTATGCTATGAGATGTGTGTTCTTTAGGGATTGGGGAGTGATAACTCCTGAAGGAGTTATAGTTCATACTTTTAGACTTAATTATTTTCTTCTACTTAAGTAAAATTGGCTTCATTAGAGGTAATTGCATGATCATTTCTATTCAGTTGAGTAGTGCATCTAAGAATTTGAGATGGTGATTACTTTATTGAATCTTTACTTTTAATTGCTTGTGGAAAGGTCTTGTTGTGGCTGAATGGCAGGTTTAAGGGAGAAGGATAGTTGAATGCTCAATAAGTCTTAAGGTAGCTTGACACTAACAAGCTTAGGTTACTTGGACTGAAGTTAAGTGAGTGTTGAGTGAAATACTCATGTAAACTCTAGACATAGAGCCTTATCTTATACGATTTAGAGGGTTGAGCTTGAATAGTAGTTGCTAATCCTGAGCCTATAGACATATAGTGCCTTAGGGGTGAGTAACCCTAGGTCTTGCTTTCAATAGAGGTAAACCACATTAGTACCTAATCGAGTAGTAAGTTTGCTATAGTTTTGCCAAGGCATTGTTCACGGGTTAGAACAGATCCCTTAGTAATCCCAACCTTCACGACTAATATTTCAACCTTGCTAAAGTCCTTAGTAGTCTTGTTTGATTTGTTGCAATGGTAATCTCTGCTAGTATGCTTTATCACTCTCACTTCTAATGTGTTCATCCCATTTTAATTTCATTAAACATCATTTGATACCTTTATCTTTTCTCTTCAATTGTGATAACTTAGATAAAGAGAACTCATCCAATCCTCATGGGAACATCCTCACTCATCACTTTGTTACTTGATTCGATGTGTACACTTGCACATCCAATCCTCATGGGAACATACTCACTCATCACTTTGTTACTTGATTCGATGTGTACACTTGCACAATTCGCACATCATATTCACACGCAACATGGAGTTAAAAAGTTAGGCTTAGATTCTATCAGTGCATTAAGAGTCTATCAACTAAGTCTATGTCTAGTCACAGCGGTGGTATCTGATGATGTCCGTCAGGACAGAAAACACGAACTCTGATATAAAACTCTAAAGGATAAGTCCATGTACATTGCGCCCTCTTAAAAGGAACTAATGAATGGTGGTTACCCAATAGGGTTTCTATGTGTCCTAGGACGATAATGGGAAAGCCACACGTAATTTAAGTTTCGAAAAATCCATATCGTAAATAGGAAAACTAAGAACAAACTATATGGTGTACTCTAAATGGAATGACTTGGTGGCATACTCTATATGATTTTCACTGTGGCGTGTTTTGTTAGGCCTATGTGGCATAAATTGTTAGGGATGTCTAGTAGGATATGAATTTAAATGTTTGTCTCTATTATAAGATATGAGTAAATTTTTGTAGTTCTATAATAAGTAAGATTAAGATATGGTATCAATATGTTTCAGTTTAAGAGTGAATAAGTTTCAAAGGTTTTCATGAAAAGAGACGTATATCAATATGTTAAGAAGGGTTTCCATCATTATGGCTTGCAAGTATGAAAAGTGATTGGTATTGTATCTTTTTCTAAAATTATTCTGTGTCTGAGTTAATGTTATCTTGAATTATGGGATTCTGATATAGCATGTTGTGGAGTGTATTTGAATGGTCTATGTAATGATTTATCACTGTGAATATGTGTGGTACTAAATCTGAGCTTGTCTAAGTATGAATATGGGTTAAGACATGGATTGTTGGAAGTGTTTTCTAAGGGTATGTTTTGTTAAGAAAGTATCACGGGACAAGAGAATTATGAAATGATGGGAATGATTTATCAGTTAACTAGATATGAAAGATTAACTATAACAAGGGTATGATAACTGGCATCTACGGGAGTGATAAAATTGTATGGTATTAGCCTAAGTAAATGATGTAGAGTAATAGTCAATTCATAGAAATTCCTATAAGACATCAAAGCATGCATCAAGGTATGGTTAATAAGCTCACTAAATACTCTTCTACTTACAATATTTGTTATTTCTTTTTAGGTTTTTGAGAAGAGACTTTGCTTGGAGGGACAACGCTAGGATTATGCCAACTTGATGCATACACTAGAATTTTGGCGTAGTCTCTGAATAAACCCTTTCAAGTCTATTTTTGATAAACTTCTATTTTGTAAGGATTTGTATCAAGATTTATGTAAAAAACTATTGTAAGATACTTCTCTTGTCTTCACATAAGAAGTTTTTCAATTCAAATTCCATAAAACATATTTTAAATAAGTAAGAAATTGTAAAATGTTTTTTTTAAATGGTTAAGTTTTGTGTGGTAACATCCAAGATATAGACCAGTAACTTAGGTCGATTGGAAGGTGTTACAAGTTGGTATCAACGCCTGATTTAGTCGATTATTGGATATATTATGTGAAAGGATCCTGTATGTAAAATATGCTGAACCTGGCTTAGTCTTTCAAGTACGTGAAAATCATGTTTTCATAAAGGCTAGTTGATAATAAGTACGACAATAGGGAAAGGTAAATGATTGATTTATTGATAAGTATGGAAGATATTGCATGGTTCACAGAACAATAAAATGAAAGGTAAGATAAAGAGGAATTCTAGCTCTTTTTATCAACGTGTTGAACAGTGAGTCCTACAAGAACCTCTTTTGTGGTGGGGACTTCTTTTTGCTTTACACTCTCTGTAGTGTGTTTTATGCTAATAGAATTTTTAGAATTTTTTCCATCCTCTACTTTAGGCATGTCAGGGGTGAAGAAACCATCTATTTGTTTCCATTTTAACTGAAATTATTCCCACTCTTTTCCCTCAGGATTATAAACATTGAAATTCAATGAATTAGTAGATTTAACTTTTACAAAATCGAAGTTTACTTGACTTAAGTTCATTGGACTAGTGACCACTTGCGTAGGAAAAAATCAAGTTAGACTTCAATTCTGGCAGTGCCTTAGTTAAATTCTTTTCGGTGTCTTCTTGGTATTTTTTGAAGGATTCATCATCGGATTGGCGTAGACTGTCTAGTTCAGTCCTGTGGCGTAGTTCTTGAACTTTGAGTTGCTCCTCTAATAGTTTGACTCTTCCCTCCAATTGCTTATTACTCTGTTGTGTTTCCATACACTTATATTTCTAGGCTAAAACACAAGAATCCAGTTGATTGGTCTTGTCTCTGTTAATCATATCAGTTCGGCGTAGATTACCTATGATCTGTCCACTGTATTTGACTGTCACCTCTAAGTTGGCCAACTTTGCAATATAAAGAGTATTGATTTCTTGTATGAAACCACTCTAAAGACTATACTCCATGTAAGGAAAGCTTAATGCATCTGATGTGGAATTATTTTGTTCTAACCTTGAAAGATAGAGCCTAGGGAAATAGGGAAGGCATGGATGCATACAGGTTTCACCATAGAAAGAAGTTGTTGGTATCTATAGATGAGGTTGGTGGAGGTTGAGAACTAGTATGAACCTTTGGCTAATTTACCTGTAAGATATTTGTTGGGGCCTCAGCCAGTGGAGGATTAACATTATGAGTTAGAGAGTTTGAAGGTTGGGCGGACTCCACGAGAATTTTAGGAGCTATAGGGAGCGTTGAAACTTTAGAATAAGGGACTTTTGAGGTTGGGAGTCCCTTTCTATGTTCGCACAGCTTAAGTTTTGGACGTTCACTCTCATCTGGTTCTTAGGTGTCCTTCCTTATTCTAAGCCTTTTTTGGTATTTCTTTATGGATGATTTATTTGAAGTGTCAACGATGATTTTCTCCTTAGCACGTACGTCACATAAAAGAGAAATGATTTCCATATTAGAAGCTTGATTGGACAAAGTGTGAGATTCTGGAATGAACCCTACACGATCAGTGTGAGTGTTAGCTTTACTTGAAGAAGAGGAAATAGGAGGATGCATACCAGTAGTAATAAGCTAGTTATGGGAACAAATCCCATAGATTTCATAAAAATAAGAAAGGGGTTCTCTAACTCGTCCAGTTTAAATTTGAGCTAGAAGGTTGTTGCAACCATATGGCAAGGCCTCTAAAGCCAAAGTCATATTGAAGTTATCTAACCAGATAATGGGATCAATGGCAGAATAACCATTTGGACCTTGTTTTTGCAAACAGTACTGGAAAATATTCCTAACTGTAACAAACTCCCCTAACACAAAAGTACGGCCCTTGTTTAGAAGTTTGAACTATTTCCTTACAACTTTAGAATTAACGGGGTGGCTATGGGTACAGATGGATTCTCAAGGAAGAGACCAAAATGTGGGAAAGCCAAAACCACTTTCATTTTCAATTCTACAAATAAGTCTTATGAACACCTTTTTCTAATGCAGATTTGAAAAATTATTTTGAACGATAAGATCATAGGCTTGAAGAACACTAAAATAGGCAAATCCAGCATCAACCCTTGTTTTGTAATCTTCAGTTGATAGAATTTTTGGAAAATTACTAAGAGAGGTGGTTCATTACATATTTAGTAGTCGATGAAATATGCTACCAAAGTCCACCAGGGCAAGGCTGGTGTGATGCCATACTCGGTTAAAATCGAGCAGAAGAATGGATGCAAAGGTAAATGAAATCCAGCCTCTGGTAAGATTAGAGAAGGATGAATCCTTGGGACAAATGACTCCTTGTGGTCGTTTGAGTTTGTAAGCGAAATTTGGGTAACAAAAGCCTCAAGCTCCCCAAAATCGGTGTGATTCTTCATGTGTGGTGCTACATTCATAAGAGGGAGAGGTAACGCGTGAGAGAGTATTCTCATGTTCTTGGGGTCCAAAAGTGAAAGGATTTCTATGGGTTAAGTTTCAGTTACTCTCATTTCAACCTCTTCCATGAGCATTTGTTCTTGACATCCTAATTGTAAATGGGGAAAAAGTGAAGGAAATGAAGAGAAGAATAAGATTACCTTAAGAAAACTAAGAGTGATTATGATAAAGACAGAAGGATTACGCAGATATGAAGTGATGGATTTAAATGATTTAGCAAAAGTGTTAATGAAGTTTTGAGTTTCTATTTTATAGAAGCAAACTTGTGCAAGAAGTTTATTCCATGAAAACTACTTAGGTTTTTTAATGCTAAGTTTACATCTGTCAAGAAGGTAAGTAGGTGTAATGTTTGAAAAATAAGTGGTTAACTACCAAAGTTTCTAGGCTTAGCCATGGGAGTAGATTGATAACATCTTATTATTAAGATTTTCTAAGAGTATTTCAATGAGAACTAGTCTCATTATTAATATGTGTTTGGCACGAACAACTAATTTTAGTTTTGTAAATTCTTCAATGTTAGAAAATTTCAAGGAAAAAATTTTATTAAGGGGAGGAGAGTTGTAACGTCCTAGTTCTAATAGATTTAAGGTTATGATGCGTAGTTTCAAAATAGTCTGTGTGGAAAAGTAGTATCCTCCCAAGTACTTTTTACGTATAGGATGAGCATTTTACAAGAGATGTTTAAGGTAATGATGGTTTTATGTCAGATTTCTATGTAAATTGGAATATGATAACATTAAAGTAAAAAGGTAGTTATGGTATGAGTTCATGCTAGAAGTAAAGTGTTCTTGTCTATCTGAAGCACTATTCAAGTTACGATACAAGGTAATCTATTAGGAGTCAACCAAGTTGAGTAATTGGGTATTTTAAAAAATAGACTTTCATTTATTTCGTCCTCATATTCTATAGGCCATTATGAAAGACAAATTCTGAATTCAAGTGACACATGTTGAGCTATTGTAAGTGAAGCTTGACTATTTATATATTTGTATGAGCTCAGAGATAGAGGATTCTTCTTCTTCCTTCTTTTAAATTATTGATCTGTTGTAATTCGATGTAGCAAAATAAACTAGTTTTTAGATTTGAGGAGCTTGAATACAAGCATTTTATCATGTTTTATTTGAATTTTTAGAGTTCATTTACATTCAATAAGAAGTGTAATTTGAGTATTTTATTGACCTTAGGGATCGAATGAGGTCTAAGGGTAAGCTAATAAACTTTGTGAGTGTGCCAGAGACCTTCAGGGGGCACACCAACTCAATCCTTGTCATTGTCGCAACATAAGGAGTAGGGAGCAAGAATTCCAAGCATTCCAAAACTGCCTTCAGTGTAGTGACACTCCCTGGAAGATACCCTAAGTATGAGCATATTGCCTTTGATGTCGTGACACAGGCACTAGGTTGTTGCGACACCGGTCCTGCACGGGAATAACTTACAAGCTAGGGGTATTTTTTTTTGGTCACCACAATGGATTATCAAAACATGAGAGCGTTAGCTAACCTAGGGTTGAGGACGACGGCAACCCTAACTCTATAATTAGGCTCATTTAACACTTGTTATGGATAGCATTTCATATCTTATAATTTTCTTTGAAATTTCTTTTTTTAGTTTTTCTTTTTCCATAGGCTTTAGATTATTGTTAGTTTTACGTTTGCTGAGAGATATGATTTGTGGAACTTGATCAACTCTTTATGGATTTCATGCTTCAATTAAATACAATTAAGGATTCTCTTAAACCTTCATCTCTTCATTTTCTATTAATGTTCATCTTTTACATCAAGTTTATTATGTTTTTAAGATCCACAAGGAACTAATCCTTAATTGTTGTGTAGGGATTTCTTAGCAGATCAGCTGTTTGGGAGAGAAAGAATTTAAATCCTAAGTTTGACAACCCTAGGAAGTCATCTAGGTAAGAATTAACCCAAAATTGGTATGGCCTATTCATGAACACCATAACCTCGAATCAATCTAGACTGCGAGGTCAAGCGATATGTAGTTCTTGCCAACTTGTTATTTTAGTGAAAGATTGAGGGATCCTACTAGGGTAATGACTAGTTGATTAAATAGGAAAACTGAAGCAACAATTAGTTATAGTTACCAAAGTGAGCTAACAACTCATGCTAGATCTAATTCAATTTCCATATCCAAATTTCCCAAAGTCTTTTCCTTTATATTGTTTTATTATCTATTTATAAAAATACCAAAATAATTTCTTTATGTTTCTTCATAATATAATTTATTTAAAGTACTAATGAGCTCTATTTATGCTTAGGTTAGGATTAATTTAGTGTTCTCCTCCCTTGGGTACGATCCTAAAAGTACTCACCTACTTTCTTGCAACTATTTTACAACCTGACTTGTATACTTGCGAACACCGCCTATTTGTTTTATTTTGTGTAGGATTTTTACTCTAGACGCTGGTACGTCCGGAGGCAGTCAATTACCACAATCTTATTCTTTTTGGAACCAAAAACATTTCTTTTTCCTTTAAGGTTGAAGCTGTAATTCTTGACCTTATCAGTAAATACTAAATGTCTTGGCAAGGAATCTTATAATGCATGTTGTTGAACTAAGAAAGAATAGTCTCTAAATAATATACGAGTAGTAGAATGAAAGTATGAGACTCTGCGTGGGAATTTTCAGTGTTTGACATGTAAAGAATTTTTTTGAGTGAGTCTTTGACAATGTTCCTATGTTCTATTATCAGTGGTTGATGTATTTCCATGTTGGATATTAAGTTTGGAGTTCAAGTTGCAATAATTAAGTTTCAGATGAGTTCCTATGTTGACCCTTGCATGTATAATGTTCATATCGAAGCATATCTGTTGGAAGATTTATCAAATATGAATCTAAAACCATGAAAATATAGTATGAATAGGATATTGTCACGTGTGAATGAGAAATGTGAATGTGCAAGTATACATGTCGTGTAACACCCCTTACCCGAGACCGTCGCCGGAGTCGAGCACGAGGCATTACCTGACTTAACTTACTAATTCGGGGCATAAAATTTTCTTTTTGAATTAATTTATTTACATTCACTCAATATGTCCCTAAAAAGGGCCCTCGAGACCCTAAAACATGCAATTTAAATGGTTCGGGACCAAACTGGGAACATTAAAAGTTTTCCGAATACTTGGACAAATCAAAACAATTTATTTCATTATTCCTTATAAAACTGCCCACCTGCGTTATAGTCACTAAAAAAATCATAACTCAAGTCAAAGAACTCAAAATTTAAATTCATGAATTTTCCCTAAAACTAGACCCATATATCTTCTTACTAATTTTTTTCCATAATTTTTTTTCTAGCCAATTAGTACAGTTTATTAGTTAAAGTTTCCCCTGTTGCACTGTTCAACTACTCTGACCTCTCCTCACTACAAATCAATTTTGTCCCTGTAAAGAATTGAAAAAACCATTCCATTTGTTTCTCTTGAAAGTAGATTCACTAATTAATCTATCAATATAAACTATAACTCTTAATTCTTTTTGTACAATGTTTAGTGAATTTATAAAGTCAGAACAAGGGATTCAGAAATCGCTCTGACCCTGTCTCACTAAAAATCAAATATTTCATAATATACACTTCTTTTGCTTATTTTGTTTCTTTCATATGAATATAGACTCAATAAGATTTAATTATATATCTCATTCATCACCTAATTACATTTATACTATTCTTGGTGATTTTTCAAGATCACGTCACTGCTGCTGCTTAACACTGTTTTAATGCTAATTTCACTTTTTCATGATTTCTTTGTATTAACTAACATTTAGGCATACATAACATCGAAACATGTTCTTCATTAGCCATTTCAATAGTAATCATTATAAAATATTTACATAACAACCTTTAGCCATATCATAAGGACATACACACAAAATGGCTAAGTTCCTATACATGCCATAAACTAGAACATTTGTAAACGAAAATACCCATTTGGTAACTTGATAGTCGATAGTGTGAAGTGATCTCCGACGACCTCCAACCCGAGCTTGCTTTTAAGTACTCTGAAACATGGGAAAGTGAAAGAAGTAAGCTTCTAAAGCTTAGTAAGTTCACATATAAAATAATAAGCATCAGCAATCAATTTAGCTTACTACTATGCTGTCATAATTTGCTTAAATAATATTAAGTTCTTACTTTCCCATCTTACTCATCGGTAACCTTACCAAAGGCTCAGAATACAAAAGGCACGTTACTTAATAGGTTGCTTACATACCTGCAACATCTCGCTTAATGTAACACCCCGTACTCGAGACCGTTGCCGGAGTCGAACACGAGGTGCTAATGGACTTAATTCATTTACTTACACAGTTCATTTTAAAATTTCCAGTCAAGCTGGTTAACTGCGTCACTGTCACCTTAAAAATCATATCTCGAGTTCCAAAACTCGAAAACTGATTCTGTAAATTTTTCCTCAAACTAGACTTATATTTCCATCTACAAATTGTTTTCTAGAATTTTTGGTCAAGCCAATTAGTACAGTTTATTAGTTAAAGTCTCTCCTGTTTCAGGGTTCGACTACTCTGACCTTCATGCATTACGACTTAGATATCTCCCTGTACAGGGCTTAAATACTTATGCCGTTTCTTTCTAATGAAACTAGACTAAAAAAGGAATCTATACATATGAAGAATGACTTCAAATTGTCTCTGGTTAATTTATGGTAAATTTTCAAAGTCAGAATAGGGGATCCAGTAATCGTTCTAGTCCTGTTTCACGAAAACTTAAACATCTCATAAAATACGGCTCATATGGTCGTTTCGATTCTTCCATATGAAAATAGACTCATCAAGGTTCGTTAACATAATTTATTCATTATTTAATTATATTTATACTATTTTTAGTGATTTTTCAAACTCACATCACTGCTGCTGTCAGCATCTATTTTAAAGCAGATTTCACCTATTTCATAGTTTTCCATGAATCAACTAGCAAATTGACATACATTATTATCAAGGGTAATCCCGATTAGCCATGACGTACGTAGCACCAATAGGACCATGATTGGCCATTCCAATGGCTATCCATTACCAAACATTTCCACACCACTTAATAACCATATCACAAGACCATAATGTTATACTTGAAATATCGAGCCATTTTCGCATGGCTATCTGAATACACATTACAAAAGGGTACTTAATTAACAACAAGGGTCAGCCCTATACATGCCGTTTTCAAAATTGAACTAAAAGAGTACCAAAAAGTGGCTTAGATAGTGTGGACGACTTGACTTTGACAATCCGAGTCCGATGGTGACGAGCAAAATCTATAAAATAGAGAATTAAAGCAGAGAATAAGCATTTCGATGCTTAGTAAGTTTTAAGCAATGAAATCATTTAAAGGAATGGCATAATAATATCAAGTTTATTTGTTCATCCCTTGGCGAATAGAAACATAACCGAGATATCACTTTTATCATTAATATCACAAAGGTGAAACCAATTTATCCGCCAACTCCAATTCACAACCGAATGCTCTCATCTCAAATGTCCTGTCCATTTCATGCATATGCACACACATTCATAACTATGACATTGAACTCTCATATTCGGAACTCATACATCATAATCAGATCATAAACGTTCGGATGATTTAAATAATGTGCTAAGCATTCCCATCGAATTTCAAAGTCATAATTGAAGTATATTCACATTCTCAACAAGGGTAAATCACTTACCTGGTTGTCTTACAGTAAGTAGCGCATGTGATTAAAATTATTCCAGCATGTATTATATGATTTGTCGTAAGAACACTTACGGGTTTTCACCCTCAAATATTATGCTGGTGCAACATCCTTCGGAATAAAGTCCGACTCTTAGCACCGGCTCTAAACCCCTTCGAGACCAAGCTCGGATTAGACTACTGGCTCGAAGGCCCTTCGGAACTAAGTCCGGTTATGACACTGGCTCTAAAAAGCCCTTCGAAACTAAGTTCGGTTATTAGCACTGGCTCAAAAGCCCTTCGAGACCAAGCTCGGATTTAGACCCCGATTAGCATTCACACGTATATGCATATATATATATATCATATCACATCTGGATATCATTCCTGATACTCGAATACAATTACAGCATGTTTACTAACCGTACATCGATCGATTCATTAATCCCACACAAATAACATAATCCCTTTTCATTAATCCACAAGATTCCTGTAACCATTCGACTACAAGTAAATACCTTACTTATTTATTTTACCATGTAATTCAAGTAGAATCGTCAAGTCACGAGTTAATTATTATGCTCATAGACAAATAATTGCCTTATTAAATCGTGAGCTAAATTTCATTACTCAAAGACTTACCTCGGATGTTGTCGAATGATTTCAACGGCTATTCGATCACTTTTTCCTTTCCCTTATCCAACTTTGATCCTCTAAGCTCTTGAGCTAAATCAAACAAATTTACTTCTCAATCAAACACATGCATACGGCAACCATATACATTTCAAAAACCAATTCATTCGTATCATTTGTCCATATATTAGCTTTTAGCATATTTGCTCATTAGAGCGACCTATTTAACTTTCTAGCATTCATTTCTAATTTTAATTAAACAATGCCGAATGACATTAACTACTAATGCCACACACACATATGCATAAAATTCATCCATACATAACCTATAGCTCATTCGGTCATTCATCTCTCAAACCTATCAAAGCTTCATATCAAACTTCCTGGCGAATACACATATAAGCACATAATGCACATTTAGCATTTTATTTACTTCATGATACATTCGGCCTTGGCATAATTTCATTAAAATCTCTATTAGCCACTTCACCAATCAATTATATCATCTACTTAATATTTCATAACTTATCATGCTAGCTGAATATTATTTATTCAAGTTCATCATCTTCATATTCGGCATTAGCATCAAATATAATAGCCAATTCTTCCCACTTTGAATCTATGCATCCATTTAATCATAGTTTGTTCAAGCACTCATACAACAAGATTCATCCAATTTAACAAGAAACAAAGACTTTATTCCTCCATAGCTACAATGGCCGAAAGATCTAGACATCTCAATACCGAAATTTCTAACATGGGTTGCCTAAAGAATTTGGTAGGGAGTTCAAATTTAACTAACATTTCAAGTAACTTAACACATCCATATAGCTAACATGCTAGTAGTATCAAGGCATCAACTAAAATTTTGAAGCCTCTTAGCCGAATCCTAACTCTCCAACAACCCCAATTTCATCCATGAGATAAATAGAAGTAGGCTAACCCTCCAAAGGATGTGTAAACCTCCAAAACCAACATTGAACATACCTTAATCTAAAGAACCACCTTGGCCGAACTTCCCCTCTTCTTCTTCCTTCAATTCACGGCAATGGAGGAGCAACCTAGCTAATTTTTGTTTCTCCCTACTAACCACTATTATTTTATTACCCATGTTCTTTATTTTATTATTTCTAACATAAAGACTAACATAAAATGTTTATAATACATTTTAACCCATAGCATGGCCGGCCACTACTTGTCATAGGTGGAAATTTGACATGCAAACCCATTATTTTCATAACATACACTAATAGATCCTTATAGATTAACCCATCACATTTCAAAAGTGTCACACATAAGTCCTATTAACTAAATTCACATGCAATTGACCAAATCGAAGCTCAAAACTTTCACACACTCATATTCACATATTTTAGACAATAAATATTATACTCAAATACTTCAGTGACTTGGTTTAACGGTCCCGAAACCACTTTCCGACTAGGGTCAATTTAGGGTGTCACAACTCTCCCCCACTTAAGAAATTTTCGTCCTCGAAAATCTTACCGATAAATAGGTTTGGGTATCATTCTTTCATAGAGTTCTCGGTTTCCCAAGTACCTTCTTCGATTCTGTGTTTGAGCCACAACACCTTTACTAACGGAACCCTTTTGTTTCGCAACTCTTTCACTTCACTAGCTAGGATACGAATCGGTTCTTCTTCATAACTCATATCGGATTGAATTTCAACCTCTGATGGATTAATTATGTGTGATGGATAGATCTATAACGTCGAAGCATCGAAACATGAAAGACGTCGTGAATCTTTTCAAGTTCAGGGGGTAAAAGCAATCTATACGCAACTGGACCAATTCGTTCGGATATTTCATATGGCCCAATGAACCTCGGACTCAGTTTCCCTTACGGCCAAATCTGAGTATCTTTTTCCATGGTGAAACCTTCAGAAACACTTTGTCTCCCACCCGATACTCAATATCTCTTCGTTTTAAATCGCGTCGACTTACGAGGATCCGATCGCCTTGAGACTCTCACGAATTATTTTTACTTTCGCTCGGCATCTTTAATCAAATCAACTCCGAAAATTTTACTCTCACCGAGTTCGGTCCAAAACAACAGTGTACGGCATTTACGACCGTACAAAGCCTCGTAAGGTGCCATCTTAATGCTTGATTGAAAACTATTGCTGTAAACGAATTCAATCAAAGGTAAATATCGCTCCCATGAACCACTAAACTCAAGGATGCAACATCTCAACATATCCTCGAGTATCTGAATTATCCGCTCGGATTGACCATCAGTCTGTGGATGAAAAGCAGTGCTAAAATGCAACTTGGTACCCAAGGTTTCTTGCAATTTCTTCCAAAATCGCGAGGTGAACCTCGGATCTCTATCCGACACAATAGAAATAGGTACCCCGTGTAATCTCACAATCTGAGAAACATACAATTTAGCTAGTTTATCCAATGAAAAATCCGTGCGTCACGGGGATAAAGTGAGCCGACTTAGTCGATCTATCGGCAACAACCCAAATCGCATCTTTCTTACTTGCCGAACCGGCAACCCGGATACAAAATCCATCGTGACTCGATCCCATTTCCATTCGGTATCATGATCGGTGAAGTAAACACTGAGGCACTTGATGTTCCGCTTTCACTTGTTGACATATTAAACACTTGAAACAAATTCGGAAATGTCTCGTTTCATACCATGCCACCAAAACTGACGTCTCAGATCGTTGTACATTTTCGCACTCCCTGGGTGAATTGACATTTGGCTACAATGAGCTTCGTTCAGAATCATCGAAATAAGTTCTGAATTTCTTGGAACACATAAACGACTTCTGAACCTCAAAAAATCGTCATCATCAATTTGAAACTCTAATTACATATTTGAAACACATTAGCCTGTTTTGCAACCAATTCATCATCGACTTTCTGAGCTTCACGAATTTGATGAATCAACAATGGTTTGGCCTTTAATTCAGCTACTAACACATTGTCGGATAGAACAGACAAGTGTACATTCATCGTCAGAAAAAGCGGTGATTTACGACTTAAAGCATCCATAACCACATTAGCCTTTCCCGGGTGATAGTCAATGGCAAGCTCATAATCCTTTAACAACTCAAGCCAACATCTTTGTCGCAGATTCAAGTCTCTTTGAGTCATCAAATATTTGAGACTTTAGTGATCCGAAAATACATGGCACTTCTCGCCAAATAGGTAATGTCGCCATATTTTCAAAGCGAATACGATGGCAGCTAATTTGAGATCATGGGTTGGATAATTTTTCTCATGTGGCTTCAATTGCCTCGACACATAGGCCACAACTCGACCTTCTTGCATCAATACACAACCCAACCCAAGTAAGGATGCATCATTGTAAATGACAAACTCCTTGCACGATTCGAAATTTGCACTAATCTTGGAGCTTGATCAAATAAGTTTTCGATTGATCGAAACTTTTCGACACTTTTACATCCATTCGAACTTAACATCTTTACGAAGTAGTTTTGTTATTGGTGTGGCTATCATCGAGAAACCCTTCTGAACCGTCTGTAATGTAAGCAAGTCCCAAAAGCTCGAACTTGATAATATTTCTCGGTGGCTTCCGATTAAGTATGGCTGAAATTTTGCTTGGATCAACTCGAATACCGTCGAGATACCACATGTCCCAAGAAGCTAACCTCTCTTAACGAACTCACACTTCTGAACTTAGCATATAACGCTTATCCGTAAAATTTGCAACACTAATCCCGGTGTTCACATGATCGGTTTCATTTCTCGAATAGACCAAAATATCATCGATAAACACAACTACAAACCGATCCAAAAGCGTCAAGATCCGATTCATCAAATCCATAAATACCGCGGGGGCATTAGTGAGCCCAAACGGCATCACTAAGAACTCGTAGTGATCGTATCTCGTTTTGAAAGCAGTTTTGGGTATATCCGAATCTCGAATTCGCAACTGATAATAACCCGATCTCAAATCTATCTTTGAAAACACTGAGGCTCCTTTTAGTTGATCAAACAAATCATCAATGCGTGGTAGCGGATATTTATTCTTTATAGTCACTTTATTCGGTGGCGATAATCGGCGCACAACCTCATGGTTCCGTCCTTCTTTTCACAAACAATACTGGCGCACCCCAAGGTGAGAAACTTGGTCGAGCGAAACCTCTATCCGTCAACTCTTGCAACTGAGCTTTCAATTCCTTTAATTCCGTTGGTGCCATACGATACGGAGCTATCGAAATCGGTGTAGTCCCAGGTACAAGCTCAATACCAAACTCTACCTCCCGAACAGGTGGTAAACCCGGTAATTCTTTGGGAAAAACATCCAGATATTCATAAACCACCGGCACAGATTCAGGCTTCTTTTCTAACTCTTTGTCATCAAGTACATACGCAAGGTATGCTTCACACCCCTTTCTTACATTTTTCTGAGCCAACATCGATGATATTACAGCTGGCAACCCACTCAAGTCAATAGACTCAACTCGGATTATCTCGTTATTTACACACCTCAAAATAATGGTTTTTCTTTTGCAATTTACAATTGCATCATGTACGGTTAACCAATCCATATCGAGGATAACATCAATTGCATCATGTCTCGGGCAATCCTTGATAAAGTGGTCAACTGATCCGCACTTATAACAGGAGCGGTCATGGAATCTACAACTTCCCGAATGCCATTTACCACAATACTGGCACTCCGTCCTGTCTCGACGATCATTTCCAACACTGGCCACCGAAGTGACTCGTGTACCCACAGGGGGTCGATCACAATCTCGTCTAGAAAAGCCCAAAGTTTCTCTAGATCGGCCTAAACCATCTCTAAATTTCTTCGATAACTGTTGAAAGGGCTTTCCCGAAGATCTCTTACGAAACTCCTTTGCTCCCATATCGCCTTTTCTTTTCTCCTTCTTGAGCTCTTGGCTTTGCAAGCTCGTTCGACAAGTACCACAAATTCTCAGATTTCTAAAATGCCAACATACAGGTTTATATCATCGTCCAGTCCATCCTCGAAACATTTACACATCACGACTTACGAAGAAATGCATTCTCGGCGTCTGGCTAAGCCTTACAAACTTTCGTTCATAATCGATGTAGACATGGAACCTTGTTTAAGTTCAAGAAATTCCTTCCATTTTGATCAATGAATCTCGATGATATACTTTTTTGAAACTTCGGTTTGGAAAAACTCCCAAGTTACTTGCTCTCTGGGCACAGAAATCAACGTATTCCACCAATAGTAGGCGTAATCACGTAGCAAGGAGATAGTACACTTTAGGCATTCATCGGTGTGCAAGATAATTCATCGAGTGCGAATAGTGTTGTCAACCAAAATTCAACTTGCTCGGCATCATCGCTGTCCGTAGCTTTAAATTGATAGCCCGTGTTTTCGGATTACATCAGCTGGGGCTTATTTGACCTTATTTGGTCGATTACGGAGGTATTGTAGGTGCGGGGTTGTATTAGCGAGAATGGAGGTTGTGGAATAGCCGTATTAGTTTGAATGTATTGGTTGAACCAATCATTCATCACGCTATAAAAAGCCTGTCTAGCTTCATCATTCTGATTACTAGCAATAGGTTGAGAGTCCACCGGTGCTGTCCCTTGTGCGGGAGCAGGCGCTAGACTCTCAAGATCATCAGCTACCGCTCGGTTGGGATCGGGATCCATTACTATAAATAAACACATTTTTAACTGCCAGAAATCGCCACACTATCAAATAAACACACAATGGCATGTATAGCTAGACCCGAACGTAGTACGGTAGTCCTAGAATCGACTAAACCGTAGCTCTGATACCAATAAAATTGTAACACCCCGTACTCGAGACCGTTGCCGGAGTCGAACACGAGGTGCTAACGGACTTAATTCATTTACTTACACAGTTCATTTTAAAATTTCCAGTCAAGCTGGTTAACTGCGTCACTGTCACCTTAAAAATCATATCTTGAGTTCCGAAACTCGAAAACTGATTCCGTAAATTTTCCCTGAAACTAGACTTATATTTCCATCTACAAATTGTTTTCTAGAATTTTTGGTCAAGCCAATTAGTACAGTTTATTAGTTAAAGTCTCTCCTGTTTCAGGGTTCGACTACTCTGACCTTCATGCATTACGACTTAGATATCTCCCTGTACAAGGCTTCAATACTTATGCCGTTTGTTTCTAATGAAACTAGACTCAAAAATGAATCTATACATATGAAGAATGACTTTAAATTGTCTCTGGTTAATTTATGGTAAATTTTCAAAGTCAAAACAGGGGATCCAGTAATTGTTCTGGTCCCGTTTCACGAAAACTTAAACATCTCATAAAATACAGTTCATATGGTCTTTTCGCTTCTTCCATATGAAAATAGACTCATGAAGGTTCGTTTACATAATTTATTCATTATTTAATTAAATTTTTACTATTTTTAGTGATTTTTCAAACTCACATCACTGCTGCTGTCAGCATCTATTTTAAAGCAGATTTCACCTATTTCATAGTTTTCCATGAATCAACTAGCAAATTGACATACATTATTATCAAGGGTAATCCCGATTAGCCATGACGTACGTAGCACCAATAGGACCATGATTGTCCATTCCAATGGCTAGTCATTACCAAACATTTCCACACCACTTAATAACCATATCACAAGACCATAATGTTATACTTGAAACATACGAGCCATTTTCGCATGGCTATCTGAATACACATTACAAAAGGGTACTTAATTAACAACAAGGGTCAGCCCTATACATGCCGTTTTCAAAATTGAACTAAAAGAGTACCAAAAGTGGCTTAGATAGTGTGGGCGACTTGAATTTGACAATCCCGAGTCCGATGGTGACGAGCAAAATCTATAAAACAGAGAATTAAAGCGGAGAATAAGCATTTCGATGCTTAGTAAGTTTTAAGCAATGAAATCATTTAAAGGAATGGCATAATAATATCAAGTTTATTTGTTCATCCCTTGGCCGAATAGAAACATAACCGAGATATCACTTTTATTATTAATATCACAAAGGTGAAACCAATTTATCCGGCCAACTCCAATCCACAACCGAATGCTCTCATCTCAAATGTCCCTGTCCATTTCATGCATATGCACACACATTCGTAACTATGACATTGAACTCTCATATTCGGAATTCATACATCATAATCAGATCATAAACGTTCGGATGATTTAAATAATGTTCTAAGCATTCCCATCGAATTTCAAAGTCATAATTGAAGTATATTCACATTCTCAACAAGGGTAAATTACTTACCTGGTTGTCTTACAGTAAGTAGCGCATGTGATTAAAATTATTCCAGCATGTATTATATGATTTGTTGTAAGAACACTTACGGGTTTTCACCCTCAAATATTATGCTGGTGCAACATCCTTCGGAATAAAGTCCGACTCTTAGCACCGGCTCAAAACCCCTTCGAGACCAAGCTCGGATTAAACTCTCGGCTCGAAGGCCCTTGAACTAAGTCCGGTTATGACACCGGCTCTAAAAAGCCCTTGAAACTAAGTTCGGTTATTAGCGGCTCAAAAGCCCTTCGAGACCAAGCTCGGATTTAGACCCCGATTAGCATTCACACGTATATGCATATATATATATCATATCACATTTGGATATCATTCCTGATACTTGAATACAATTACAGCATGTTTACTAACCATACATCGATCGATTCATTAATCCCACACAAATAACATAATCCCTTTTCGTTAATCCACAAGATTCCTATAACCATTCGACTACAAGTAAATACCTTACTTATTTATTTTACCATGTAATTCAAGTAGAATCGTCAAGTCACGAGTTAATTATTATGCTCATAGACAAATAATTGCCTTATTAAATTGTGAGCTAAATTTCATTACTCAAAGACTTACCTCGGATGTTGTCGAATGATTTCAATGGCTATTCGATCACTTTTTCCTTTCCCTTATCCAACTTTGATCCTCTAAGCTCTTGAGCTAAATCAAACAAATTTAATTCTCAATCAAACACATACATATGGCAACCATATACATTTCAAAACCCAATTCATTCGTATCATTTGTCCATATATTAGCTTTTAGCATATTTGGTCATTAGAGCGACCTATTTAACTTTCTAGCATTCATTTCTAATTTTAATTAAACAATGCCGAATGCCATTAACTACTAATACCACACACACATATGCATAAAATTCATCCATACATAACCTATAGCTCATTCGGTCATTCAGCTCTCAAACCTATCAAAGCTTCATATCAAACTTCCCTGGCCAAATACACATATAAGCACATAATGCACATTTAGCATTTTTATTTACTTCATGATACATTCGGCCTTGGCAGAATTACATTAAAAATCCCTATTAGCCACTTCACCAATCAATTATATCATCTACTTAATATTTCATAACTTATCATGCTAGCTGAATATTATTTATTCAAGTTCATCATCTTCATATTCGGCATTAGCATCAAATATAATAGCCAATTCTTCCCACTTTGAATCTATGCATCCATTTAATCATAGTTTGTTCAAGCACTCATACAATAAGATTCATCCAATTTAACAAGAAACAAAAACTTTATTCCTCCATAGCTACAATGGCGGAAAGATCTAGACATCTCAATACCGAAATTTCTAACATGGGTTGCCTAAAGAATTTGGTAGGGAGTTCAAATTTATCTAACATTTCAAGTAACTTAACACATCCATATAGCTAACATGCTAGTAGTATCAAGGCATCAACTAAAATTTTGAAGCCTCTTTTGCCGAATCCTAACTCTCCAACAACCCTAATTTCATCCATGAGATAAATAGAAGTAGGCTAACCCTCCAAAGGATGTGTAAACCTCCAAAAGTAACATTGAACATACCTTAATCTAAAGAACCACCTTGGCCGAACTTCCCCTCTTCTTCTTCTTTCAATTCACGGCAATGGAGGAGCAACCTAGCTAATTTTTTATTTCTCCCCTACTAACCACTATTATTTTATTACCCAAGTTCTTTATTTTATTATTTCTAACATAAAACACTAACATAAAATGTTTATAATACATTTTAACCCAAAGCATGGCCGGCCACTACTTGTCATAGGTGGAAATTTGACATGCAAACCCATTATTTTCATAACATGCACTAATAGATCCTTATAGATTAACCCATCACATTTCAAAAGTGTCACACATAAGTCCTATTAACTAAATTCACATGCAATTGACCAAATCGAAGCTCAAAACTTTCACACACTCATATTCACATATTTTAGACAATAAATATTATACTCAAATACTTCAGTGACTCGGTTTAGCGGTCCCGAAGCCACTTTCCGACTAGGGTCAATTTAAGGTTGTCACACTTAACACATGTGTACTCTTTCATAATATAGGCATATTGCCAATCATGTCATAAAGTGTCACAAGCATAACTGAAAACTTATCACTTACTTGATAATATTAATATTAAATAAGCCTTAAATGCATACCTGTACTCTTTCTACATGTTCTCACCTTGTCGTTTCTTTGAATTACTCTTTGGATTACTCGGGAACCTTTTCCTTTTTGAACTTACCATTTCCATGTCTTGACATGGTCTTACGTGGTATCCTTGCCTTATGAATTCACCAATGCCATGCCTTGGCATGGTCTTACATGGGACCTTTGCCTTACAATAACTCATCAATTCCATGTCTTGACACGGTCTTACATGATTTCCTTGCCTTATAGAACTTATCAATGCCATGCCTTGGCATGGTCTTACATGATATCCTTATCTTACCAAATGCCATGTTCCAAACATGGTCTTACATGGTATCCTTTCTTATGAACTCATCAATGTCATGCCTTGGCATGGTCTTACATGGGACCTTTGCCTTATAGTAACTCATCAATGCCATGTCTTGACATGGTCTTACATGATTTCCTTGCCTTATAGAACTTATCAATGCCATGTCTTGGCATGGTCTTACATGATATCCTTATCTTACCAAATGCCATGTTCCAAACATGGTCTTACATGGTATCATTGTCTTACCAAATGCCATGTTCCAAACATGGCATTCTTGTCTTAGTGCCAATGCCAAATCTTGATGTGGTCTTACATGGAGTCCTTAATCAATGCCGATGCCATGTCTTGACATGGTCTTACACGGGATCCTTGCCTTACCAATGCCAAGTCTTAACATGGTCTTACATGGTATCCTTAACCGTTAATTCTTCCTTAAATGCCATGTTATGAGCATGTACTTTTCTGTCAATTCTTCCTTAATTTCCATGGTACAACCATGGACTTTGAGATATCAATGCCTTGTCAAGTCATAACTAATACATACTTGCTCAAATTCTCAATGTTAGTCGCATAACTCAATAATAACAATACTAATAACAATAATTGCATAATAATACAATGCTACTTAACTTACATACTTACATTCTCAATCTCATCATATCATCAACTTAACTTATTCTCATCAAACTATGCTAGTCAATACTTTCTTGTTATCATACAAAGCCATAATACAAAATATGGTCTTACATATAAATTATACAAATTCTCTTTCCAATATCAAATTATTATCGAACATTAATCATTATATCTGAAACTCAATACTAAAGTATTTATGGCCAAAATATCAATTTATCATTCAAATATGCATAATTAATTGCTTATTAAACATATGAACTTACCTCGATACCAAAACGACCATTTTACCAACTTTCCTAATTTTCAGTTTTTCTCCCGATCTAGGTCCAAATCTCACTTTCCCGGATCTAAAACATCATATTTCACTTATTTAATTAATGTACTATTCAAAACATTCCCTAGCTCAAACTTTGGGAAATTACAATTTTGTCCCTAAACCTTTGTAGAATTACGATTTTGCCCCTAGGCTTGGAAATTAAAATTTATCCTTTTTTATTATGTTTTATGATATGCTGAACATTTTTACCTTCTATGGAAACATCAAATTCCCACTCTATCATGTATTTATGAACATTAGGTATTTTTACCGATTATGTCATTTTACTCATTTTCACTTAAAATCGCTTAGCAAAAGTTGTTTAACATAATTTCAAGCTTCACATTGTTTCATAAAACATCAAAATAAACACATTTAACCTATGGGTATTTTTCCAAATATGAACCTTAGCATGAATTATTGCTAGAATAAGCTAAATCAAGTTACTGAGACTCCAAAAACGTAAAGAACATTAAAAACGAGGCTAGAACGGACTTACTATTGAGCTTGAAAAGCTTGGAAACCCTAACCATGGCTTCCCCCATGCTATATTCAGCCTCCATGAAGAAGATGGACCAATTTTGGCTTTATTTTCCCTTTTTAATTCATTTAATTACTAAATGACCAAAATGCCCTTAAAGGCTTTTCTTTCAAATTTGTCCTATTCTTACTCATTTTTGTCCAAACTTAAATATAATGGTCTAATTACTAAATAAGGACCTCCACTTTAAGAACTCGTTTCAATTAAATCACCTTTATTATCTAGAGCACACATTTTGCTAATTTTATAATTTAGTCCTAATTATCAAATTAGGCACTTATACATAAAATTTATTCACGAAATTTTCACAAAATTTTAAAATAAATGAATAAACCTTAAAAATTAATTGGAATCAATTTTTTTTACCTTGAATTCGTGGTTTTGCAACCACTATTCTATTTAGGCCCTATTTCGGAATGTTACATGTCGAATCAAGTAATAGAGTGATGAGTGAGTATCGTCTCCATGGGAATTGGAATTGATTAAAATAATTGATTATGCTATTACTATGAAATTTAGTAATTAAACTATGCAAAAGAAACATATGAAAAATTGATAAAGATATTTAATGAATGGATTAATAAAATAAATTATGACAGAAAATATGCTGTGGCAATTTTCAAAGAATAATTGAGAATGGGTTTGTACTATTGAATGATAAAGGTTGGAATTATTCAGGCTTACTTTTATATCAGAATAATGCCATGGCAAAATCTTGACCATTCTACTGCTTAAGGACTCACTATTGCAATCTACTTTTTTTGAAAGCCAGACTTTGAGCTATCATTCTGAGTTTTTGTATGTCTACAAAACTCAAAAATGATATCCAGATTGTTCTTCCTTTCCCTATACAAGTCGCAACTTCTATGTCTACAGTGCTACAAATATTCTTTCGAATACTTGCTTGTATCAACCGATAATAATCCAATCTATTTAATATTTCTAGCATTAAATAAGATCTAATAGCATACCATACAGTCATCTACGTGTAGAGCTTGCATGCATGCATTTAAAATAATCACAAATCAAATTAAACAATATTCTACTCAAAATCAAACCATATGCATTAAAGATAATAAAAATTCACCCAAGCAATTCCAGCCCAATGAGATTTAGCTTATGGGTTGGACATTCAAATCCAAAACAAAACCATTCAACTTCGTCATTTAACTGTATGAATCACAAAGTTCAAATCAGAAAATAAAGGCAATCTAAAGGAAGCTTTTGCTATTCCAACTTTCACTCTAGTAATGAGATTTGATGCAAAACCCAGGGCATATTTCTCTTCCCCTTCCTTGTGTCTATAATTCTTCTACTCTGTAAGTTGCTACCCTCTCCTATTTTTCTTTGAGATTTTTCACAAGAACCTGATAGAGAGAGAGAAAAATTGTTCTCTAAATCTTCTCTCTCCCTTGGACTTTTTTATTTTTTCTCTTTCCTTTTTTATAGGTAGGTCCCTCGCTCACAGCACACACCTTTTGCTTTCTCAATTTTGGGGTAGTTTATCTGGTACAAGTACAGCTAGCTGAGAGTGATGTGGGCTGCATGTTGCGTCATCTTTCTAAAATTGCCCTGGTATTCTTGTATGCAATCTAACCAACATTTTTCCATGGAAATATTTCACTTCCTTGAGTTTCCTATTCTTTTCTATTCTTCTCTTCTTTATCTTGCACCTGTATCAACCACAACCAACACCTTTCTTCCCCAATAATAAAAGTAATAAATAATAACATTTATTGTAACAACCCATTTTTAGTCAAATCAGAACAGTGGTTTTGGGACCACAAATCTGAAGTTTAAATAATTATTTTATTATTTTATTGTCTACAACATGATAATATGTTTGTGTGAAAGTTTCACTAAGAAATTTTATAGTTTGATTAGTCAATTTGATAAAAAGGACTAAATCGCGTAAAGCGTAAAACTTGAGTTCTAATAGCTAAAGGTGTTAAAAAGCTATAGAACCTTAAATTTAAGGTCCTTAAGTGGTGATTGGACCATTTATATGATAAAGGACATTTATGAGAATGGTATTTTTTCAATTATTATGGTTAATTAAGGTTATATTAGTAAATTAGTATTTTAACTTAAAATAAATAAAACAAAACAAATACATTACCTATTATCATCTTCTCCACCAAATTTAGGGAAACAAGGAAGCCATTTCTTGTCTTTTTCATTCAGCGAAGGCATGTATGCTCAATTAGGTATGGTTTTTGTCCCGTTTTTAATGATTTCTACGTTTTTTAGATTGTTGCAGCTAAGTCTAGCTAGCTTGGGGACTATTTTGTAAAGATGTTAAAGATTTTAGATGTTTCCATTGATGAATATATGATTATTTTTATGTTTATGATAGATTATGAATGGTTGTTGATAGATAAACAAGTTTTGTTAAGTGATTTTTAGTGAAATACAAATTAGGGATTAAATTGTGAAATGTGGAAACTTTATGGTTAAAATGTGAAATAAATGAAAAATATGGGCTAGCAGGGGCATAATAGTAATTCAGCTAGCATGGTTTAGTTTTAAATTGCATGAATTTGTGTTTTTATGAAATAAGGACTAAATTGTAAAAATTGTGCAATATTTGGGGTAAAAGTGTAAATGTGCTTTAATAAGTGTTTTGGATTAAATTGAGTAGTGAGGTAAGTAAATAAGCTAAATTTGATTACATATAGATCAAGAAAAGTGCAACTTGAATCTTGATTGGGGGAAAAATAAAGTAACAGATTAGTCGATTTATTCCATCATTTTTGTAGATCGAGGTAAGTTATTATGTTATAAGTTTCATTAAAAATGTATTTTATAGGCTTTGATATTGCATAAATTGTGAATACGAGACTACGAATATGTTCGATAGTGATTCGATGACAAGTTGACATTCGAAATCCTGGTTGAACTATAGGAATAGATTAGGATACTAGTGGCATGTTATTAGGGGATACATTGATTTGGCTTCGAGCCAGGATATTGGCACTTTGGGTGCAAGCTTCATTGATTTGGCTTTGGACCATGATATTAGCACTTCGGGTGCGAGATGTACTGAGTTGGTATGGCCATGATATTGGCACTTAGTGTGTGAGACTCCTAAGTATTCGACTCTATTCCGGATAGTTCAACCGGTATATTAAAGATGTGAATTGATGAGAAATAGATAAGTAACGATACATGTATGTACAGAAAACTATATGAACAATGAATCAGTGGAAGTTGTGAGTTTATGATCAAGTATGTAATCAAGCTCATGTTAGCTTGAGACTATTGCATTGTTGCATATTATGCCATTTAAATTGAATTTATAAATGAATGTTGATATTTTCTTATTATTTTCATACGAGCTCACTAAGCTATAAAGCTTACTTTGTTTAAATTTCCATGTTTTATAGTGAATTTAAAGCTAGCTAGGATTTGGGGATCATTGGAGACATCATCACAGTATCCAACTATTAATTTGGTATTTTTGAGCTTGTTTTTTGGTTATATGGCATGTATAGGATTATGATCATTTTGCTTATGATTTGATAATGGTTTTGGCCACTTGAACTGACTTGTAAATGTTTATGTTTTGTATTGTATAAATAGCCATGTGAGTTGGAATATATTGGTGATTTTGATGATGTATATAAGTGTGCAAATGGCCTTTGTTTTGAGTTTGGTAATTGTCTTATAAATGCTAATTATGATGGGTAGTTTTTGAATTAGTATTTGGAGTATGAAATAGTCCATATTTGAGGAATGATATGTTTGTGATATTAGGTGAAATAATGCATGTTTGAATGTATCCATACAGATGATTTGAGATTTTAGGTATTGGTATGAAATTGTTTGGTATAGTGTTAATTATGTGTGCCGTGTTGTGGTTGGTAATAAAATGGTTTATATTTGGATGAGTTTAGAAGAATGTCTACGTAACACCCCTAACCCGTATCCGTTACTAGATTAGGGTTATGAGGCAATACTATATAAAACACAGTTCAACACACTAATTCCCCTCCTTTCATACACTAAGAATTAATAAACATTTAAAACTTATCAATTTCAAATATCCACAATTCACTTGTTATAAATTCGAATACATGGGTCATAATTTCAATTAAGAAATAACCATACCTTACTGAACATATATCGCAAATAAGCACATTTCAAAAATTCCAACTAATTCAGTACGAACATATATCAAACCCAACTGATTATGTTCCATAATTACTAAATTCGAACAAAACTTGTATATATCAAAGACATGTTCACATATTTAATACTTCCAATATTTAGTTCCTTATATCCATCATATTAATGCCATATTCATAATTAAAATCATATTCCATTATATATCATTACACTTCATACTTGAATATATGCCAATTTCTATCTCATTAATCGTATATCAAACATATCATTTGATAACTTTTGCACAAGTTCATAATAAAACCAATTGAATCATATTACATGAATTATTATGCAATCACATATGAAACTTAAATACATTATAACATGGCCAAACATACTAATGATGCATATATATACAAGTGCGCAATCCATCCTAAAAATAAAAGCCATACTTAACACTTGAACACAAATAACATTCTAGCGTGCATCTAATTCATATCTATATTAATATACCTAAACTTCATATTTTTATCCCATTAACTAACCCAAAACATACTTAATCATTACCATCATTAACCATTTGAACCCATACCATTACAATCAACCAAAACAATCATAAAACATATTCATTACATACCACTTAGTAACCGAACCTGTTAAGTTAATATACCATCATCCATCACTCTAATTATACCATATTTCATATTTCCAAAATGAGCTAACTATTAAAACGACTACCAAAACCAAACTTATTAAACATTTTAATTAAGAACATGTAAAACCAAACTTAAGCATAATAAGCAAGTCATTTTCGCATGGCTTTAAATACATACTCATTCAAAATAATTAACTCCAAGACTAGCCTATACATGCCACATAACCGAGTCTGAAAATATTATTTACTGAAATGATAACAGGATAGTGTGTTGTCGTCTCCATTGACTTCCAACCCAAGCAAATCTCCGAAAATCTATAAACATAAGAAAAAGAAAACATAGAGTAAGCTTTTAATCTTAGTAAGCTCGTATCTTAATAAACTTAACATAATAAATACTTTCATTACAATGTCGTAAACATAATATGCTATCTCACACAACATTTCTAAATTTCATAACATGTTCTCTTATCAAATTTTCATCATTCAATATTATACTTATTCACTTAACCAACTTTAAATTTCACAAACTTATTGAATTAAATTTTCATACATCAACCCTTTCACACTTTCATATACCCAAATGAACACATTATGGGAAATAACACATTTAACCATATATCTTTCTCATATGAATCTCGTATGATCATTTACAATCAAATTCACTTTTCATTCATATAGCATCTGACAAATTTCACATATGCAACTTTACAAATCACATCTTATTCATTGATTTATGTTTCATTGGCACATAATCATATTTCATTTCCACATACATCACAATACATTCTTTGCACATATACATACCTTATTTTCAAATAGGTAATCAATTATCACGTACCTGATTGTTTTAGCTCGTTTAACGTATTCAACTACCATATCAACAATAAATCTTTTAGGCATAAACTTATAATAATTCACCGGCATAAAGCCTGCTAGGCCTAAGCCTGTATCTCACAC
Organism: Gossypium arboreum; assembly: GCF_025698485.1. NCBI lineage: Eukaryota > Viridiplantae > Streptophyta > Magnoliopsida > Malvales > Malvaceae > Gossypium > Gossypium arboreum. The sequence continues at coordinate 19,454,578 of NC_069078.1, read as the reverse complement.
TGGCACAAGGCTTACTAGACTCAAAGTCTGATTTTATACACCGGTAATAAGCCTGCTAGGCATAAGCTCGATTTAGTTCACCAGCACAAGGCTTGCTAGGCTCAAAGCCCGAATATCACCATTATAAAGTCATCTCATAAATAATTCATATAATATAGCATGTATACCTATTCACTTTGCTCGATTTAATCATTCAATCACAATTTATAATTGCCCTTTGAATCATTCAATATTTTACACACTAAGTTTTGTTCTCAATATCTCCCACACTTAGTGCCATTCTCAATAGTTCGTACACTGAGTGCCATATTTGAATGCCCCGCACACTAAGTGCCATATTTAGTCGATATGTCGTCAGACATTAAAATATTCACGTATATACAATTTATATGATATTAAAGCATTTGAAGCACAAATTTAACAATGCTTATTGCATACAAACTTACCTGGCTAAATTGTAGAGATACCAAAGTTCAGGGGTATTTTGGTAATTTTCCCATTATCCTCGATTTTCCACCCGATCTTGATCTAAATTAATAATTTCATTCAATATATTAATTTAGATAGTAAAACACTTCATTTCATACAATTTGGTCATTTTTGACATTTTTACAAAATTGTCCCCTAAAGTTTTACTTTTATTCATTTTAGTCCCTAAGCTCAAAACATGCAAATTAACCATTTTTAACCATAATTAAGCTTAGTCGAATGTTCATGGTATCAAAATAGTCCATAATTCACTTTATGGAAAAATTATAGTTTTACCCCTAATATTTCAACTTCTTTACAATTTAGTCCCTATACCATAAAAATGAAAATTCATGAAATTGAGTAAAATTATACAATAGCCGAATATCATTAGTGTCTCTAGCAGACCACACATTTCATTTATTTCACATTTTAACCATAAAGTTTTCATATTTATCAATTTAGCCCTTAATTGTCAATTTCACAAAAATTCACTTAACAAAAAGTGTTTAACTATCAACAAGGACTCATATTTTCCATTAAAATTCAAAGCCCTATTATACTCATCAATGGAAAATATCAAACTATTCAATTTTTTTGCAAAATAGCCCCCTCATTAGATAGATTAAGCAACAATGATCCCGAAAATATAAAAATAATTAAAAACGAGACTAGAAATGCCAACCATGCATTAGTTGAAAGTTGGAAGCTTCACCCATGGCTTCTCAAGCCTTCATATTCGGCTGGTAAAAAGAGAATGAAAAGGATGACACCTTGATTCTTTTATTTTATTCATTTTATTATTATTTTTAACCAATTTACAATATTAACCTTTATACACTTTATTTATTACACCAAATGCCAAGCCATCATATCCCACTATCTCTTTAATGGGATAATTACCAAATACAGACTTCCACTTTAAAGTTTCATAGCTATTAAATACCTTTAGCTTATAGAACACAACTTTTGCACTTTACGCGATTTAGTCCTTTTTGCTTAATTAACTATCGAAACGATAAAATTTTTCAACGAAACTTTAATACCATCTTATTGCCACTCTGTAAATATTTATAAAAATATTTATGACTCGATTTATAGAAACAAGGTCCTGACACCTCATTTTCTAATGCCACTTGACCTTAGGGTCATACCACTTGAACTTAATAAATCGTTTATAAATCAAATATCAAAATATCAAAAAACATTTTTAAAATCACAATTAACTCGTAAATATTAAATATAATTTTTACAAACCTAGTTGTCGGATTTAGTGGCCCCAAAACCACTGTTCTGATTAATCCTAAAAACGGGCTGTTACAGTCTATTAATGCTATGATTTGGTGCCTTTGAGTCAATGTAGGTGTGCATAAGTTTGGGTGGCAAAATGGCTTGGTAAATAGCCTATTTTTTTCCACACGGGTTTGTGTCTCAGCCGTGTGTGACGCACGGTCATGTATATGGTCATGTGTTCCCTAGTGTTAAAATTAAAATCAAATTAGTATGTTCCACATGGCCTCACACACGGGAGTGTGACTTGGCCGTGTGGCGTAAGTCAGTATATTCTATAGATTTGGCATGGCCTAGCACACGGCCTGGCACACGGGCGTGTATGGCCATTTTTAGGGCACACAGGCTAGCAACACAAGCGTGTGTCTTGGCATGTGAAACCTACACCTAATTTTGAATTGAATTAATTAACCACAAGGCCTAGCACACGGGCGTGTCGCATGGTCATGTGTGCAAGTCAGAGAGTTACACGGGGTCGAACACGGCCTCTAGCACGAGCATGTCCCTTGGACCACACGGGTGCGTGAGCCCTGTACCTTGGAAAAATTTTGAAGTGTCACGAATATTTCTTAAAGTTTCTGATTAAGTTTTGATTCGATTCTAATGCTCATATTGGCCCTCGAGGGCCTAATTAAGGGATGTTATGAATGGTCTCGGTAAATGAATAGTAACTTACATGAGTTACTTGTAAAATGTTTTTGAATGTTTTGGTAATGCTTTGAAACCCTATTTCGATGATGAATACTGGTTAGAGGTGTTACATTTAATGGTATCAGGGCTACGGTTTAGTTGATTCTCAAATTTGATGTAGCAAGCACGAGTTTAGCTATACATTCCCTTATATAGATTGTGATAGTGTGATGACTCTTGATCATTTTAAATGTGTTTTTCATATAGTAATGTCATCCAACCGAGCTAGAGCTAAATTCGAAGAAGCTGAGAGCAATGCTTCAACTTCAGTTCAAAGAGTTGCGTTTGCATTTGATAGTGAAAGGCTCGTGTTTGATGGCCGAAGTGAGGATGCAAAAGAAGCCTTCTTTCAAATGATGAATGAATGATTTACACAGTACTTAAGAATAAACCCTGTTGTACAATGACCTCCCCCACCTACTGCCCAATTGATTCCTGAGGTACCATAGGGTGCCGAACCTGTTAGAATTGGTAAGCCTCCAATAGATAAAATCCACAAACATGGGGCGGAAATATTTAGAGCTACCGTAGATGATGATCTAGAAAGGGCTAAGTTTTGGCTAGAGAATACTATCAGAGTTTTTGATGAACTATCCTGCACACCTACCGAATGTCTGAAATGTGCAGTATCGCTACTAAAAGATACAGCTTATTATTGGTGGAATACCATAACTTCAATGGTACCGAGAGAGAATGTTACATGGGAATTCTTCCAAGTTGAATTCAGGAAGAAGTATATGAGTTAGAGATTTATGGACCAAAAAAAGAATTTATTCCACTGAGTAAGTATGCCAGAGAATTGGTCCTAACCGAGGCTGAGATGTGTAAACACTTTGAAGAGGGTTTAAATGAGGATATAAAATTATTAGTTGGAATTCTTGAAATAAAGGAATTTGTAGTGTTAGTTGATCGAGCCCACAAAGCTGAGGAACTGAGTAAAGAAAATAGACAAGTCGAAAGAGAGGCTCAGTTTCTGGGAAAAGAATTATGAGTAAATCGCAATCATTTGCTTTTAAGAACTTAAACAAGTATTATGATCGTGTTACCACCTCTACGAGATATTCTGGAAGAGAGCGGAGCTCTTAACATTCTAACCCAAGGTATTCATCTCCATCTGTGACCAGTATGGGTAGTGTTGGCAATCACAAATTGAAATGTAAACATTGTAACAAATATCATCATCAGGAATGTCGGTCTAGAAATGGAGCTTGTTTTAGATATGGTTCACTTGAGCATTTTCTCATAGATTGTCCAGAAAGAGTTGAAAAGGAGATAGAACTAGCTCCAAAGCCAAGTAATCTTGCTGTGAGAGGGAGACCACCCTGTCATGTAACATGCCAAAATAGGGCCTAGTTAGAATAGTGGTTTTGGAACCACTAATATTACATTAAATTATTAATTTTATGATTGTTATGAGGTTTAGAATATGAATCTATGCATGTGTTAAAGTTTCATGAAGAAATTCTAAGTATAAGGTGTCCAATTAGAAATTAGGGATCAAATTGAATAAGTTGCAAAATTTGTGTTTTAGAAGCAATTTGTATGAAATTACTTTGGATTATTAATTAGGAGGTCTTAAGGAGCAATTTCGCCAATTTCTAAGTGTTTGGACAAAAATGGGCAAGCATGGAAATTTTGAAGGTTTAGTATTGAGGGGCATTTTGGTCATTTGGTATATTAATGAAATAAAATGGGAAAATAAGCCAAAAATCAGCTCATTCTCTCCATGTAGCTGTCGAAAATTAGGGTTCTCCATAGCTAGGGTTTTCAAGCTTTCCAAGCCCAATAGTAAGTGCTTTCAAGCCCCGTTTTTAATGTTCTTCGTATTTTTGAAATCCGATAACTCGCTCTCTCCATTTCTACCCATATTTCATGCTTGGGTTCATGTTTAGAAATTTACCCATGCATGAGAAGCTTATTTTTTGATGATTTATGAAGGGATATGAGAGTTTAAAGGATGGTAAACAACTTTTACTAAGTAGATTTTCATGAAAATGGCTTTAAGGACTATTTTGTAAAAGTTGTAGAAAATGGTAGAAAATATGAAAGGAAGGAAAATGTGGGCTGTTATGAACATGAAAAATGTTTGGCTAGGCTTGGGTAACTAAGAAATCCCATACGTTGTATTGTCCGAGCCTAGAGACTAAATTGCAAATATATGAAAGTATAGGGGTAAAATAGTAATTTTACCCAAGTATGAATTTTGGGTTGTTTTGAGTAATGTATGTATTAAACGAGCTAAATTTGGTATTATAGATTGAGAGAATCGAGATACGGGCCTTGATCGGGGAAAGAACAAGGCCTAATAATTTGTACCAAAGCAAGTACATATGCAAAAAAAAACATTAATTATTGTTATTAAATGATTTATTGATATTTGTATGCTTAATATGTTTATTTGGCTATGTTGATAATATAACAAGTTTTTATGCTTTGTTATATGAGTATGAAACGTTGGTCATGTGAAAGAAACCAATTAGGCGAGTAAGTTCGGTAAAGGTCTAGAAGTCTAAAATACCATTTGAACCTCAGGAATAGCTGAGGATACAAGTGACATGTCACTAGGATAGTTATGTGTTTTATGAGCTCATTTGATATATGATACATGCTAGGGTCCGGGTGCTGGTTATCTTGAATAGTGTTTGAATACTCTTTAGCTCTACGAGTAGCCCCCGTTGAGAGCGGCATGTGATTCTGTGATATCAGGCACTTCGGTGCATATTTTTTCAGGCAGTGAAGGCTAATCTCAGGCACTTCGATGCATATCTTTCGTGTATCCGAATCATATTCCAAGTGTTCAAGGGGTAACGTAATATGAATTCCGAAAGTAAAATTAAGTAAGCCGTATGTATGCAAGATGTCACAGGTATGTACTAAAACCCTATGAGAACTTAGCATATGATGATATCATGAAAAGATATGTATTTGGATAAGCATGTGTATATTAATATGGAAGGTAAGTATACATAAATATATGACATGATGGAAAGTATCATGATGTATAAGTATGTACGCTTAGATTATCAATAGTTGAAAAATGTAGGTTATTTGTATGTGTACTTACTAAGCTTTATAGTTTACCCTCCTCTCTTTTCCCATGTATTTAGATACGTCAAGCTAGCTCGAAGGATCGGAGGACATTAGAGCTCGTATCACTCTATCTTCATGAAATTTGGGTATAAAAGGGTTTACTTATTTTGGTCAAGTCATGTACAGGAAACTTTTCTATTTTGTGTATATGTGTCATGATGAAGTAGCCAAGTGTAATGACTCATTAGGCCATTAGTTATTTTGTATATCGCCATGTGATTTGCTCTATATTAATGATTGGGATGTATCCCAAAGTTTACTTTTACATGCATGCTAAGATGAGTTTGTGTTGATGATGGGTTTGCTTGGTGGATGGTTATTTATCTGCTTGTATGTGGATGCATGATTTAACTCTTATAATGGATTAATAATAAGGAATATGGTAAACCATGAAATTGATGTGGAATGACTAAAAGATAAGGTTGTGTGAATATTAATAAATTAGTATAAAAAGAGTCATGGTGATACTATAATGTTGCACGTTTAAGTGTCTAAATACATCATGGAATATGCCCTTGAACATATGGGAGTGTATGAGTGTTTAAGGGTGACCAATGGCTTGGAGAACAACCTCCAAATGGTCAACATGGGTAGACACACGGGCATCCGTCTAGACTGTGTGTGACACACGGTTAGCCCCACGGACGTGTCATTCGGTCGTGTGTCCCCTGCACTTTAAATTTTAAGTTAAAATGCATGGTAGTAAACACACGGGTAGAGACACGGCCGTGTGTCTCAACCATGTGGAGGACACGGCCTCCGGCCACAGGAGTGTGCTTGGCCATGTGTCTCAAATTTGTATGATGATGTCATAAATAGAATGCTCGCTAAAATCACACGGGCTACCACACGAGCGTGTGTCAGCCGTGTGAGGGACACGGGCTTGTGCTCGGCCTTGTAAAAACTCCTGTAGGTTTGAAATGAAAATAATAAATCCAATAATTCAACATGGGTGTGGGACATGGGCGTGTCCCTAAGCAGACGAGCGTGTGCATTGCCTCCACACGGGCGTGTGAGGCTTAAACTTAGAATTTGTCTTAGAATTTCCTTAAGTTCTTGGTTTCATCTCGGACCACCAATAATTTTTTTTGTGGGCCTCGTAGGCCCATAATAGGGACAAATTGACTGTATTTGATTTGTTTTAGACTGAATGAAAATTTTATGGCTTGGTTTCATATGTTTGGTTCTGTTTAAGTTTGATAATGCCTCGTACCCTATCTTAGCATCGGATACGGGTAAGAGGTGTTACATTTATTATTATTAGAGCTACGGTTTAGTCAGTTTTTGGACTACGTAGCATGTGACCGAGTCTAGCTATACATGTCATGCGTAAATTGTGATAGTGTGACGGCTTCTGACGATATTAAACTGTGTTTTTCATATAGTAATGGATCCCGAACGAGCTGTAGTAGATGACGTAGAAAGCAATGCACCAGCCCCCGCCCAAGGCACAGTGCCTGAAGAGAGTAGACCCGTAACCGTGAGCCAAGGGGGGAGGCTAAAGAGGCCTTCTTGCAAATGATGAATTATTGGTATGTTGAGTTCGTCCGTGCAAACCCAGCCGCTCAGACACAACCTCTTGCACCCCCTACGAACCCTCAACCTGTACCCATGATGCCTTGAGGTATAAATTTTATAAGATTTTTTAAAACTCTTGTGGATAAGATTCAAAAACAAGGAGCACAGGAGTTTAGAGCTAACACTGAGGATGATGCTGAGAGAGTCGAGTTTTGGCTCGAGAATTCTATTCGGATGTTCAAGGAACTGTCTTGTACACCTGATGAGTGTTTGAAGTGTGCTATTTTGTTGTTGAGGGATGATGCCCACCATTGGTGGAAGACTTTGATTTCAGTTGTACCTAGGGAGGCAGTTAGTTGGGACTTCTTTCAGGAGGAAGTCTGGAATAAGTATATTAGCGAGAGGTTTATTGACCAAAAACGTAAGGAATTCCTTGAACTTAAGCAGGGTCACATGTTGGTTACCGAATATGAACGAGAGTTCGTTTGACTTAGCCAGTATGCCCGAGAGTGTATGCCTACTGAGGCTAAGATGTGCAGAAGGTTTGAGGACGGATTTAATAAGGATATTAGAGTGTTAGTAGGCATCCTTGAGCTGAAGGAGTTTGTTGTGCCTGTTGAACGGGTGTGTAAGGCTGAAGAATTGACAAAGGAGAAAAAAAAGCCGAGTCAGAAGCTAGGGATATGCGAAAGAGAATGATGAGCAGATCAACCCCAACTCAGTCTAAGAAGCCTAAAGATGTGTATTCTCGTTCTTATGCATCGACAGGACGCTCCCATGGAAATCGTAAGAAGCAAAGTTCGAGTTTTTGGACTCAGGCTACATCTGTAGCTAGCGTAGGAGACACTAAACCTCATTGACCTAAGTGCGAATACTGTGGAAGACGTCATCCGAGCTCATGTAGAAGGAATGATGGGACGTGTTATAGACGTGGTTCTCAAGACCACTTTATCAATGATTGTCCCAAGATGGGCGAGAAATTTCAGAATGCAAGATGGAGTGGTTCAGCTTCGAAAGTGAGACCCCCAAACAATGCTAGTACTGGAGCTGGCAGCAAAAATATGACACGAGAGACGACAGTGCGATCTGAGGTTATGGCTTCGGCTAGTGCCTATGCCATACGAGTACGTGAAAAACATCGTCGCCTGACGTGATTACTGGTATGTTTTCTCTTTATCACACTATTTTTATTGCTTTGATAAATACAGGCTCTACACATTCTTATATATGCATGAAATTGGCATCTAGCATGAATTTACCCGTCGAGTCTACAGAATTTGTGATTAGAGTGACAAACCCATTAGGTAAGCATGTCTTAGTCAATAAAGTATGCATGAAATACCCTTTAAAGATTAGAAGTCTTTGTTTTCTGGCCAACTTGATGTTGTTGCTGTTTGATGAATTTGATGTTATTTTGGGTATGGATTGGTTGACACTTCATGCTGCTATAGTAGAATGTAAACGGAAAGTTATTGAATTGAGACATGAAAATGGTGAAATCCTTCAAGTCGAATCAAATGAACTTAGTGGCTTGCCAATCGCAATTTCTTTGATGACCGCTCAGAAATATATGAGGAAAGGATATGAAGCATATCTGGCTTACGTGCTGAATACAAATGAATCTGAGTTGAAAGTCGAATCAGTGCCTGTTGTATGTGAGTTTACGGATGTGTTCCTTGACGAGTTTCCAGGTTTACCCCTAGTTAGGGAAGTTGAATTTGGTATTGAGTTAATCCAAGGACTGCACCTATCTCTATCACTCCATAGAAGATGGCTCCGACGGAGTTTAAGGAATTAAAGTCACAGTTGCAAGAATTGGTTGACAAAGGCTTTGCGAGGCCCAGGTTTTGCCTTAGGGTGCTCCCGTGTTATTCATGAAGAAGAAGGATGGCTCCATGAGATTATGTATTGATTACTGGCAACTTAATAAGGCTACAATTAATAACAAATATCCATTGCCAAGAATTGATGACTTGTTTGATCAGCTAAAAGGATCAATAGTTTTCCAAGATAGACTTGAGGTCTAGCTATTACCAGTTGCGAATTAAGGAGACAGACGTACCTAAGATCGCTTTTAGAACCAGGTATGGTCACTACGAATTCCTTGTTATGCCTTTTGGATTGACGAATGCTTCGGATGTATTTATGGACTTGATGAATAGGATTTTTCATCCATACTTGGATAAGTTTGTTGTAGTGTTCATAGATGATATTTTGATTTACTCTAGAGATGAGTCAGAGCATACTGAACATCTTAGGATCGTATTACAGACTTTGAGGGATAAGCAATTATATGCCAAGTTTAGTAAAAGTGAGTTTTGGCTTTGGGAAGTTGGATTTTTAGGCCACATTGTTTCCAGTGATGGTATTTGGGTTAATCCTAGTAAGATTTCTACCATTGTTGAATGGAAGCGTCCAAGGAATGTAATTGAAGTTAGGAGCATTTTGGAATTAGCCGGTTTTTACTGAAGGTATGTAAAGGGATTTTCTATGATAGCCACTTCTATGACGAGACTGCTACAAAAGGATGTTAAGTTTGAGTGGACAGAAAAGTGCCAACAAAGCTTTGAATAGTTGAAAATGCTATTGACCGAGGCGCCAGTGCTAGTACTACCAGAACCAGGGAAATAATTTGTGATCTACAGTGATGCGTCTTTGAATGGACTAGGATGTGTGCTTATGCAAGAAGGAAACGTTGTAGCCTATGCATCGAGACAGCTAAAACCTCACGAGAAAAATTATCCAACTCATGACTTGGAATTGGACGCCATAGTGTTTTCCTTGAAGATTCGGCATCATTATTTTTTTGGGGAAAAATGCCATATCTGTACCGAACATAAGAGCCTCAAGTACTTGATGACTCAATAATATTTGAATTCAAGGCAATGGAGATGGTTGGAATTGTTGAAAGATTATGAGCTTATAATTGATTATCATCCGGGAAAGGCGAACGTGGTCACCAATGCTTTGAGCAGGAAGTCTCTATTTGCTTTGAGGGTAATGAATACACAGGTGACCTTATGTAATTATGGTTCCATTTAGTCGAATTAAGGACTAGGATGACTCTTCTCCATCAAATTTGTAAAGCTCAGAAATCCGATGAGAAATTTCAAGCTAAGTGTGAATCAACCAGTGAACCCGACATTCAGATTGACTCTGAGGGATGCTTGAGATTTCGGGGAAGAATCTATGTTCCAAAGAATACTGAGTTGATCCAGACTATTTTACAAGAGGCACATAACAGTCGTATGTCAGTTCATCTAGGAAGTACGAAGATGTACAATAACTTGAAGAAAGTTTATTGGTGGAATGGCATGAAAAGAGATACCTCAGAATTTGTAACAAGATGTTTGATTTGTCAACAGGTTAAAGTTGAACATCAAGTACCCTCTGGTCTTATCCAACCTATTATGTTCCTGGAGTGGAAATAGGATCGGATCACTATGGATTTCGTGACCGGGTTGTCAGTGACTCCGAGAAAGAAAGATGCTATTTGGGTGATAGTGGACAAATTGGCTAAATCGGCCCATTTTATATTGGTACGGACAAATAATTCTCTATATAAGTTAGCCAATCTGTACATTTTAGAGATTGTTAGACTTCATGGTGTGCCATTGATGATTATTTTTGATAGAGATCCGAGATTGACGTCGCGATTTTGGAAAAAGTTGCATGCGGCATTGGGAACGAAACTGAATTTTAGTACTGTTTTCCACCCACAGACCGATGGACAATTCGAGAGAATAATTCAGACACTTGAAGATATGCTTAGATGTTGTGTTCTTGAGTTTCAAGGTAATTGGGAAAATTATCTACCTTTGGTTGAATTTGCTTATAACAACGGCTATCACTCCAGTTTAAAGATGGCACCTTATGAGGTGTTATACCGCCGAAAATGTCGAACTCCTTTGTACTAGACAGAGCATAAGGAAAGTAAAATTTTTGGAGTTGATTGGATCAAAGAAACCGAGGATAAAGTTAAGGTGATTCAAAATTGTTTAAAAGCGGCATTGGACAGACAGAAATCGTATGCGAATTTCAAAATGAAAGAAATTGAGTATCAAGTGGTCGATAAGGTATTCTTCAAGGTATCACCCAAGAAAAAGGTTTTAAGATTCTGTAGAAAAGGTAAATTAAATCCTCGTTTTATTGGGCCATATGAGATTACCAAGAGAATAGGACCGGTTGCCTATTGCTTTGTTTTGCTAGTGGAGTTGGAGAAGATCCATGACGTGTTCCATATATCCATGTTACGTTGATATAGATCGGATCCCTCGCATGTGATTACCTCGACAGAGGTTGAAATTTAACCAGACATGACTTACGGTGGGGAACTAGTTAAGATTTTGGCCAGGGAAGTTAAACAACTGAGGAGCAAAAGTATTCTCGTTGTGAAGGTATTATGGAATAGACATGGGGTTGAAGAAGCCACTATGAGGAGTCAATAACCGAACCTGTTTACTGGTAAGACTTTCGAGGACAAAAGCCCCTAAGGGGGGAGAAATGTAACATCCCAAAATAGGGCCTAGTTAGAATAGTGGTTCCAAGACCACAAATCCGATGTTAAATTATTAATTTTATGATTGTTATAAGGTTTAGAATATGAATATATGCATATGTTAAAGTTTCATGAAGAAATTCTAAGTATAAGGTGTCCAATTGGAAATTAGGGATCAAATTGAATAAGTTGCAAAATTTGTGTTTTAGAATCAATTTGTATGAAATTGTTTTGGATTATTAATTAGGAGGTCTTAAAGAGCAATTTTCCCAATTTCTAAGTTTTTGGACAAAAAATGGACATGCATGGAAATTTTTGAAGGTTTAGCATTGAAGGGCATTTTGGTCATTTGGTATATTAATGAAATAAAATGGGAAAATAAGTGAAAAATCAGTTCATCCTCTCCATGTAGCTGCCAAAAATTAGGGTTATCCATAGCTACGGTTTTAAAGCTTTTCAAGCTCAATAGTAAGTGTTTTCAAGCCTCGTTTTTAATGTTCTTTGTATTTTTGAAATCCCGATAACTTGCTCTCTCCATTTCTACCCATATTTCATGCTAGGGTTCATGTTTAGGAATTTACCCATGCATGAGAGTCTTATGTTTTGATGATTTATGGAGGGATATGAGAGTTTAAAGGATGGATAACAACTTTTACTAAGTAGATTTTCATGAAAAGGGCTTTAAGGACTATTTTGTAAAAGTTGTAGAAAAGGGGTAGAAAATGTGAAATGAAGGAAAAATGTGGGTTGTTATGAGCATGAAAAATGATTGGCTAGGCTTGGGTAACCAAGAAATCCCATACAAATCCGAGCCAAAGGACTAAATTTTAAATATATGAAAGTAAAGGGGTAAAAAATAATTTGCCCAAGTATGAAAATTGGGTCGTTTTGAGTAATGTATGTATTAAATGAGCTAAATTTGGTATTATAGATCAAGAGAATCGAGATACGGGCCTTGATCGGGGAAAGAACAAGGTTTACGAGGTTTAGGCTCGATTTCTAATATTTTGTACCGAAGCAAGTACATATGCAAATAAATACATTAATTATTGTTATTAAATGATTTATTGATATCTGTATGCTTAATATGCTTATTAGGCTATGTTGATAATATGACAAGTTTTGATGCTTTGCTATATGAGTATGAAACATTGGTCATGTGAAAGAAATCAATTAGGCGAGTACGTTCGGTAAAGGTCTGGAAGTCTAAAATACCGTTTGAACCTCAGGAATAGCTAAGGATACAAGTGACATGTCACTAGGATAGTTATGTGTTTTATGAGCTCATTTGATATGTGATACATGCTAGGGTCCGGGTGCTGGGTATCCTGAATAGTGTTCGAATACTCTTTACTCTACAAGTAGCCCGAGTTTAGGGCGGCATGCGATTATGTGATATCAGGCACTTCGGTGCATATTTTTTCAGGTAGCGAAGGCTACATTCAGGCACTTCGGTGCATATCTTCCGTGTGTCCGAATCATATTCCAAGTGGTCAACGGGTAATGTAATATGAATTCCGAAAGTAAAATTATGTAAGCCGTATGTATGAAAGATGGCACAGGTATGTACTAAAACCCTATGAGAACTTAGCATATGATGATATCATGAAAAGATATGTATTTGGATAAGCATGTGTATATGAATATGGAAGGAAAGTATACATAAATATATGACATGACGGAAAGTATCATGATGTATAAGTATGTACGCTTAGATTATCAATAGTTAAAAAATGTAGATTATTTGTATGTGTACTTACTAAGCTTTATAGCTTACCCTCCTCTCTTTTCCCATGTTTTTAGATACGTCAAGCTAGCTCAAAGGATCGGGGGACATTAGAGCTCGTATCACTCTATCTTCATGAAATTTGGGTATAAAAGGGTTTACTTATTTTGGTCATGGCATGTATAGGAAACTTTTCTATTTTGTGTATATGTGTCATGATAAAGTAGCCAAGTGTAATGACTCATTAGGCTATTAGTTATTTTGTATATCGCCATGTGATTTGCTCTATATTAATGATTGGGATGTATCCCTAAGTTTACTTTTGCATGCATGCTAAGATGAGTTTGTGTTGATGATGGGTTTGCTTGGTGGATGGTTATTTATCTACTTGTATGCGGATGCATCATTTAACTCTCATAATGGATTAATAATAAGGAATATGGTAAACCATGAAATTGGTGTGGAATGACTAAAAGATAAGGTTGTGTGAATATTAATAAATTAGTATAAAAAGAGTCATAGTGATACTATAATGTTGCACGTTTAAGTGTCCAAATAAATCATGGAATATGCCCTTGAACATATGGGAGTGTATGAGTGTTTAAGGGTGACCAATGGCTTGGAGAACAACCTCCAAATTGTCCACATGGGTAGACACATGGGCATGTGTCTAGACCGTGTGTGACAACGATCAGCCCTACGGGCATGTCGTTCGGTCGTGTGTCCCCTACACTTTAAATTTTAAGTTAAAATGCATGGTAGTAAACATGCTCGCTAAAATCACATGGGCTACCACACGAGCATGTGCCGGGCCATGTGAGGGACACGGGCGTGTGCTGGTCGTGTGAGGGACACGGGTTTGTGCTTGGCCTCTCGAAAACCCCTGTAGGTTCGAAATGAAAATAATAAATCCAATAATTCAACACGGGTGTGGAACATGGGCATGTCCCCAAGCACACGGGCCTGTGCATTACCTCCACACGGGCGTGTGAGGCTTAAACTTAGAAATTTTCTTAAAATTTCCTTAAGTTCTCGGTTTCATCCCAGACCACTAATAATGTCTATTTTGGGCCTCGTAGGCCCATAATGGGGACAAATTGACTTTATTTGATTTGTTTTAGACTGAGCAAAAATTTTATGGCCTGGTTTCGTATGTTTGGTTCTGTTTAAGTCGATAATGCCTTGTACCCTATCTCGGCATCGAATATGGGTAATGGGTGTTGCACTTGTGAAAGTGTTGTGGCAAAAGCATGGGGTAGAAGAGACTACATGGGAACCTGAAGAAACTATGAGAAACCAATATCCACACCTGTTTACCGGTAAGATTTTCGAGGACGAAAATCCTTAAAAGGGGGGGAGAGTTGTAATATCCTGAATTAGGGCTTAATCGGAATAGTGGTTTTGTGACCACAAATCCGAGATAGAAATAATTATTTTATAATTATTTTGATGATTATGATATGATTTCATGATTGTGTGAAAATTTTGTGATGAAATTCTATGCCTAAAGTGCTTAAATTGAAAGTAGGGACTAAATCGAATAAGTTGCAAAACTTGCATTCTAGAAGTTTTTAGTATGAAATTGTTTTGGAATATTAATGAGGAGGTCTTAAATAGCAATTTGACCAATTTTAAGTTCATGGACAAATTAGGACATGGAAGGAATTTTTGGAAAGTTTAGTAGTAAGGGTATTTTGGTCATTTAGTTATTAAAATGAATTAAAAACAAAATTAAAAGCCAATTTTTGTCTATCTTCTTCATTAGGCCAAAATTTCAAGGGTTCTCCATAGGTAGGGTTTGTTTCAAGCTTCCAAGCTCCATAGTCAGTGATTCCAAGCCTCGTTTTTAATGTTCTTTACGTTTTTGGAATCCCGGTAGCTCGATTAAGCTTAGCAATAATCCAACCTAGGGTTTATATTTGGAAAAATACCCATAGGTGAAATTTGTGTATTTTGATGTTTTATGATAGGATATGAGGTTTTAAATTATGTTAGACAACTTGTGCTACTCGGTTTTGAGTGAAAACGAGTAAAAGGGCTTAATCGACAAAAATACCTAATAGTCACAAGTATATGTTAGAGAGAGAATTTGATGTTGCCATAGAAGGGAAAAGTGATCAGCATGTTATAAAACATAAGAATAAGGAATAAAGTTTAATTCCCGAGCCTAGGGGCAAAAGTGTAATTTTTCCAAAGTTAAGTATTAAATCTTTGTTTTGATGAATGTATGTATTAAATAAGATTAATTTGGCATTATAGATCAAGGGAAACGAGATTCAAGTCACGATCGAGGAAAAGAAAAGATTGTGGACTAAATTGCAAAATCTTTATATTTTGGTACCAAGGTAAGTTCATGTGTAAATAATGTAGCATAATTGTTATTTTTAAGTTATTGATGTTAATTATATGATACGCTGATTTTTAATCATGAAACATTATGCTTTGTGTTTAATGTTGAGTAATATGCAAATCATGTTTACTACTTGATAAATATGAATTGCTACCGAGTATCGGTTCCGATATTCCATGTAAGACGACAAATGTGAGATCGAGAGAAAAAGCCAGTTTGAACCTTAGGAATAGATTAGGATACAAGTGACATGTCACTAGGATGGTTGAGCATCCCAACTCGTTGAGTTGAGTCTGAGTTCACTTATGGATGCGAATGTCCGAACTTGTTGAGTTGAGTCCGAGTTCGTGAAATGTAACTTATGGGCGGGTTACATGGTAGCTTGATTACATATGAGGCACTTATGTGCAAATTATCCGTGTATCCGAGTTGTATTCCGATGTGTTCAACGGGTGAAATTTCTAGTGAAATGGAAGAACACTTAAGAATGCAAGTGACGTTTTGGTAAGTGTTTTGAAATGGACACTTTGGACAGGTATGTTCTTAACCCTTGGGTTGAAAATAGATACAACAACAATAAGGTGGTAAGATGATGAATGATGTTTAGAAATATGACATATGTTTTGGTGATACCATGCTAAAGTTGTTTGGTATATTTGTATTGTTATGTTACTTGTTATTTACATATGAACTTACTAAGCATTTATGCTTACTCCTCCTCTTTATTTTCTTGTAGTTTTGAACAAGCCACTCGGGAATCGGGATGGGTCGAAGGTTCGATCACACTATCCAAAGGACTTTCATCTGGGTAAATGGCTTGTAAAACTTAAGTATGGCATGTATAGCAATATACTTATTTTGTGTAAATAATTTTATGATATGGCCATGTTTGGTTGAGAAAATGTTTGATATTGATAAGTCATGGTGATGGCTAATTTAGATCATGTTTAATATTATGGAAGTTTAATAGGTTATCTAGTTCATAAAAATTCATGGAAAGATGAAACTTGCCTTAAAACAGAATATTGCTACAGCAATGACATACATTTGAAAAATCACTAAAAATAGTTTAAATAGAACTAAATGATGAGTAAGTTATGAAATTGAAGCTTAATGAGTCTATTTTCATATGGATTGAACAAAATAGGAATATAAATTATATTTTATGAGATATTTAAACTTTTGTGAAACAGGGCAGAGTGATTTCTGGATCCCTATTCTGATTTAAAATTCATAATAAATTTTAAACAAATAATTAGAAGTTTTTCTTTATATGTAAAGATTCCTTATTGAGTCTAGTTTTAATAAAAACAAACCTCGTAGTCATTGAAATTCTGTATAGAGAGATATCTGATTCTTAATACATAGATATCAGAGCAGTCAAACCCTGAAACAGGGGAGACTTTAACTAATAAACTGTACTAATTGGCCCAACCAAAAATTCTAGAAAAAACTTAGTAAGTATATATATGAGTCTAGATTTAAGGAAAATTTACGGATCTTGATTTTGAGTTTCGTAACACGAGATATGATTTTTCTTGTAACTGTGACGCGGGTAGTTAGAAAGCTATGAATGTAGAAACAAATGATTTGAAGTTCTTAATTTGATAAATTATGTTCGGTAACCCCTCAAGCTCGACTCAACAGCGGTTTGAGGCGTAAGATACTGACAAATGGCGTTTATTGTAGCCTGTGTTTAGGGAATTCCTTACCCTATTTTTTCACATGGCCATAAGCATGCCCGTGTGCTTGGTCGTGTCTCTATGGAAAACCTGTATTCAAGAGCTCCGTTAGTAAGTTAGGTGTTGAAGACTAAATTTTAAAAGAAGTTAATACAGTTAGTTCTCGTGTTACCTCTCGAGAAGCGCTTATTTATAGTCTAAGATTGACTTACCTCTCCGTTAAATGATCATGGTGGTTCGAGGAGTTTATACTCCTCATTCTTGCTATCAATCTTAAAATAAGGTTTTAAACGGGTGTTGTTTACCTTAAAAGTGTCGAACTTGGGATGACTCACCTCCACCGTACCGAATGGAAAAATGCTGAGTATCGTAAGAGGGATTTCTTCATTCAGTGTGGTAGTGACAATGTGGGGATCTGTGACATATAATAAGACTTTATCTCCAACTGTAAGTTGATTTGGAGAGGTATCAAGCTCGTTCTGGCGCAATTTTGGTTTATCGTGTGTTCTCGGTTTATGTGTTTGCCATTCATCTAGCTCCTCTATTTGTAGCCTTCGTTCTTCAGGAATAGATCTTTTACTATTGTTTGAGAGTGGCTCATGTACTTCCTTCAGACTTACTCCTGCAAAGTGGGTTGTATCATGTGGTCAGTTTTAAGAGAATGGGTTAAACGATCACCTTCAATTTTCGATGTGTTGTCAGAATTGCGAGCTTGAAGGGTGAGTGTTTCGTCTCCTACGCGAAGCACGAGCTCACCTGTGCCAACATCAATAATTGTTTTAGTAGTTGCTAAAAAGGGCCTTCCTAGAATTAAAGGGGTGTTGCTATCCTCCTCTATGTCTAAAACAATGAAGTCAACGGGAAATAAAAATTTATCGAGCTTGACTAGCACATCTTCAATAATACCCCTAGGAAATCTTATAGTTTTATCTGCTAGTTGAATGCTCATCCTAGTCTATTTGGGTTTCCCGAGACCTAGTTGCTTAAACATTTTAAAAGGCATGACGTTGATACTAACCCTAAATCAGCTAATGCATTATTAACAGCTAAACTACCAATTAAGCAAGGAATTGTAAAACTTCCTAGATCTTTCAGTTTGTTCGGTAGCTTATTTTTTAGAATAGCTGAGCACACTGCGTTTAGCTCCACATGCGACGCCTTGTCCAACTTTCGCTTATTTGTTAAAAGCTTTTTTAAAAATTTCATTGCATTTGGCATCTGCGATAGGGCTTTAATAAACGGTAAGTTAATATGTAATTTTTTTAAGAGTTTAAGGAATTTACCAAATTTTTCATCTGAGCAGTCTTTCCTTGTCACGTTGGGGTATGGCACACGAGGTTTATATTCGACATTCACTGTTTTGTTTTTATTGTTATCTACCTCACTTTGACCTTTGCTTACTGTAGTTTCTTGCCTTGGTTCTAGTTCAGGCTCAACGACCCCTTCTTCATCTTGAATATTAATTGCGTTGAGCTGTTCCCTTGGGTTAGGTTCAGTATTACTCGGAAAGCTACCTTGTGGTCGTTCGGAGATTAATTTGGAAAGCTGGCCTATCTGAGTTTTGAGCCCTTGGATTGACGTTTATTGATTTTTAAGTGCTGTCTCGGTGTTCTGAAAATGAGTTTCTCACACCGATATAAACTTTGAGAGCATCTCTTCAAGGTTCAGCTTCTTTTCTTGTTGGTAAGGTGGTTGTTGGTAGCTTGGAAGTGGTTGTGGTCTTTGATTTCCTTGACTGTTCCACGAGAAATTGGGGTGGTTCCTCCAACCTGCATTGTAAGTGTTACTATATGGATTGTTTTGAGGTCGAGGATTATTAGCCATGTAGTTTAATTGCTTGTTATCCATGTTGTGGCCATAAGGTTGGTATTCCGAATGGCTTGTTCCACCTCCACTTGCTTCGCACTGCATTACTGGGTGAACCTGTGAAGAACTAAGAAAACCATCAATCTTTTTATTTAAAAGTTCTATCTGATTAGAGAGCATGGTGACCGAATCGACGTTAGAAATGCCGGCTATTTTTGTTGGCTTTGTTCTCATGACTTGCCATTGATAGTTATTCAGTGACATCTCCTTAATAAACTAATAGGCATCCTCAGGTGTTTTATTATTGATGGTTCCACCAGCAGCTACGTCAACCATTTGTCGAGTCGAAGGATTCAGACCATTGTGGAATGTTTTTACTTGGAGCCAAAGCAGTAACCCATCGTAGAGTGTTTCTAAATCCATCTGCACAAAAGAAGAGATATCATTACATAATTTAGCCGTTTTAGCCGGCGAAAAATATTTTAGTAAAAAATTTTCTGTCATTTGTTCTCAAGTAGAAATTGACCCTCGTGGTAACGAATTCAACCACTGTTTAGCTTTGTTCCTCAATGAAAAAGGGAATAATCGAAGACGAATGGCATCATCAGAAAAACCATTAATTTTAAATGTATCGCATAGTTCTAAGAAGTTGGCTAAATGAGCATTGGGATCCTCATCCTGCAAACCGTCAAACTGAAAAATTTGTTGTATCATTTGAATAGTGTTAGGTTTTAATTTGAAAGTATTTGCACCTACAGCAGGTCTAACTATGCTCGATCCAGTTCCTGTTAAAGAAGGTTTAACATAATCATACATAGTGCATGGAGCAGGATTTTGATTAACCACAATTGCAGGAGGTAGCTGATTGCCTTGGCTTTTAGCCATCTCTTTAGTTGGGGGTTGCATATAGTCTTCTTGCTCGTTCTCTGTGTATCTTAAGCTTCACCTTATTTTTCTTTGATTTCTGCGAACTATACAATCGATTTCTTCGTCAAAAAGTAATGGTCCTGACGAATTTCTTCTAGTCATAAACTATAAAAACCTGCCAAGAGAAGGAAAAAGTAAATTAATAAATAATAAATTAAAGTGCACTAAAAATAAATGGCTAAAGTAATAAAAATTGAGTGTTCCTAATATTTTAGTTCCCCGGTAATGGCGCCAAAAACTTGATCGCATGATTTCATGATAGGTTTTAAATATTTATAATTACTCATTCTTGAACTAACTATTATCGCGATGTAGGCAAGTGTACCTATCGAACCATAGTATAGTTTTAGCAAGACTGGTTTGTCGAACCCAAAGGAACTAAAAGTACTAGTAATGACTGTCTTTCTATTATCTAGCCTAAGAATAAAGAGGTTTTTGTTTTAAATAACTAATTATCTAAACTAAGAACGCACAGAGAATGGAATTGGGGAATTTCTTTTGGAAATATCGATTGAATGAAGACAATACCTAGGGAAAAATCCACCTAGACTGTACTTGTTGTTCTGGCTCCGAATGGGATGATTATTCATTTAACTTATTCCGTAGAGATCCCTAAATTATGTTATTATCCCTATTCAAGACTAATAATGTCTAATCCCTAGATTGAATAACCGAGACTTTTCTCCAATTAACACTCTAGGGTTGCATTAACTCGATCTATGGATCCCCTTAATAGGTTTCACCCTAATCCGAAAAAATCTTGTCACCCTATGTCTAGGCTCGCAATCAACTCCGCTTAATTATGACAAATATACTCTTAAACAGGGTCTGTTCCTCCTCCGAATAAGAGCTTATCTTGAATCGGTATCCTGGGATATCAAAACAAGAATTAAGAACACATAATTAAGAACAAGTCAAATATTTATCATACAATTCAAAAAATAATAACAAGATTCGTCTTAGGTTTCATTCCCCTTATGTATTTAGGGGATTTAGTTCATAACTAAATAAGAAAACATCTCGGAATGATAAAGAACACAAAACATAAAGAAAACCCAAAACTCCTGAAGGGAAATTGAGGAGAGATCTTCAATCTTGATGATGAATCCGGCTTCTGACATGGATCAATCGGCTTCCTTGGAGTAATTCCTTACTCTCCTCCTCTCCGTCTTTTTTTTTTTCCTCCTCTAGGGTGTATTTATAGGCTTTGGAATGTCTAAAAGCCCTCAAAATTAGCCTTTTCTGAATTGGACTCAACTTGGCCTCAGTAGGGACACGCCCGTGTGTGATTACTTCAGGCCATGCTCGAGCCTGCCAAATTGACACGACTGTGTAGTCTGCCCGTGTGAGGAGGTCCAGGCCATGTTGATTTTGTACTTTGTCCCATTTTCTCCATTTTTGGCCCATTTCTCATTCCTTTCGCTCTCCTATGCTCTCCTAAGTGTAAAACATGAAATTAAAGCATTAGGAGCATTGAATTCACCAATTCTAATGGAAAATCATCCATAAAATGCGTTAAACATGGGGGAAAAATATGTATAAATTACAATTTATCAGTTGGTGATTAAATGGATGTATTTTAAATATATGTAGATCAAGAACGAAAGAAATCAGACTTAGATCGAGGCAAGAACAAAGTACTCAATTAATCGGCTAGTTTCGTTGTTTCTACAAACGAGGTAAGTTCATATGCAAATAAATGTCTTTAAATTGATTTATATGTGTTTACTTGTCATTAAGTTATTATGAATGTGGAAAGGACAATTACGAACAAGAATCGATAGAGTTACGACATTCGAAAGTCCCGTATGAACTTTAGGAATAGTACAGGATATGAATGTCATGATATTAGGTTACCGAGATGTGATTACATGTAAGACCATGTCTGGGACATTGGCAGCATTAATCAATTACGTGTAAGACCCTGTTTGGGACAATGGCATCGATAACATGTAAGACCATATCTGGGATATGGCATTGTATGAGTTATATGTGATTGCCAAGTATCCTTAACGATTCCAAACGGTTCAACGGGCAAAGTCAAGTAGAGAAAGAATATATGAATGAGCTAAGTAACCCAGGTACGTACGAAGTTCATATGAGTATTGAAAAGGGGAAATATTTGATGAACTCGATTAAGACATTAAATAAATGTTCAATGAGTAAGGTTTGTGAATTTGAATGTGATTAGATATGTTTAGCATATTTGAATTGATATACAAATATTCATGTATTAACTTTATTTATATATGGCTTACTAAGCTTTTAAAGCTTACTGTGTTTATTTGCCACTGTTTTATAGATTATCAAAGCAACTCGAACCCTAGGATCGTCGGGAAAACGTCGTCACACTATCGATCATCTCGTTGGTACGTTTGGGAGCTTTGTATATTTGGTATATGGCATGTATAAGCTAGTGTCATCTTGGTATGTTTTGATTTATGATTTTAGCCATGAGATTTGGCTTGTAAATGTTGGTGTGCGTGGCCATTTAAGTTGGCTTTAATTATGTGTTTGATAAGTGATATATGTGATGTACATAATGCCTTATATGTTCACTTGTTTTGGTATGTTTTCCATTGTTGTTGATATAGCTAAATGGTTGTTCATTTGGTTAATTATTAGTTGATGTATTAATGCTTAGAAGACTGGCATATTGTGGTTTCATTTTGAGATGATGATATGGTGCAAGTTGTGTCATGATATAGATGATAACTTGATGAGGAAATGCATTTAGAACTTATGTAATTTTTAATGAGTTTGGCATATTGATTTGGTATGTTTTTTAATATGGAATTGAGTAGTTGAAATTGTTGTGGATAGATGGCATGATATGTATATGTATTGGCATGTTTTTGGCTGCCAAAATATGTATTGAATTGGTACTATTTTTGTTGCTTTGCGTGCATGAGAAAAGGGTGGCAAATTGGCTTTGTAAATGGCCTATTTTTGTTTACAGGGACAGAGGCACAGGTATGTGTCTCAGCCGTATGTGACACACGGTTATGTTACATGATCGTGTGTCCCTCAGGGTTTTTTTCAAATTAAATTCAGTATACCCTACAGGTTAGGCACATCCTAGACACACAGGGCATGTCTACTGGTCGTGTGTGGCACACGGGCTGGTACACAGGTGTGTGGTCAGCTGTGTGACCCAAGTCAGTAACCCCTCCAGTTTTTCGACAGCTGTGGCACATGGGCTTGTCGTCGGCCGTATGGTGAAAGTTAGTATGTATGCCTTGGTTTCACACAGCTTGTGACACGGACGTGTCTGGCGGCCGTGTGAGTCACACAGCCTGTTCATACAGGCGTGTGACCCTTTAATTTTGAAAATTTTATAAGTTTCTCAAAGTTTACAAATGTTATCTGTTTAGTCCCAAACCATTTTTAAGCAAGTTTTAAGGTCTCGTAGAGCCTCATAAGAGACAATTTGAATGATTTGAATGGATTTTGATTAGGAATGCTTAAATATATGTAAATGAGGTGTATTATCCAGTAATGCCTCGTAACCCTATTTCAGAGATAGATACAGGTTAGGGGTATTACAAGTACCCATCACTGAGAATAGATGATTTGTTCGATCAGTTAAAAGGGGCAATAGTGTTTTCGATGATTGATCTACGGTCAAGTTATTATCAGTTGCGAGTTAAAGATTCAGTTGTGCCGAAAGCTGCATTCAGATCGAGGTACGAACATTATGAATTCCTTGTTATGCCTTTCGGATTAACTAATGCTCCTGCAGTCTTTTTGGACTTGATGAATTAGATCCTTAGTGTAACATCCCAAAATAAGGCTTAAACAGAACAGTGGTTGCGAAACCACAAATCTGAGATAGAAAAGTTTATTCCGATTAATTTTTATAATTTCTCGAGTGATTAGATGCATGTGTTAGAATATCGATGAAAAATTTTATAGATAGCATGCTTATTTTACCTACTAGGCTTAATTGCAAAAGTTGATAAATATGAGTTTGAGATGCTAAAGGATTAAACTGAAGAGTGTAATTGAAGTAGAGGTCCTTAAATGGTAATTAGACCATTAGGTTTTCATGCACGAAATGGACATGCATAGATAAAAAAAACTAAAGTTTTAATGAAGGGTATTTTAGTCATTTGGTAATTAAAAGATTAAAAAAGGGAAAAAGATGGCAAAATGTGCCCATCTTCTTCATTAGGCCGAAATTTCAAGGGTTCTTCATAGCTAGGGTTTTTTCAAGCTTCCAAGCTTCATAGTAAGTGATTCCAAGCCCCGTTTTTAATGTTCTTTACGTTTTTAAAGTCCCGGTAACTTAATTTAGCTTATTCTAGTAATAATTTAACCTAGGGTTCATATTTGGAAAAATACCCATAGGTGAAATGTTTTTATTTTGATGTTTTATGGTAGAATATGAAGATTGAAATTATATTAAATGACTTGAGCTAATCAATTTTAAGCAAAAATGAGTAAAACGATCGTCAGTAAATAAATGATAAGCATGTCATAAAACATAAGAATTAGGGATAAAGTTTCATTTTCGAGACTTGGGGAAAAAGTTTAGGGGCAAAATTGTAATTTTTCCAAAGTTAGAGTTAAAGACTGTTTTGATAAATGTGAATATTAAATAAGTTAAAATTGCTATTATAGATTAAGAAGAACGAAATTCGAGGTTAGACCGAGGAAAGAAGAAGGTTAAGGACTAAAGTAAAATATTTGATCGTATTTTGTATTGAGGTAAGTTTACGGTAAATAAATGCAATGTTTTATTATTTATAATTAATATTGTTATTTTCAGCATCTATATATTTATTTTGTAAATTTATTCCTTGATGACTCAAGCAAGAATTGATGGAGAAACGACACTTAAAAGTCCTGGTTGAACCTTAGGAATGTGTAGGATACAAATATCATGACATTAGGGTTTAAGGATACCAAGTAAGACCATGCCAGGGCATGGCATTGGTAAGTTTTACAAGGCAAGGAAATCATGTAAGACCATGTCACGACATGGCATTGATAAACTACGATAAGGCAAAGATCCCATGTAAGACCATGCCAAGGCATGACAATGGTGAGTTCATAAGGCAAGGATACCACGTAAGACCATGTCAAGACATGGAAATGGTATGTTTAAAAAGGAAAGGTACCCGTGTATCCTTAGTATTCCAATTGGTTCAACGAAAAATTTAAAGAGTGTATCAAAGGGAAGGTAAGATAAGTCCATGTTCGAAAGGTTTAGGTTATCTTGATAATTCATTCAGAACATTGTTATTTATTTACATGCAAACTTACTAAGCTTTATGCTTACTTCCTTTTTTTTTCTTTTTTTTATAGTATCACAAAGCCAACTCGAAAAATCGTAAAGATTTCGGAGATCGCCTCACACTATCAATGAGCTATCTCAGTACTTTGTGACTAGAAATACTTTAAGTTATGGCATGTATAAGGACTTGGCTATTTTGTGTGTATATCATTAAGATATGATTAAAGAATGGCATGTGAATACTTGGTAATGATTTGGTTATGATATAGCTAAATAAGAACTTGTTTTGGTATTATGTATGCATAAATGAGGTTTGATGCAAAGAAATTATGGAGTAAGAGTTGGCCATGGAATAGTTACCAAACAGCAGCAGTGACGTGGTTTTGAAAAATCACTAGAAATTGTAAAAAAAGAATTATACGTCATAGTTTGTATGTCTAGATTCCTTAGTGAGTCTATTTGAATTATAAATAAACGGAAACATTATCCGAATTCTGTATAATGAGATAATTGATTTTTAGTAAAGAGAGGCTAGGTCCGCTAAACTGCGAAACAAGGGAACATTTAATGAATAAATTGTACTAATTGGACAAACCAAAAAATTTTGGAAAAATTATGGTAAGAAGATATTTGAGTCTAATTTCAGGAAGAATTTACGGATTTAAATTTTAAGTTTCATAACTCGAGTTATAATTAATTTAGTGACTGTTAGCAGATTGAAAATTTTATTATGCATAGTGAAATAAATTGTTTTGATTTGTGTAAGTAATTGGAAAAGTTTTAATGTTCCCGGTTTGATCCTGAACCATTCTAATTGCTTGTTTTAGGGCCTTGAAGGCCCTTTTTAGGGATTTATTGGATGAAGGCGAGCGAATTAATTTTTAATAGTAAAAAAAATTATGCCCTAAACAAGTAAATAAGTCTGGTAACGTCTCATGCTCGACTTCGACGACAGTCTCGGGTAAGGGGTGTTACATTTATTGGTATCAAAGTAAGAGTTTAGTTGGTTCTTAGAATATTCAGTATGAGTAAGAGTCTAGCTATACATGCCATACTTATATTTTGATAGTGTGACGACTCGTGACGATTTTAAAATGTTTTTCTTTTATAGTTATCGATCCCGAACGAGTTGGTGCAGCTGATGAAGAAAGTAACGCGTCCGCTCCCGCAGAAGGGACGGTGCCACCAGATAGTAGTGAAAGGCCCATTACAGTTAGTCAGGGAGGGCGGGCTCGAGAAGCCTTCTTTCAAGCTATGAATGAATGGTTTCCCGAGTTCGCTCATACGAATCCGGCCGTTAGACCTCCACCCCCTCATGATCCTTAGACTACCCATGTAGCTTCCCCAGTCACAGATACAGTCAAAAAAGAGAAGCCACCAGTTGATAAAATTAGAAAACAATGGGCCGAAGAGTTTCGGGCTACTAAAGATGACGATGCAGATAAAGCTAAATTTTGGCTCGAGAATACTATCAGGGCCTTTGATGAGCTATCATGCACACCTAAAGAGTGCATGAAGTGTGTTGTATCACTTTTTACGAGACTCGACCTACCATTGGTGGAAGACACTTGTGTCACTAGTACCGAAGAGAGGGTTACTTAGGATTTCTTCCGGGAGGAGTTCCGTAAGAAATACATTAGTTAGAGGTTCATCGACCAGAAAAGAAAAGAATTCCTTAAATTAAAGCAAGGTAAGATGACAGTGACTGAATATGAACGTGAATTTGTCAGACTTAATAATTATGCTCGAGAGTGTGTATCTACTGAAGCCATTATATGCAAGAGATTTGAAGATGGGCTCAATGATGATATTCGACTGTCAGTCTGTGTTTTCGAAATAAAAGAGTTTGTTATTTTAGTTGAAAGAGCTAGAAAGGCAGAGGAGTTGCTGAAAGGAAAGGGTAAAGCTAAAATTGAGATGCAAGACACAAAGAAAAGACAAATGAGTAAGTTGTTTCAGTCTACATCAAAGAGGCCTAGAGAGTTCTCTACGAGATCTAATTTTTCAGCAGGGTATTCTAGCCGAAACAGAGGTAGAAGATTTATGGATTAGAAAGCTCAGACTACTTCAATTGTGAGTGTTGGTAGTATTTTAGCCTGATAGACTCGAGTGTCCTCAATGTGGTCGACATCATCCAGGTCAATGTTGAGCAACTGAGACTGGTTGTTTCTGATGTGGTGCATGGATCATTTCATTCGGGAGTGTCCTGAGATGGTTAAAAGAGAAGTAATACCGAGTGTAAGATCAGGCAATGCCCCCATTACAGGTAAACCTCAGAGAAGTTCGGGAATAGGGGTGGGTAGAGGTGCATCTAAAGATTCAATAGTGGGACCACGTGTTAAAGCACTTGCAAGGACCTATGCTATCCATGCTCGTGAAGAGGCATCCTTCTCCAATGTAATTACGGGTACATTTTCTCTTCATGATGTTAATATTATTTCTTTGATGGATTCGGGTTCGACCCATTCCTATGTTTGCATGAAATTGATGCCTAATATGAACATGTCCATAGATTCTACGAGATTTGTAATTAAAGTATTGAATCCATTGGGTCAGTATTTATTAGTAGACAAAGTATTTATTACTATTTTTCGACCGATCTCATGTTATTGCCATTTGATGAGTTTGATATGATTATTGGTATGGATTGGTTGACTGCGCGTGACGTGGTAGTGAATTGTGGAAAGAAATTCATTAAGTTGAAAAGCAAAAATGTTTAAATTCTTCGAGTTAATTTAGATGAGTCAAATAGTTCAATTGCCATGATTTCTATTATATCTGCTCGGAAATGCTTGAGAAAAGGATATGAAGCTTATTTTGCTTCTGTGTTGAATACTAAAGATCCAGAGTTGAAAATTGAATCAGTGCCTGTGGTATGTGAGTTTCCGGATGCGTTTCAAGAAGAACTTTCAGGTTTGCCTCCTAGTTTGGTATTGAATTGGTTCCGGGTACAATACCCATTTTTATTTCTCCTTATAGAATGGCTCCAATAGAATTGAGAGAATTGAAAGTTCAGATGCAGGAACTAACAGATAAAGGCTTTGCAAGACCTAGTTGTTCACCATAGGGTGCACCAGTGCTCTTTGTGAAAAAGAAAGATGGTTCAATGAGATTATGCATAGATTATCAGCAGTTTAACAAGATGACTTTTAAGAACAAGTATCCACTGCCTAGAATTGATGATTTGTTTGATCAATTGAAGGGAGCTACTTTGTTCTCCAAAATAGATTTGAGATCCAGATATTATCAGTTGCGAGTTAAAGAGTTAGATGTTCCGAAGACTGCTTTCTAGACTAGCTATGGCCATTATGAGTTCCTTGTGATGCCATTTGGCTTGACTAGTGCTCTTGCCATTTTCATGGGCTTAATGAATCAAATTTTCAAACCTTACTTGGATAAATTTGTAGTTTTGTTCATTAATGATATGTTGATTTATTCTCATGATAAGACTGAGCATTCAAAGCATTTGAGAACAATTTTATAGAATTTGAGAGATTATCAGCTTTATGCCAAGTTTAGCAAAAGTGAGTTCTGGTTACGGGAAGTTGGTTTTCTTGGACATATAGTCTCATATGAAGGTATTAGAGTTGATTCGAGCAAGATTTTAGCCATTGTTGATTGGAAGCCTACTAGGAATGTATCAGAGGTCAGAATTTTTTTGGTCTTGCCAGTTATTATAGACAATTTGTAGAGGGATTTTCCATGATAACTACTCCATTGACAAGATTGCTACAGAAAGATGTCAAGTTTGAATGGACTGAAAGGTGTCAGCAGAGTTTTGATAAGTTAAAGGCATTATTGACTGAAGCTCCTGTCTTAGTACAACCAAAACCGGGTAAAGAGTTTGTGATTTACAGTGATGCGTCCTTGAATGGACTAGGCTGCGTACTTATGTAGGAAGGAAAGGTAATTGATTATGCCTCTAGACAGCTAAAGCCACATGAGAAAAATTATCTGATACATGATTTAGAACTAGCTGCCATTGTATTTGCGTTGAAAATCTAGAGACACCACTTGTATGGTGAGAAGTGTTTAATATTTACCGATCATAAAAGTTTGAAATACTTGGTGACTCAGAAAGATTTGAACTTGAGGCAAAGAAGATGGTTAGAGTTGATTAAAGATTATGAACTAGTGATCGATTATCACCCAGGTAACACAAACGTAGTTGCTAATGCTTTGAGTAGAAAATCTTTATTTGCATTAAGAGCTTTGAACATTAGTTTAACCTTATTAGATGATGGTTCTATCTTAGCCGAATTAAGAGATAAGCCAATGTTTCTTGAAGAAATCTGTGAAGTTTAGAAAGATGACAGTGAGTTGCAAGCCAAAAGAGGTTAATGTGAGTCAGGTATAGAGTCAGATTTTGAGATAAGTTCTGACGATTGTTTAATGTTTAGAAATCAGATATATGTACCAAAGAATGATGAGCTTATTTGAAAGATTTTAGAGGAAGCACATAGCAGTTCCTTGTCTATTAATCTAGGTAGTACAAAGATGTATAATGATTTGAAGAAAATGTATTCGTGGGTAGGAATGAAGAGAGATATCTCAGAGTTTGTTTCTAGATGCTTGATCTGTTAGCAGGTAAAAGCTGAACATCAGGTACCTTCAGGTTTATTGTAGCCTCTGTAACTTCCTGAGTGGAAATGGGACAGAGTTGCCATAGATTTTGTGACAGGATTACAGTTGACACCGAGAAAGAAAGATGCAATATGGGTTGTAATGATAAGCTAATGAAGTCGGCTCATTTTATTCAAGTTCGTATGGATTATTCACTTGACAAGTTGGCCGAGTTGTATATTTCAGAGATAGTCAGACTACATGGAGTACCATTATCGATTATTTCAGATAGAGACCCGAGATTCACTTCATGGTTTTGGAAGAAGTTACAGGAAGCTTTAGGTACAAAGTTGAGTTTTGGTACAGCTTTCCATCCTCAGACTGATGGTCAATCAGAGAGTTATTCAGATACTTGAGGATATGCTCAGATGTTGTGTCTTAGAATTCAACGTACTTGGGAGAAATATTTGCCGTTAGTAGAGTTTGCTTATAATAATAGTTACCAGTCGAGTTTGAAAATGGCACCTTATGAAGCTTTGTATGGACATAAATGTCACACACCTTTGTATTGGACAGAGCTTAAAGAAAATCAGATTTACGGGGTTGATTTATTTAAAGAAACTGAAGAGAAAGTGAAAGTTATCAGAGATTGCTTGAAAGCAGCATTAGATAGACAAAAGTCTTATGCAGACTTGAAAAGAAAAGAGATTGAGTATCAAGTTGGTGACAAAGGGTTTTTGAAAGTATCCCCGTGGAAGAAAATCTTTAGATTTGCCAAGAAAGGCAAACTAAGTCCACGTTTTATTGGTCCATTTAAGGTGACTGAAAGAGTTGGACCATTAGCATATTGGTTAGCTTTACCGCCAAATTTAGAGAAGATTCATGATGTGTTCCATGTGTCCATGTTACATTGTTACCATTCTAATCCTTCACATGTGATTTCACAAACAGAGGTTCAGATTTAGCAATATATGACTTATGGTACAGAACCAATAAAGATTTTAGCTTGAGAGGTCAAGCAACTAAGGAACAATTTGTGAAAGTACTATGGAATATGCATGGGGTAGACGAGGCTACATGGGATCCTGAAGAGGTCATACGAAAACAGTATCCAAATCTTTTCACAGGTCAGATTTTCGACGACGAAAATCCTTAAAGGGGGGAGACATGTAACATCCCAAACTAGGGCCTAAGCGGAACAGTGGTTGTAAAACCACGAATCCGAGATAAAAAAGTTTATTCTGATTAATTTTTATAATTTACCGAGTGATTAGATGCATGTGTTAGAGTATCGATGATAAATTTTATCAGTAGCATGCTTAATTTACCTACTAGGGCTTAATTGCTAAAAGTTGATAAATATGAGATTTTGATGCTAAAAGATTAAATTGAAGAGTATACTTGAAGTAGAGGTCCTTAAATCGCAATTAGACCATTAAGTTTTCATGGACAAAAATGGGCATACATAGATAAAAAAAAACTAAAGTTTTAATGAAGGGTATTTTAGTCATTTGGTCATTAAAAGACTAAAAAAGGGAAAAAGATGGCAAAATGTGCCCATCTTCTTCATTAGGCCGAAATTTCAAGGGTTCTTCATAGCTAGGGTTTTGTCAAGCTTCCAAGCCTCATAGTAAGTGATTCTAAGCCTCGTTTTAAATGTTCTTTACGTTTTTGAAGTCCCGGTAACTTGATTTAGCTTATTCTAGCAATAATTTAACCTAGGGTTCATATTTGGAAATATACCCATAGGTGAATTGTTTTTATTTTGATGTTTTATGGTAGACTATGAAGCTTGAAATTATGTTAAACGACTTGAGCTAATCGATTTTAAGCGAAAATGAGTAAAACGACATAATCGGTAAAAATACCTAATGGTCAGAAGTACATGTTAGAGTGGGAATTTGATGTTGTCGTAGGTAAATAAATGATCAGAATGTCATAAAGCATAAGAATTAGGGATAAAGTTTCATTTCCGAGCCTTGAGGAAAAAGTGTAAATATGCAAAAATTTAGGGGCAAAGTTGTAATTTTGCCAAAGTTAGAGTTAAGGATTGTTTTGATAAATGTGAATATTAAATAAGTTAAATTTGCTATTATAGATCAAGAAGAATGAAATTCAGGGTTAGACTGAGGAAAGAAAAAGGTTGAGGACTAAATCAAAATATTTGATCGTATTTTGTATCGAGGTAAGTGTGCGGTAAAAAAATGCAATGTTTTATTATATATAATTAATGATGTTATTTTTCAGCATCTATATATTTATTTTGTAAATTTATTCCTTGATGATTCAAGCAAGAATTGATGGAGAAATGATACTTAAAAGTCCCGGTTGAACCTTAGGAATATGTAGGATACAAATGCCATGACATTAGGGTTTAAGGATACCAAGTAAGACCATGCCAAGGCATGCGATTTGTAAGTTTTACAAGTCAAGGAAATCGTGTAAGACCATGTCAAGACATGGCATTGATAAACTATGATAAGGTAAAGATCCCATGTAAGACTATGCCAAGGCATGGCAATAGTGAGTTCATAAGGCAAGGATACCATGTAAGACCATGTCAAGACATGGAAATGGTAAGTTTAAAAAGGAATGGTACCCGTGTATCCTTAGTATTCTAAGTAGTTCAACAGAAAATTTAAAGAGTGTACCGAAGGGATGGTAAGATAAGTCCATGTTTGAAAGGTTCAAGTTATCTTGATAATTCATTTAGAACGTTGTTATTGTTTTACATGCAAACTTACTAAGTTTTATGCCTACTCCCTTTCTTTTTTCTCTTTTTTATAGTACCACAAGGCTAACTCGGAAAATCGTAAAGACGCCAGAGATTGCCTCACACCATCAACAAGCTATATCGGTATTTTGTGACTAAAAATACTTTAAGTTATGGCATGTATAGGGACTTGGCTATTTTGTGTGTATGTCCTTATGATATGATTAAAGAATTGAATGTGAATACTTGGTAATGATTAGCTTATGATATAGCTAAATAAGAACATTTTTTGGTATTATGTATGCCTAAATGAGGTTTAATGCAAAGAAATTATGAAGGAGTAAGAGTTGTCCATGGAACAGTTAGGAAATAGCAGCAGTGACGTAGTTTTGAAAAATCACTAGAAATTGTACAAAAAGAATTATAAGTCATAGTTTGTATGTCTAGACTCCTTAGTGAGTCTTTTTTCATTATAAATAAACGAAAACATTATCTGAATTCTTTATAATAAGATAATCGAGTTTTAGTGAAGAGAGGTTAGGTCCACTGAACTGCAAAATTAAGGAAATTTTAATGAATAAACTGTACTAATTGGCCAAACCAAAAAATCTGGAAAAATTATGGTATGAAGATATATGATTCTAGTTTCAGGGAAAATTTACGGATTTAAGTTTTGAGCTTTTTAACTCAAGTTATAATTAATTTAGTGACTATTACATAGATGGACCGTTTTATTATAAATAGTGAAATAAATTGTTTTGATTTGTGTAAGTAATTGGAAAACTTTTAATGTTCCTAGTTTGGTCCCGAACCATTCTAATTGCACGTTTTAGGGCCTCGAAGGCCCTTTTTAGGGATTTATTGGATGAATGCGAGTGAATTAATTTAGTAGTAAAAAATATTTATGCCCTGAACAAGTAAGATAAGTCTAGTAACGCCTCGTGCTCAACTCCGGCGATGGTCTCAAGTAAGGGAACCTATTATATTATACCCATAAAGTAGCCTTTAGAACGACCTTAACTCAAGGGCGAAAAAAGACCACATTTAGGGGCATCAAAAAATGCCACTAAACACATTACCCAACACTTGACAAAAAAACGAGATAAAGAACCTTTTATTGTCCAATTGTCAAGGATTCTCGACAACTTGGATCACCAAAATCCTCGATGGGTCAGATGTACTATTACCCTTCCATACCTCCCTCGGGGAGGCTTATCATAGGAACGTTACCCCTCCATACCTCCATCGGGGAGGCTTAACGGACATTCTCTCTTTCCACAACTTCGGCCAGTGTACCTACTACTAACTCAATAGTTATGAATACTGTTAATGTTACTTAGACCGTATTTAGATAGATTCACTATTGTGTTCATTGACAATATTTTGATCTATTCACGAAATGAGTCTGAGCATGCACAGCATTTGAGAATTGTGTTACAAACTTTGAGAGATAAGCAATTGTTCGCTAAATTCAGCAAATGTGAATTCTAGCTCTGAGAAGTTGGATTTTTGGGGCATATTGTCTCAGCAAAAGGTATAAGAGTTGATTTGAGCAAGATTTCAGTCATTGTTGATTGGAGACCACCAAGAAACGTATCTGAAGTCAGAAGTTTTATAGGGTTAGTGGCTACTATTGACGTTTTGTTAAAGAATTTTCGATGATTAGTACACTGATGACTATATTACTACAAAAATATGTAAAATTTGAGTAGTCTGAGAAATGCCATCAGAGTTTCGATCAGTTGAAAGCATTGTGAACTGAACCACCAATTTTTGTTCAACTTGAGTCAGGTAAAGAATTTGTGATTTACAGTGACGCATCATTGAATGGTTTGGGTTGCGTTTCGGTGCAATAAGCAAAAGTGATAGCTTATGCCTCTGGACAGTTGAAGCTTCATGAAAAGAATTATCCGACGCACGATTTAGATTTAGCCACTATTATTTTCGTATTGGAAATTTGGTGACATCACTTGTAGGTGAAAATGTCATATCTTTACCGATCACAAAAGTTTAAAGTATATAATGACTCAGAAAGATCTGAATTTATGACAACGAAGATGGCTCGAGCTATTGAAAGATTATGAATTGTAATTGATTATCATCCATGGAAAGCAAATATAGTCACACATGCTTTGACTAGAAAATTTCTATTTGCTTTGAGAGCGATGAATATAAGACTGACTTTATCCAATGATGGTTTGATTCTAGCAGAAAGCTAAACCTGGTTTTCTTCAGCAAATTTGTGAAGCTCAAAAGTATGATACCGAGTTACAAGCTAAAAGAATACAATGTCAGTCGACTAGTGATTTAAAATATCAGATCGGATCTGATAATTGCTTAATATTCCAAGGTAGAATTTGCTTACCAAAGAATCATGAGCTCATTCAGAAAATTTTAGACAAAGCACATAGTGGTTGTCTATCTGTTCACCTGGGGAGTACCAAAATGTACAATGACTTCTGAGTTGTATCGAAGTGTTTGATTTTTCAACAAGTCAAAGCTGAGCATTAAGTGCCTTCAAGATCACTTCAGCTTGTGATGATACCAAATTAGAAATGGGACAGAGTTACAATGGATTTCGTATTGAGTATGCCTCTATCTCTAAAAAAGAAAGATGCTATTTGGGTTCTCGTTGATCGACTAATGAAGACTGCACATTTCATTCTGATACGTACAAACTACTTGCTTGATAAATTAGCTAAACTACACATATCTGAGATCCTTAGATTGCACGTGGTGCCAATTTCGATTATTTCAGATAGAGATCCAAGGTTTACATCATGATTTTGGAAGAAATTAAAGGAAGGTTTGGGTACGAGGTTGAATTTTAGTACAGCATTTCATCCACAAATCGAAGGTCAGTCAGAGAGAGTAATTCAGATTCTCGAAGATATGCTTCATTGTTGTGTGTTGGAATTCAAAGGCATTTGGGAAAAAATATTTGTTGTTGGCTGAATTTGCGTATAATAACAGTTTTCAATCGAAAATAAATATGACACCGTATGAAGCTTTGTATGGTCGCAAATGGCGAACTCTATTATATTAGACTAAACTAAGGGAGAAAAAGATTCACGGGGTTGATTTGATACAAGAGACTAAAGAAAAAGTGAAAGAAATTCGTGACAGTCTAAAAGCAGCTTCAGATCGACAAAAATCATACGCGGATTTGAAACAAAAAGATATTGAATTTCAGATTGGTGATAAAGTATTTCTGCAAGTGTTTCTGTGGAAGAAAATCCTTAGATTTAGTCGTAAAGGCAAGCTGAGTCCACATTTTATCAGGCCGTATGCGATCATCAAAAGAATAAGGCCAGTGGCATATCTACTAGCTTTATCGACTGAGTTAGAGAAAATTCATAATGTGCTTCATGTGTCGATGTTCCGTCGATATAGGTTGGATCCTTCAAGTATAATATCTCTGGCAGATATTGAGATCCAACCTGACATGACTTACAACAAAGAACCGATCATAATTTTTGGCTCAAGAGATTAAATATTTGAGAAATAAAAGCCTAGATTTCGTAAAAGTACTTTGGTGACGTCATCGGGTTAAAGAGGCTACGTGGGAACCCGAAGAAGCTATATTTCATAGCAATATTTCACTTCCTTCAGTTTCATACTCTATTTTTTCTCTTCTCTTCTTCATCCTGCACCTACTATCAACGACAACGAACACTTTTCTTCCCCAATAATAAAAGTAATAAATAATAACATTTATTGTAACAACCCGTTTTTAGTCAAATCAGAACAGTGGTTTTGGGACCACAAATCTGAAGTTTAAATAATTATTTTATTATTATTTTAATGTCTACAGCATGATAATATGTTTGTGTGAAAGTTTCATTAAGAAATTTTATAGTTTGATTAATCAATTTGATAAAAAGGACTAAATCGCGTAAAGCGTAAAACTCGAGTTCTAATAGCTAAAGGTGTTAAAAATCTATAGAACCATAACATTAAGGTCCTTAAGTGGTAATTGGACCATTTACATGATAGTGGACATTTATGAGAATGGTATTTTTGAAATTAGAGTGAGTAATTAAGGTTAAATTTGTATTTTAACTTAAAATAAATAAAACAAAACAAATACATTACCTATTATCATCTTCTCCACCTAATTTAGGGCAACAAGGAAGCCATTTCTTCTTTTTTTCATTCGACCAAGGCATTTATGCTCAATTAGGTATGGTTGTTGTCACGTTTTTAATGATTTCTACGTTTTTAAGATCGTTGCAGGTAGGTCTAGCTAGCCCAGAGACTATTTTGAAAATCTGTTAAAGATTTTAGATGTTACCATTGATGAATATATGAGTATTTTGATGTTTATGATAGATTATGAATGGTTGTTGATAGATAAACAAGTTTTGTTAAATGATTTTTAGTGAAAATGCAAATTAGGGATTACATTGTGAAATATGGAAACTTTGTGGTTAAAATGTGAAATAAATGAAAAATATGGGCTGCTAGGGGCATAATAGTAATTTCGCTAGCATGGGTTAGTTTTAAATTGCATGAATTTGTGTTTTTATGAAATAAGGACTAAATTGTAAAAGTTGTGAAATATTTGGGGTAAAAGTGTAAACATGCTTTAATAAGTGTTTTGGATTAAATTGAGTAGTGAGGTAACTAAATAAGCTAAATTTGACTACATATAGATTAAGAAAAGCAAAACTCAGATCTTGATCGGGGGAAAGTAAAGTAACGGATTAGTTGGATTATTCCATTATTTTTGCAGATCGAGGTAAGTTCGTATGTTATATGTTTCATTACAAATGTATTTTATATGCTTTGATATTGCATAAACTATGAATTTGAGATTACGAATATGTTTGATACTGATTTGACGACAAATAGGCATTTAAAATCCATGTTGAACCTTAAAAATAGATTAGGATACTAGTGACATGTCATTAGGGGATACATTGATTTGGCTTCGGGACATGATATTGGTACTTTGGGAGTGAGCTTTATTGATTTGGTTTCGGGCCATGATATTGGAACTTTGGGTGCGAGCTTTATTGATTTGGCTTCGGGCCATGGAATTAGCACTTCGGGTGTGAGATATATGGAGTTAGCTTCGGGCCATGATATTGGCACTTAGTCTACAAGACTCTTAAGTATTCGACTCTATTCCGATTAGTTCAACGGGTATATTGAAGATGTGAATTGATAAGAAATAGATAAGTAACGATACAAGTATGTACTGAAAACTATAAGAACAATGAATCAATGGAAGTTGTGAGTTTATGATCAAGTATGTAATCAAGTTCATGTTAGCTTGAGACTATTGCATTGTCGCATATTATGCCATTTGAATTGAATTGATAAATGAATGTTGATATTTGCTTATTATTGTCATACGAGCTTACTAAGCTATAAAGATTACTTTGTTTAAATTTTCATGTTTTATAGTGAATTCAAAGCTAGCTTGGATTCGGGGATCATCGGAGACATCATCACACTATCCATCTATTAGTTTGGTACTTTTGAACTTTTGTTTCGGTTATATGGCATGTATAGGATTATGGTCATTTTTGTTATGAGTTGATAATTATTTTGGCAACTTGAATTGGCTTGTAAATGCTTATGTTTTTGATTGTATATATATAGCCATGTGAGTTGGCTTATATTGGTGATTTTGATGATGTATATAAGTGTGCAAATGGCCTTTGTTTTGAGTTTTGTAGTTTTCTTATAAATGCTAATTGTGATGGGTAGTTTTTGAATTAGAATTTGGAGTATGAAATAGTCCCTATTTGAGGAATGATGTGTTTGTGATATTAGGTGAAACAATGCATGTTTGAATGTATCCATATATGTAACAACCCATTTTTAGGTCAAATCAGAATAGTGGTTTTGGGACCACAAATCCGAATTCAAAATATTTATTTGATTATTTTAATAAGGTCTGCAGCATGATAGATTAATTATGTGAAATTTTCATTAAGAAATTCTACCGTTTAAATGCTTAATTCACTAAAAAGGACTAAACCACGTAACACGTAAAAGTTAAGTTCTATTGTTTAAAAGTATTAAATAGCTATGGTTTATTAATATAGGAGTCCTTAATATGTAATTAGTCCAATTATAATGTAAGTGGACAATCTTGGAATGTTATAGGTGGGTTTTTAATGTTTTATTAAAGGTTAATATAGTAAATTAGTAAATAAGGTTAATTTTAATTAAACAAATTGTATCATCTTCTTCCATTATCTCTTCATCACTGAAATTAGAGAAAGAAAATAGCCATTGCAGAGTTTAAGGTTCGG
This sequence comes from Gossypium arboreum, assembly GCF_025698485.1. NCBI lineage: Eukaryota > Viridiplantae > Streptophyta > Magnoliopsida > Malvales > Malvaceae > Gossypium > Gossypium arboreum. The sequence continues at coordinate 19,415,749 of NC_069078.1, read as the reverse complement.
CTAAGCTATTTGTGCTCATCTAGGTATGGTTTTTGCTCAGTTTTTAATGATTTGTATATTTTTGCAGCTTAATCTAGCTAGCCCGTGCATTCATTTTTGAAACTGTTATAGATTCTGAATGATGCCATGGTTGAATACTTAAGTTCTTTGATGTTTAATGATAGATTATGGAAGCTTTATGATAGTTTTACAAGTTTTATAAAGTGATTTTTGATAAAAATGTCAAATAGGGATTAAATTGTGAAAATGTGAAATGTGGTAGTTAAAAGTGTGAAATAATGAAAGATTTGAGCTGCTAGTAGTATATAGGAAATTCGGTTACAATGGGTATTGGCCTAATTATGCAATTTTGCATTTTTGTGTGTTAAGGATTAAATTGCAAAGTAGTCAAAAGTCTAGGGGTAAATTTGTAATTTAGCCAAAATAATTTTTAGGCTAATTTGAATTAAATGGAAGTTTAAATGAGTTAATTTGATATATTATAGATCAAGATAAGCAAATATCGAAACTAGATCGGGGAAAACGAAAAGTGGACGAATAGCCGATAGTTTTATTTGAGGATATGAAGTAAGTTCATATAATTAGAATCAATCTTTTATATACATGTAATTATTGAAATGAATGTGTATAATGGAAATATTTGAAGTATAAATGTCTTATTGATATAATGTATTTGTTACTGAGTCCTTTTTGAATTGAATTGATTCATTGGATACGAGTAACATGTTAATGGAATTACCGTTTTGGTCGAGCTCCTGTATTTGTTGCGGACTCACCATAGCTCGTATGAGCTTACTAATATATTAGCTTGTAAAAGCTTACTGTTCAGCTTAATAGAGCTTACTGTTCAGCTCAACAGAGCTTACTATTCAGCTTGATAGAGCTTACCATTTTAGCTCATTAGAGCTTATTGTTCATCAGCTCAGGAGGAGCTTACCGATCATAGCTCGAAAGGGCATATATGATAATGAATAGATGGATTACTAACGTTTCACTTGAGTATCCTTTGAATTTCTAATTGGTTCAAAGGGCATAAATACTAATTATATGGAAAAAGTTACGGTTTATAAATGTTATATATGATATATGAAATTTGGAATGATGCAAAGTATTGAATTAATGGATGTTTCATATATTTCTACAATGACTACCATGTGATGAATACTTGTAATTAGGTGTTTATAAATTGAATTGGTTCCACTTTAAATATTGATTTGATTATGTATAAATGGTAAGTTTAAGTCTGAATTATACGAGCTTACTAAGCTATAAAGCTTACTCTCTTTCTTTTTCTATGTTTTATAGAGGTTCGTTAGCTCGCTCGTTTCAGACCAGTCAGAGTTGCACATCACACTATCCAATTTCCGATTGGTACTTTTAAATTTTTGGATATATGTAAATATGGCAAGTATAGACTAGTTTAAAAGATGATAACTAAGTTACTTGATATCATGGTTTTGGTATATTTTGCATATGAGTTAAGTCATGTGATTTGGCTTATTTTGGTATCTTATTTGGTTGTGTGTAAGTGTTAAATTATGGTATGTTTTGGCAAGGTAATGATGGAATGAAACTATGCAAGTAAAGTTTTGATATGTAGTTATTATATGGAAGGATTATGCTTGATGTTAATTAGGTATTTGGGCATGTAATTGTTAGGTTTGATATGGAAAATTATGTGCATTGAAATGCTTATTTTGGCTGCCTAACGAGTTGTAAAAATGTGGTTAACTATGCTTATGAATGCTTGTATTCTTAGGATGGCAAAATGGCTTTACAAATGCCTATTTTTTTCCACACGAGCAGAGACACGAGCGTGTGTCTCAGCCGTGTGCGACACAGTCATGCTGCACGACCGTGTGTCCCCTGTGGTACCCTTCAAAATTAAGTCAGTATACCTTACAGTTTTGGCATGGTCTAGACCCAGAGCATGTCTACTGGCCGTGTGTGGCACACGGGCTGGCACATGCGGCGTGGCCGACCGTGTGACCCAAGTTAGTAACCTCTCTAGCTTTCCGACGGCCATGGCACACTGGTGTGTCCTTGTCCATGTGACAGAAATTGTAACGCCCCGTACCCGAGACCGTTGCCGGAGTCGAACACGAGGTGTTAACGGACTTAATTCATTTACTTACACAATTCATTTTAAAATTTCCAGACAAGCTGGCTAACTGCATCACAGTTACTTTAAAAATCATATCTCGAGTTCCAAAGCTTGAAAACCAATTCCGTAAATTTTTCCTGAAACTAGACTCATATGTCCATCTACAAATTTTTTTCTAGAATTTTTGGTCGAGCAAATTAATACAGTTTATTAGTTAAAGTCTCCCCTATTTCAGGGCTCGACTACTCTGACCTTCATGCATTACGACTTAGATATCTCCCTGTACAGAGCTTCACTACTTATGCCGTTTGTTTCTAATGAAACTAGACTCAAAAAGAAATCTATACATATAAAGGATTACTTCTAATTCTCTCTGGTTAATTTATGGTAAATTTTCAAAATCAGAATAAGGGATCTAGAAAATGCTCTGGACCAGTTTCACGAAAACTTAAACATCTCATAAAATACGGTTCATATGGTCGTTTCATTTCTTTCATATGAAAATAGACTCATCAAGATTAGATTACATAATTTATTCACTATTTAATTCCATTCCTACTATTTTTAGTGATTTTTCCAACTTACGTCACTGCTGCTGTCAGCATCTATTTTAAGGTAAATTTTACCTATTTCATAATTTTCCATGAATCAAATAGCAAATTGACATACATTATTATCAAGGGTAATCCCGATTAGCCATGACGTACGTAGCACCAATAGGACCATGATTGGCCATTCCAATGGCTAGTCATTACCAAACATTTCCACACCACTTAATAACCATATCACAAGACCATAATGTTATACTTCAAAATATACGAGCCATTTTCGCATGGCTATACGAATACACATTACCAAACGGTACTTAATTAACAACAAGGGTCAGCCCTATACATGCCATTTTCAAAATTGAACTAAAAGAGTACCAAAAAGTGGTTTAGGTAGTGTGGATGACTTCGACTTTGACACTCCCGAGTCCGACAGCTGACGAACAAAATCTATAAAACAGAGAATCAAAGTAACAGAGTAAGCATTTTAATGCCTAGTAAGTTCAAGTAATGAAATTATTTACGACTAAAGTATAGCGTTCATATGACTAAATGAATAGTTGCATATATGCATATTCCCAAAATCATACTTACTTCGCACCTCAACCAGTGTATTCATACACAGGGGATCAAAACTAACTAAAGGCCGGAAGTTTGTTAATCATTAGAGCGAATACTATAAAAAAAAAAAGGGAATTAATTTTTCCGATGCATATACGAAACATACCTTATCGTTTGGATTTTATGAGCGTAATAATTGAAATTATTACAGCAAGATCGCTCATTTCCAAACCCAAGTACCTTCGGGATTTAGCCAGATATAGCAACTCGCACAAATGCCTTCGGGTCTTAGCCCGGATATAGTCAATAGCACAACTGCCTTTGGGACTTAGCCCGGATATAGTCACTAGAACAATGCCTTCGGGACTTAGCCCGGATATCATCCGAATAATCATGCACATATATCAATAAATCATGACACATCCACATTTCATTTTCATTACTAAAGCTCAAACACACGACACTTATCAAACCTTACCAATTTCGGCTCAATAGCCACATACAAGAGCATGATTTCGAGTGGCTTTCTAACATGATCTCTATACACATTCGGTTACCCGTCATAAGTATAAACTAATCACCTCAATATATAATTCAAGTAGAATCATTATATCTCCGTTTATTCGTTATGCTTATATGTCATGACTTAATCAAATCATAAACTAAGTTTCATTACTCGAAGACTTACCTCGGATGTTGTCGAACGACTTCAATGGCTATTCGATTACTTTTTCCTTTCCTTTATCAGATTTAGTTCCCCTTTGCTCTTGAGCTTAATTTAACAAATAAGTTGATTTAATCATTTTGAACATCAAAGAGAAATTCAAAGTACTTAACCCTTATATATATTAGACATTAGAGTTATCACATGGGTACAAAACATAGCCGAAAAGTCTTTAGCATAAATACCTATAATAACATCCAAATCATTAATTTTTTTTTTAACACACGCATAACACGTAAAGTTAACTAAGCTATATTCACTTATAAGGTAGTATCCTTAATGAGCTCATACCATGACTATACCTAACCAAGTTCAAGTAAAGAATTTAGTACAATCACACATATTCACTAATGTTTAATTCTAGCATGCTTTCATATCTTATATACCTCATTCGGCCCTAACCGCTCAACTTAACTTATATATACAAATTCCATCTCGAAATTAAAAGTAGCAAAAATTCAATTAGGCTACAATAATGCCCATCAATGACTGAATCACTCGATCACATCTATAACCGATTTTTCTATCTTGTTCATATTTTCATAGCCAATATCAAACATTAATGCCGAATGCTTAAGCACAACTAAACTAACAATTTACCCAACATCATTTTAAATTTTCTATTTCCTACTCTTCAAATTATCAATTACAAGGTGATTTACATCTATACATTGAACCAAACTTGCTAGCACACAAAATTCCTTGATCGAATGTTATAAACCCAAGCCACACATATTGTTCATTTAGACCCTTCAATGGCCACATTCGGCACCTCCCTATGAACAAACCAATTTCAACCTTCAAGAAAAGAAAAGAAATATATGTACTAAGAGCTTCAAACTACTTGGCCGAATATCAAACCTCCAAACAACCAAAACTTAATCCATGGAATGAATAGAACTTGTACTAATCACCTTATTTATACATAAATTTTCAAGGATTTCAAAGTACTTACCTCTTCCTAAACATCAACCAAGCTGAACATGAAACAAGAGAATTCTTTTCTTCTCCCACCCTCAAGTCACGGCAAAGGAGGAACAAGGATGAGACAACTTTGGTTTCTCCTCCCACTCACCTCATGTTTTATTATTCTAAATTCATTATTTTATTTGTAAACTAAAAGTGTTACTAGAAAAATACATATTATCATCTATAACCCATACCATGACCGGCCACTACTTATTTTAAATGGAAATTTGACATGCAAACCCATCATTTTTATAACATGCATTAATAGATCCTTATAGATTAACCTATCACATTTCAAAAGTGTCACACAGAAGTCCTATTAACTAAATTCACATGCAATCGACTAAATCGAAGCTTAAAACTTTCACACATTCATATTCACATATTTTAGACAATAAATATCATATTCAAATATTTCGGTGACTTGGTTTAGCGGTCCCGAAACCACTTTCCGACTAGGGTCAATTTAGGGCTGTCACAACTCTCCCCCACTTTAAGAAATTTTCGTCCCCGAAAATCTTACCAGTAAATAGGTTTGGGTATCGTTCTTTCATAGAGTTCCCGGTTTCCCAAGTAGCTTCTTCAATCCCGTGCTTGTGCCATAACACTTTTACTAAAGGAACCTTTTTATTTCGTAATTCTTTCACTTCACGAGCTAGGATACGAATCGATTCTTCTTCATAACTCATATCGGATTGAATTTCAACCTCGGAGGAATTAATTATGTGCGAAGGATCAGATCTGTAACGTCGAAGCATCGAAACATGAAAAACATTGTGAATCTTTTCGAGATCAGGGAGTAAAATCAATCTATATGCCACTGGACCAACTCGTTCGGATATTTCATACGGCCCTATGAACCTCGGACTCAGTTTGCCCTTACGGCCAAATCTGAGTATCTTTTTCCAAGGTGAAACTTTAAGAAACACTTTGTCTCCCACCGATACTCAATATCTCTTCGTTTTAAATCCGTATGACTTCGACGATCCGATGTCGCCTTGGACTTTCACGAATTATCTTTACTTTCTGCTCAGCATCTTTAATCAAATCAACTCTGAAAATTTTACTTTCACCGAGCTCGGTCCAAAACAATGGTGTACGGAATTTACGACCGTACAAAGCCTTGTACGGTGCCATCTTAAGACTTTATTGAAAACTATTGTTGTAAGCGAATTCAATCAAAGGTAAATACCGCTCCCATGAACCACTAAACTCAAGGATGCAACATCTCAACATATCCTCGAGTATCTGAATTATCCGCTCGGATTGACCATCAGTCTGTGGATGAAAAGCGGTGCTAAAATGCAACTTGGTACCCAATGCTTCTTGCAATTTCGTCCAAAATCGCGAGGTAAATCTCGGATCTCTATCCGACACAATAGAAATAGGTACCCCGTGTAATCTTACAATCTGAGAAACATACAATTCATCTAGTTTATCAAGTGAATAATCCGTACGTACGGGAATAAAATGAGTCGACTTAGTCAGTCTATCAACAACAACCCAAATCGCGTCTTTCTTACTTGCCGACAATGGCAACCCAGATACAAAATCCATCGTGACTCGATCCCATTTCCATTCAGGTATCATGATCGACTGAAGTAAACCTGTAGGCACTTGATGTTCCGCTTTCACTTGTTGACATATTAAACACTTCGAAACAAAAACGGAAATGTCTCGTTTCATACCATGCCACCAAAACTGACGTCTCAGATTGTGACAGCCCTAAAGTGACCCTAGTAGGAAAGCAGTTTCGGGACCGCTAAACCGAGTCACTAAATTATTTGAATATGATATTTATTGTCTAAAATAAATGTGTGAAAATTTTAAGCTTCGATTTAGTAAATTGCATGTGAATTTAGTCAATAGGACTTATGTGTGACACTTTTGAAATGTGATAGATCAAAACATAAGGACCTATTAGTGCATGTTGAAAAAGGGGGGGACTTGCATGTCAATTTTCCCCCATCTAGTAGTGGCCGCCATGACATTAGGGTGGACAAAGGATGATGGGCAAAACATGTCATAGACATGTTGTGTTGGTGCATCATGGGAGGAAACAATAAAATAAAGTTAGTAATAAAGAAATGGAAAAAAAAAGAAAGGAGAAAGAAAATGATGAAAACAAAAGAAAAAAAAGTGTCCATCCTTTTTCATTCTTCTTGACCGAAAATTCAAAAGAAAGAAGGAGGAAATGTTGAAGAGATTCGGCCATGCTTGTAGCTAGGTGAAGGTAAGTTTGATGTTGTGCCATGAGATTCATGCATGTTTTTTTTGTTAGCTTGAGTTCTAACTAGCCCATGGTTCAAATCTTTACTATGTCATGGAGATGATATTCGCTAAGGTGGATTTGTGTTGATGTTATTTGCATGCTAAAAGTGAAGCTTGTAATGATGCATGTGATGGTGGATTGATGACTCTTGAATCTCCTTTTAGCATCCTTGAGTGAGACATTAAGTTCCTTGTTCAACCATGACCAAAATTGAAATGGTATGGTGTTGTAATGCATTCGCCATGGTAGGAAGTAGAAGAGAAATATGTTGTTGTTCACGTTATTGGATGAGAAATGGTAGTAAGGTGAAGTGCAAATGCTAGTGTTTGATTTACTAGTGTATATGTGTGTATTAGCCAAGTTTTGAACTTGAAACAAAATGGTGTTTAGTCAATACAAGTGACCATACTTGTAGAATGTATTAAGTGTTGCAATCGCCCCAACATAGACATGTATGTTCGGCCACATGAATGAGTACATGAGTTGATGTGTATGTTCGGCCATAGGTAGCCTATTGATGGCTTTAGCTTGACTTAGAAAATTTGGCTAAGGGGAAATATTAGCTAGTATGTTGAATTCGATTCGTGATTTCGTACATATGTGACTCTAATGTCTAATGTATATATGGGCTAAGTACCTTGAGCTTCTCTTTTGATGTTCGAATGAATTGTATTAAATTGCTTGATGTGATTAAAAATGCGTATGATCATTGTGTATTTGAGCTAAAAGGTGGCCATATGACCTATCAAACTCCTTGTCATATTCGGCCATAAGCTAGCATAACGAGACTTTAATAAGTTAAATTCGTTTGAATTAGCTCAAGAGCTTAGAGGACCACAGTTGGATAAGGGAAAGGAAAAAGTTATCGAATAGCCGCTAAAAACGTCCGACCACATCCGAGGTAAGTTTTCGAGTAATGAAACTTAGATTATGATTTGATCAGTTCATGTTTTAAGCAAATCAAAATCATGCTCTTTGTATGTGGCTATTGTCAAATTTGTAAGTGTGATAAGTGTCTTGTGTTTGAGCTTTGATAATGAAAAGAAATATGAATGTGACATGATTTATTGATAAATGTGCATGGTTATTCTAATGATGACCGGCTAAGTCACGAAGGCTTTGTGCTAAGTTACTAAATCCGGACTAAGATCCAAGGCATTTGTGCGAGTTACTAAATTCGGGTTAAGTCCGAAGGCATTTGTACGAGTTACTATAACTGGGCTCATTCCGAAGGCATTCGAACGAGTAGCTATATCCGATTAAATTCAAGGTACGTGATTCGGAATGAATGATCTTGCTGTAAAAATTTCAGTTATTACGCTTGTAAAATCTCAACAATGAGGTATGTTTCGTATGTGCTTTGGAATAGTTGATTCCTTGAATAATATTATTTCAGTTGATAAATGAGCTACCGCCTTTGGCTAAGTTGATCTTTGTGTATGAATATAAGGGTTGGTAATGTGAAGTAAGTATGATATTGAGAATTTGTGCATATGAAATTATCTGTTTAGCTACATGAATGCTATACTTTGGTTGTGTCTAAATTCATAACTCAACTTACTAAGCATTAAATGCTTACTCCGTTTCTTTGATCCTCTGTTTTATAGATTTTGGTTCGTCAGCTATCGGACTCGGGATTTTGAAGTTGAAGTCGCCCACACTATCAAAGCTCCTTTTGGTATACTTTTGGTTGTACTTTTAAATGGCATGTATAGGGCTACCCTTCTTGTTATTGGTCACATACCCCTTTGGTTTTGTATAAATTTGGATAGCCATGCGAAAATGACTTATATACACTTTGGGCATGGTATTATAATCATTTGTATGTTGATCATTAAGAGGTATGGAAATGTTTGGAAATGATTAGCCATTGGGATGGTTAATCATGATCATATTTTGTGCTATATATGTAAAAGGGCTAGTTGAATCATGGAAACTATGAAATAGGTAAAGCCTACCTTAAAGACAGATGCTGACAGCTGTAGTGACGTGGATGTGAAAAATCACTAAAAATAGTAGGAATGGAATTAAATAGTTAATAAATTATGTAATCAAACCTTGATGAATCTACTTTCACATGGAAGAAACGAAACGATCCTATGAGTTGTATGTTAAGAGATATTTAATTTTTTGTGAGACAGGGCCAGAACGGTTTATGGAGTCCCTATTCCGACTTTAGAAATTCATTATAAACTGACCAAAGATAATTAGAAGTCATGACATATATGTACAGATTCCTTTTCGAGTGTAATTTCTGTAGAAACAAACGGCATCAGTATTGAAACCCTGTACAGGGAGATATCCAAGTCGTAATGCGCAAAGGTCAGTGTAGTCAATCCCTGTAATATGGGAGACTTTAACTAATAAACTGTACTAATTGACCTGACCAAAAATTCTAGAAAAAAAAATTGTAGATGCATATACGAGTCTAGTTTCAGGGAAAAATCACAAAACTGATTTTCGAGTTATGGAACTCAAGATATGATTTTTAAGGTGACAGTGACACAATTAGCCAGCTGTCTGGAAATTTTTAAAATGAACTGTGCTAGTAAGTGGATTAAGCCCGTTAACCCCTCGTGTCCGACTCCATCGACGGTCTCGGGTACGGGGTGTTACAGTTTTATTGGTATCAGAGCTACGGTTTAGTCGATTCTAGGACTACCGTAATGCGTTAGGTTTAGCTATACATGCCATTTTATGTGACTATTTGATAGTGTGGTGATTTCTGACATTTGCAAATGTGTTTATTTATAGTAATGGATCCCGATCCCGACCGAAGCGGTAGTGATGATCTTGAGAGTGTAGCGCTGCTCCCAAGACAAGGGACAGCGCGGCGGACTCTCAACCTAATGCTAGTAATCTGAATGATGAAGCTAGACAAGCTTTCTATAGCGTGATGAATGATTGGTTCAACCAATACATTCGAACTAATACTACTATTCCACAACCTCCATTCCCGACAAACACAACCCTCAAGACCTACAATACCTCCGATGAATCGACCAAATAAGGTCAAATAAGCCCCAGTTGATGAGAATCCGAAAACATGGGGCTACCGAATTTAAAGCTACGGACAGCGATGATGCCGAACAAGCTGAATTTTGGTTGGACAACACTATCCGGGCACTCGATGAGCTATCTTGCACACCGATGAGTGCCTAAAGTGTACTATCTCCTTGCTACGTGATTACGCCTACTATTGGTGGAATACATTGACTTCTGTTGTGCCTAGAGAGCAAGTAACTTGGGAGTTTTTCCAAACCGAGTTTGAAAAAAGTATATCATCGAGATTTATGGATCAAAAGCGGAAGGAATTTTTGAACTTAAACAAGGTTCCATGTCGACACCGACTATGAACGAAAATTTGTGAGGCTTAGCCGATGCACGAGAATGCATTTCCTCGAAGCCGTAATGTGTAAACGTTCGAGGATGGACTAAATGATGATATAAAGTGTATGTTGGCATCTTGGAAACCGAGAATTTGTGGTACTTGTTGAGCGAGCTTGCAAAGCCGAGGAGCTCAGTATAGAGAAAAGAAAAGCTGATATGGGAGCAAAGAAGTTTCGTAAGAGGTCTTCGGGGAGGCCCTTTCAACAGCCATCGAAGAAATTTAGAGAGGATTTGGGGCGATCTAGAGACACATTGGGTTTTTCTAGACGAGACCGTGATCGACCCCGTGAGTGCACGAGTCACTTGATCGCCATGATGTTGGAAATGATCGTCGAGATAGAACGGAGTGTCAGTATTGCAGTAAATGGCACTCGGGGAGTTGTAGATTCCATGACCGCTCCTGTTACAAGTGCGAGTCAGCCGACCACTTTATCAAAAATTGCCCGAGATTGTCTGAACAGAACGTAAATCAGAGTGGGAAACCTGGTGCTACTACTGCCCGGGGTAGACCATCTAGGAATACGGGCAATGCTAGTGGAGGTCAGAGAGGATCTAGAGATGCTACAACCAGATCCGAGGCTCGGGCTCCTGCTAGAGCTTACGCTATACGCGCACGCGAGGATGCTTCATCGCCAGATGTTATTACCGGTACTTTTACTCTCTTTGATACTAATGTGATTGCTTTGATTGACCCTGGTTCTACTCATTCTTATATATGCGAAACCTTAGCATTCAGTAAGACTTTACCTATTGAGTCTACTGAGTTCGTAATTTGGGTGTCAAATCCCTTGGGTCATTACGTGCTTGTCAACAAAGTGTGTAAGAAATGTCCCCTAGTACTTCGAGGTTCCTGTTTTCCGGCCGATTAGATGCTTTTACCGTTTGACGAATTTGATGTTATCCTCGGTATGGATTGGTTGACCGTACATGATGCAATTGTAAATTGCAAAAGAAAAACCATCGATTTGAGGTGTGTAAATAACGAGATAATCCGAGTCGAGCTCATCGACTTGAATAGGTTGCCAGCTATAATATCGTCGATGTTGGCTCGTAAATATGTAAGAAAGGGGTGTGAAGCATACCTTGCGTATGTACTTGATGACAAAGAATTAGAAAAGAAGCCGAATCTGTGCGCTGGTTTGTGAGTACCGGATGTTTTTCTGAAGAATTACCGGGTTTACCACCTGTTCGGGAGGTAGAGTTTGGTATTGAGCTTGTACTTGGGACTACGCCGATTTCGATAGCTCCGTATCGTATGGCGCCAACCGAGTTAAAAGAATTGAAAGCTCAGTTGCAAGAGTTGACGGATAGAGGTTTCGCTCGACCAAGTTTCTCACCTTGGGGTGCACCAGTATTGTTTGTGAAAAAGAAGGACGGAACCATGAGGATGTGCATTGACTATCATCAGCTGAATAAAGTGACGATAAAGAATAAATATCCGTTACCTCGCATTGATGATTTATTTGAGATCGGGGTATTACCAGTTGCGAATTCGAGATTCGGATATACCCAAAACTACTTTCAGAAAGAGATACGGCCACTACGAGTTCTTAGTGATGCCGTTTGGGCTCACTAATGCCCCTGCGGTTGTAACAGCCCTAAATTGACCCTAGTCGGAAAGTGGGTTCGGGACCACTAAACCGAGTCATAAAAATAATTAACTGTTATAGTTGATGCTCATTATATGTACATATGCATGTGTGAAAATTTCATGTTTGAATTTTGTTAATTATAAGTGAATTTTGTCAAATAGGACTTATGTGAGAAAATTTAGAAATGTGCTAGGCAAATGTAGGGTGGCCTATAAGTGCATGTTGTGAGAAAAGGTGGGTTTGCATGTCAATTTACCCAAATTTAAGCATGATGGCCGGCCATGCTATGGGTGGAAACATGTTGCAAACATGTTTAGTTAGTGGGTATGTAGGAAAAATAAAATAAGAAACATGAGTAATAAAAAAAAAAGAGAATGGTGTGGGTGTACCCCCCATTGCCGTGAGTTGAGGAGAGAAGAAAGAAAAAAATGTTCATCATTTTCTTTCATTTCTTGTGGCATGAAAATGAGAGAGTTTGAAGGCTTAATAAGGAGGGAAGAAGGAGTGCTCATGTTTTCTTTCTTTTTGCAATTGTCGTAACTAGAGGAAGAAGAGGAAGCAAGATTCGGCCAAGGTGGTCCTTTAGATCAAGGTATGTTCAATGATATTTTTTGAAGTTTACACAACCTTTGGGTGATGGGTCTAAATACTATCTATCCCAAGGTTGTATTTGGGGTTGTTGGAGAGTTGGAAGTTGACAAGAAGCTTAAAAATTTTAGTTGATACCTTGATGCTATTAACATGTTAGTTGTATGGATGAACTAAGTTGCTTGTTATGTTAGCATGAAAGGGAAGATGTTAAGTCCTTTTGTTGGAGGTGTCGAAGTTGGGACTAAGAAGGGAGGAGTATTCGCTAACATAGTTGAAAGGGATGTTGCCGATTTTTAGAATTTGATTATGGGAGTGGCTATAATGGGCATAGAGATGTTGAACTTAAGAAATGTAGCAACATGCAAATTTATATGATATCACAAATGGAGGTGAAGTTATGCTAGATTGGGAAAAAGGTTGATCAAGTGTGCATGAGAAAAATTTAGGTGTTTAGATGATGTTGTAGATAACACTATACATGTATATGTATATTCGCCATCAACGTGAGTATGTAGGTGATGTTGAGTCAAATTTTGGTGCACAATCGGGTATGTATATATATATATAAGTATGCCCATTCATGATGTTACCTTTAATCATGTATATAATCGACTAAATGGGTAATTAGTAAGAGGGTTGCGAATATGCAAATATACATGTGCATGTGTAATTGAATTATAAATGTACAGCAAGATGACTAAACTAGTTTATTTATCTATTAAGCCGAGAAGTTAAAGAAGGAGAAACAAGCAAGGGCAAAGCCAAGGACATCGAGTAGCGGGTCGGAACCGTTATACTCAACGCAAGGTAAGTCCTTAAGCACTTGTTGTGAGAACTCCTTGGATGGATATTTTGGAGTGATTCTCCTATTTATTAATATAACCATATGTACAATTTGAATTTAGTAAATTGCTTTACCATGATGAATTGACATAGGGCACAATGTGTGCAAAATTATGTGGCACTATGTGTGCCGATTGGGAGGTTGAGGCATGAGGCTATCTCAAATGCACTATGTGTGCAATTTATTATAGCACTATGTGTGCGATTTACTATGGCACTATGTGTGCGATTTACTATGGCACTATGTGTGCGAACATAATAAGCACTATGTGTGCAACGTTTGGTTGTTGGTATAAATTGTGATGAATGAGGTAAGTGATTGAGCTATTAACTAAATATCGAATTTGAGGTTGTGCGGTGTATGCATAGATTTATCTAGTGCATCGTTGTTCCAAACTTGAGGAAATGGGTCTACATTGATTCGGCTGACTTGGCATTGAATTAATTGAAGGACTTGGCATGAGATCGAACCAAGAATTTAAGAAACTGTAGCATAGTTGTTATGATTTGAAAGAAACAGAAAAAAAATGATTATTAATGTTGGATGGTAGAGTAGTGCTTATGACTTACTGAGTTATGTACTCATTTGGTGTGCTTGTTTGTTGCTTACCTAGGTTCTTGATCCATTTTGGTGTGCTCGAGACCGTCGTCAAAGTCATCACACCGGCTAGCAACTTTTGGTACTTTCTTCTTAGTGGGTCTAGGAGAGCATTTTGGCATGTATAGGGCTAATATGTTTTGTTGAAAATTTGGTATGTAAACTTTTAGCCATGCGAAAATGGCTTGTATGCACCTTGGCATGGTATCATGATCATTTTGTATGTTGTTCGTTAAGAGATGTGGTAATGTTTGGAATCGATTAGCCCTTAGAATGGTTAATCGTGATTATCTTTTGTGCCATGTATGTCAAAAGGGCTAGTTGAATCAAGGAAATTATGAAGTAGGTAAAAATCTACCTTAATGACAGAGGCTGGCAGCAACAGTGACGTGGATGTGAAAAGTCACTAAAAATAGTAGGAATGGAATTAAATAGTGAATAAATTATTTAAATGAACCTTGATGAATCTATTTTCATATGGAAGAAACGAAACGGTCATATGAGTTGTATGTTAAGAGATATTTGGGTTTTCGTGAAACAGGGCCAGAACGGTTTCTGGATTCCCTGTTCCGACTTTGAAAATTTATTGTAAATTAACCGGAGATAATTAGGAGTCATACCATATATGTATAAATTCCTCTTTGAGTCTAGTTTCTATAGAAATAAACGGCATCAGTATTGAAGCCCTGCACAGGGAGTTATTCGAGTTGTAACGCATGAAGGTCAGTGTAGTCGGCCCCTGTAACATGGGAGGTTTCAACTAATAAACTGTACTAATTGGCTGGACCAAAAATTCTAGAAAAAAATCTGTAGATGGAAATATGAGTCTAGTTTCAGCGAAAAATTACAAAACTGATTTTCGAGTTGTAAAAATCAAGTTATGATTTTTGAAGCGACTAGTACACAGATTGGCAGCTTGTCTGGAATTTCTCAATAAGTGGTTTGAAGTCTGTTAACACCTCGTGTTCGACTCCGGCGACGGTCTCGGGTTCGGGGTGTTACAATTTTATTGGTATCAGAGCTATGGTTTAGTCGGTTCTAGGACTACCATAGCGCGTGTGAGTCTAGCTATACATGCCAAAATGTTAGCGATTAAAAATGTGATGACTTCTGACGGTTGAAATTTTTGTTTTGATTAGCAAATGGAACCCGGGGTAGAGAGACCCTTGGTGGACGACGTTGAAAGTGTAGCGGCTGCTCCTGCGCAAGGGACACCGCCTGTTGAGCCTCAGTCATCCGCGAATAATCCAGATGAAGGGGCGAAACAAGCCTTCTTCACCATGATGAATGAGTGGGTCGCATAATATGCCCGAACCAATCCTACTGTCCAACCATTCCCAAATTTAAATAATCCACCCCAAGAGCCCGTAATGCCATCGATTGTTGATCCTATGAGGCTGAGTAAACCACCGTGGACTTGATTAGGAAGCGTAAATGCGAGTTTGAGGCCATAGTTCTTGATGATGCCGAAAGGGCCGAAGTTTCGCTTGATAACACCATTAGAGTGTTTGATGAACTATCATGCACACCGATGAATGTCTTAAGTGTGCTATATCCTTGTTGCGAGACTCGGCCTACTATTGGTGGAGGACCTTAATTTCTATAGTCCCAAAGGAACAAGTTAGTTGGGATTTCTTCCAAACGAATTTGAAAGAAATACATTAGTCAACGGTTCATCGATCAAAAGCGTAAGGAATTCTTGGAGCTCAAGCAAGGTCGTATGGCGGATCTCGAATACGATCATGAGTTCGTAAGACTCGGTCGGTATGCTCGGGAGTGTGTGGCTGATGAGGTTGCTATGTGCAAAAGATTTGAAGAGGATTGAATGAAGAGTTAAAGCTCTTGGTGGGTATTTTGGAGATAAAAGAATTTGTAACATTAGTTGAACGAGCTCGCAAGGCGGAAGAGCTCGGAAGGAGAAGAGGAAGGCTGAATTTGAAGCTAGAGATTATCGTAAAAGATCGACGAGCAAGGCACTATTTTTACTGTAAAGAAGTTCAAAGAGGACACAAATAAGTCGAGGCGCATCGGGATTTCCATTAGAGCACGACCATCGATGGACTCACGAGCTACTTGGTAGCTAGTGTGGGCAATAATCGTCAAGAAAAGCCGAATGCCCCCAATGTGGAAGGCGACACATAGGTGAATGTTGGGGTAAGTCATTAATAGGGCTGTTATGGATGCGGTTCAAGGACCACTTCATTGGAGATTGCACGGAGCTAGATGAGAAGAATAAGATGCAAGGTGCAAGATCTAGTGGGACGACGGCTAGAGGTAGACCCCCGAGGATTTTAGGAGGTAGGGGTGGTAATCAGAGAGGGGTCTCTGATACGGTTGCTCGATCCGAGACTCGTGCTCCTGCTAGAGCATATGCTATCCGCGCACGAGAGGAGGCATCCTCCTCTGATGTTATCACTGGTACTTTCACTCTATTTGATACTAATGTGATTGCTTTAATTGACCCTGGTTCTACTCACTCTTATATATGAGAAACCTTAGCATCCAGTAAGACTTTACCTATTGAGTCTACTGAGTTCGTAATTCGGGTGTCAAATCCCTTGGGTCGTTATGTGCTGGTCGACAAAGTGTGTAAGAAATGCCCCCTAGTAATTCGAGGTTCCTGTTTTCCGGCGGACTTGATGCTTTTGCCGTTTGATGAATTTGATGTTATTCTTGGGTTGGATTGGTTGACCGTGCATGATGCGGTTGTCAATTGCAAAAGCAAGACTATTGATTTGAGATGCGCAAATAATGAGATGATCCGAGTTGAGTCTACGAACTTAAAGGGGTTGCCAGCTGTAATATCATCAATGTTGACCCAAAAATATGTAAGAAAGGGGTGCGAAGCATACCTTGCGTATGTACTTGATGATAAGGAGTTAGAAATAAAACCCGAATTTGTGCTGGTGGTTCGTGAATACTCGGATGTTTTTCCCGAAGAATTACCGGGTTTACCACCTGTTCGGGAAGTAGAGTTTGGTATTAAGCTTGTACCTGGGACTACGCCAATTTCGATAGCTCCGTATCGTATGGCACCAACAGAATTAAAGGAGTTGAAAGCTCAGTTGCAAGAGTTGGTGGATAGAGGTTTTGCTCGCCGAGTTTTTCACCTTGGGTGCACCGGTGTTGTTTGTGAAAAAGAAGGACGGAACCATGAGGTTGTGCATCGACTATCGTCAGCTTAATAAAGTGATAATAAAGAACAAATATCCGTTACCGCGTATCGATGATTTGTTCGATCAACTGAAGGGATCCTCAGTGTTCTCAAAAATAGATTTGAGATCAGGCTATTATCAGTTGCGAATCCGAGATTCGGATATACCCAAAACTGCCTTCAGAATGAGATATGGTCACTACGAGTTTTTAGTGATGCCGTTTGGGCTCACTAATGCCCCTGCAGTATTTATGGATTTGATGAATCGGATCTTCAAACCGTACTTGGATCGGTTCGTAGTTGTGTTCATTGACGACATCTTGGTCTATTCAAGAGATGAGACCGAACATGTGGTGCACCTGAGATTAGTGTTGCAAATTCTACGGGATAAGCAGTTATATGCTAAGTTCAGCAAGTGTGATTTCTGGTTAAGAGAGGTTAGCTTCTTGGGTCATGTGGTATCTGATCGGTATTCGAGTTGACCGAGCAAAATTTCAGCCATACTTAGCTGGAAGACTCCAAGAAATATTCTTGAGGTTCGAGCTTTTGGGACTTGCGGTTACTACCGACGGTTTGTAAAGGATTCTCGATGATAGCCACCCATGACGAAACTCATTTGACTGGAAGCTCCAAGTACTAGTACTGACCGAATCGGCAAAGAGTTTGTCATCTATAGTGATGCCTCCCTACTTGGGTTAGGTTGCGTATTGATGCAAGAAGGTCGAGTTGTGGCCTATCGTCGAGACAATTAAAGCCACATGAGAAAAATTATCCGACCCATGATCTTGAATTGGTCGCCATCGTATTCGCCTTAAAGATATGGCGACATTACTTATTTGGTGAGAAGTGCCATGTGTATTCGGATCACAAAAGTCTCAAATATTTGATGACTCAAAGAGACTTAAATCTGCGACAAAGACGTTGGCTCGAGTTGTTAAAAGATTATGAGCTTGTCATTGATTATCACCGGGAAAGGCTAATGTGGTTGCGGACGCCTTAAGCCGAAAATCACTGTTTACTTTACGAGCTATGAATGTACACTTGTCTATCCTACCCGACAATGTGTTAATAGCCGAATTAAAGGCCAAACCATTATTGACTCATCAAATTCGAAGCTCGAGAAAGTTGACGATGAGTTGGTTGCAAAAGCGAAATTTGAGTGTGTTCGAACAAGGAATCGAGTTTCAAATTGATGATGACGATTGTTTGAGGTTCAGAAATCGTTTATGTGTTCCAAGAAATTCAGAACTCATTTCGATGATTCTAAACGAAGCTCATTGTAGCCAAATGTCAATTCACCCGGGGAGCACGAAGATGGACAACGATTTGAAATGTCGGTTTTGGTGGCATGGTATGAAACGAGACATCTCCGACTTTGTTTCGAGATGTTTAATATGCCAACAAGTGAAAGCGGAACATCAAGTGCCTTCAGGGTTACTTCAACCGATCATGATACCCGAGTGGAAATGGGATCGAGTCACAATGGACTTTGTGTCCGGACTGCCATTGTCAGAGAGCAAGAAGGATGTGATTTGGGTTGTTGTTGATAGATCGACTAAGTCGGCTCACTTTATCCCGTCGTCTGATTTTTCATTGGATAAACTAGCTGAATTGTACGTTTCTCGGTTGTGAGATTACACTGGTACCGATTTACATTGTGTCGATAGAGATCCGAGATTCACCTCGCGATTTTGGAAGAAATTGCAAGAAGCTTTGGGTACCAAGCTGCATTTTAGCACCGCTTTTCATCCACAAACCGATGGTCAATCCGGCGAATAATTCGGATACTTGAGGATATGTTGAGATGTTGCGTCCTCGAGTTCGATGGTTCATGGGAGCGGTATTTACCTTTGATTGAATTAAACACAACAATAGTTTTCAATCAAGTATTAAGATGGCGCCTTACGAGGCCTTGTGCGGGCGTAAATGCCGTACACCATTGTTTTGGACCGAGCTCGTGAAAGCAAAATTTTCGAGTGGATTTGATTAAAGATGCTGAATAGAAAGTAAAGGTAATCCGTGAAAGTCTGAAGGCGCCAGCGATCGTCGTAAATCGTGACGCGATTTGAAGCGAAAAGACATTGAGTATCGGTGGGAGATAAAGTGTTTCTTAAAGTTTCGCTTGGAAAAAGATACTCGATTTGGCCAGTAAAGGCAAATTGAGTCCGAGGTTCATCGGGCCATATGAGATATCCGAACGAGTCGGTCCGGTTGCGTGTCGTTTGATTTTGCCCCCGAACTTGAAAGGATTCTAACGTCTTCCATGTTTCGATGCTTGACGTTATAGATCGATCCGTCACACGTAATTAGTCCATCGAGGTCGAAATTCAAACCAATATGAGTTATGAAGAAGAACCGATTCATATCCTAGCTCGTGAAGTGAAGGAGTTGCGAAACAAAAGGGTTCCGTTAGTAAAAGTGTTATGGCTCAAACACGGGATGGAAGAAGCTACTTGGGAACCCGAGAACTCTATGAAAGAGCGTTACCCAAACCGATTTACGGTAAGATTTTGGGACGAAAATTCCTTATGGGGAGAGTTGTAACAGCCTAAATTGACCCTAGTCGGAAAGTGGGTTCGGGACCACTAAACCGAGTCATAAAAATAATTAACTGTTATAGTTGATGCTCATTATATGTACATATGCATGTGTGAAAATTTCATGTTTGAATTTTGTTAATTATAAGTGAATTTTTTCAAATAGGACTTATGTGAGAAAATTTAGAAACGTGCTAGGCAAATGTAGGGTGGCCTATAAGTGCATGTTGTGAGAAAAGGTGGGTTTGCATGTCAATTTACCCAAATTTAAGCATGATGGCTGACCATGCTATGGGTGGAAACATGTTGCAAACATGTTTAGTTAGTGGGTATGTAGGAAAAAATAAAATAAGAAACATGAGTAATAAAAAAAAAAAAGAGAATGGTGTGGGTGTACCCCCCATTGCCGTGAGTTGAGTGAGAGAAGAAAGAAAAAAATGTTCCTCATTTTCTTTCACTTCTTGTGGCATGAAAATGAGAGAGTTTGAAGGCTTAATAAGGAGGGAAGAAGGAGTGCTCATGTTTTCTTTCTTTTTGCAATTTTCGTAACTAGAGGAAGAAGAGGAAGCAAGATTCGGCCAAGGTGGTCCTTTAGATCAAGGTATGTTCAATGATATTTTTTTTGGAAGTTTACACAACCTTTGGGTGATGGGTCTAAATACTATCTATCCCAAGGTTGGATTTGGGGTTGTTGGAGAGTTGGAAGTTGACAAGAAGCTTAAAAATTTTAGTTGATACCTTGATGCTATTAACATGTTAGTTGTATGGATGAACTAAGTTGCTTGTTATGTTAGCATGAAAGGGAAGATGTTAAGTCCTTTTGTTGGAGGTGCGAAGTTGGGACTAAGAAGGGAGAAGTATTCGCTAACATAGTTGAAAGGGGATGTTGCCGATTTTAGAATTTGATTATGGGAGTGGCTATAATGGGCATAGAGATGTTGAACTTAAGAAATGTAGCAACATGCAAATTTATATGATATCACAAATGGAGGTGAAGTTATGCTAGATTGGGAAAAAGGTTGATCAAGTGTGCATGAGAAAAATTTAGGTGTTTAGATGATGTTGTAGATAACACTATACATGTATATGTATATTCAGCCATCAAAGTGAGTATGTAGGTGATGTTGAGTCAAATTTTTGGTGCACAATCGGGTATGTATATATATATATATAAGTATGCCCATTCATGATGTTACCTTTAATCATGTATATAATCGACTAAATGGGTAATTAGTAAGAGGGGTTGCCGAATATGCAAATATACATGTGCATGTGTAATTGAATTATAAATGTACAGCAAGATGACTAAACTAGTTTATTTATCTATTAAGCCCGAGAAGTTAAAGAAGGAGAAACAAGCAAGGGCAAAGCCAAGGACATCGAGTAGCCGGGTCGGAACCGTTATACTCAACGCAAGGTAAGTCCTTAAGCACTTGTTGTGAGAACTCCTTGGATGGATATTTTTCGGAGTGATTCTCCTATTTATTAATATAACCATATGTACAATTTGAATTTAGTAAATTGCTTTACCATGATGAATTGACATAGGGCACAATGTGTGCAAAAATTATGTGGCACTATGTGTGCCGATTGGGAGGTTGAGGCATGAGGCTATCTCAAATGCACTATGTGTGCAATTTATTATAGCACTATGTGTGCGATTTACTATGGCACTATGTGTGCGATTTACTATGGCACTAAGTGTGCGATTTACTATGGCACTATGTGTGCGAACATAATAAGCACTATGTGTGCAACGTTTGGTTGTTGGTATAAATTGTGATGAATGAGGTAAGTGATTGAGCTATTAACTAAATATCGAATTTGAGGTTGTGCGGTGTATGCATAGATTTATCTAGTGCATCGTTGTTCCAAACTTGAGGAAATGGGTCTACATTGATTCGGCTGACTTGGCATTGAATTAATTGAAGGACTTGGCATGAGATCGAACCAAGAATTTAAGAAAGCTGTAGCATAGTTGTTATGATTTGAAAGAAGCAGAAAAAAATGATTATTAATGTTGGATGGTAGAGTAGTGCTTATGACTTACTGAGTTATGTACTCATTTGGTGTGCTTGTTTGTTGCTTACCTAGGTTCTTGATCCATTTTGGTGTGCTCGAGACCGTCGTCAAAGTCATCACACCGGCTAGCAACTTTTGGTACTTTCTTCTTAGTGGGTCTAGGAGAGCATTTTGGCATGTATAGGGCTAATATGTTTTGTTGAAAATTTGGTATGTAAACTTTTAGCCATGCGAAAATGGCTTGTATGCACCTTGGCATGGTATCATGATCATTTTGTATGTTGTTCGTTAAGAGATGTGGTAATGTTTGGAATCGATTAGCCCTTAGAATGGTTAATCGTGATTATCTTTTGTGCCATGTATGTCAAAAGGGCTAGTTGAATCAAGGAAATTATGAAGTAGGTAAAAATCTACCTTAATGACAGAGGCCGGCAGCAACAGTGACGTGGATGTGAAAAGTCACTAAAAATAGTAGGAATGGAATTAAATAGTGAATAAATTATTTAAATGAACCTTGATGAATCTATTTTCATATGGAAGAAACGAAATGGTCATATGAGTTGTATGTTAAGAGATATTTGGGTTTTCGTGAAACAGGGCCAGAACGGTTTCTGGATTCCCTATTCCGACTTTAAAAATTCATTATAAATTAACAAGAGATAATTAGGAGTCATACCATATATGTATAAACTCCTCTTTAAGTCTAGTTTCTATAGAAATAAACGGAATCAGTATTGAAGCCCTGCACAGGGAGTTATTTGAGTTGTAACGCATGAAGGTCAGTGTAGTCGGCCCCTGTAACATGGGAGGCTTCAACTAATAAACTGTACTAATTGGCTTGACCAAAAATTCTAGAAAAGAATCTGTAGATGGAAATATGAGTCTAGTTTCAGGGAAAAATTACAAAACTGATTTTCGAGTTGTAAAACTCAAGTTATGATTTTTTAAGCGACTAGTACACAGATTGGCAGCTTGTCTGGAATTTCTCAATAAGTGGTTTGAAGTCTGTTAACACCTCGTGTTCGACTCCGGCGACGGTCTCGGGTTCGGGGTGTTACAGCGGTATTTATGGATTTGATGAATCAGATCTTCAGACAGTATTTGGACCGGTTCGTAGTTGTGTTCATTGACGACATCTTGGTCTATTCAAGAGATGAGACCGAACATGCTGAGCACCTGAGATTAGTATTGCAAATTTTACGGGATAAGCAATTATATGCTAAGTTCAGTAAGTGTGAGTTCTGGTTAAGAGAGGTTAGCTTCTTGGGTCATGTGGTATCCGCGATCGGGTATTCGAGTTGACGAGCAAAATTTCAACAATACTTAGCTGGAAGCTTAGAAATATTACTGAGGTTCGGAGCTTTTTGGGACTTGCCGGTTACTACCGACGGTTTGTAAAAGGTTTCTCGATGATAGCCACACCCATGACGAAGCTACTTCAAAAAGATGTTAAGTTCGAATGGACGGAAAAATGTTAGAAAAGTTTTGATCAACTGAAAACTTATTTGACGGAACCTCCAATTTTAGTGCAGCCCGAATCAGGCAAAGAGTTTGTCATCTATAGTGCCGCCTCCCTACTTGGGTTAGATTGCGTATTGATGCAAGAAGGTCGAGTTGTGGCCTATGCGTCGAGACAATTAAAGCCACATGAGAAAAATTATCCGACTCATGATCTCGAATTAGCTGCCATCGTATTCGCCTTGAAAATATGGCGACATTACTTATTTGGTGAGAAGTGCCATGTATTTTCGGATCACAAAAGTCTCAAATATTTGATGACTCAAAGAGACTTGAATCTGCGACAAAGACGTTGGCTCGAGTTGTTAAAAGATTATGAGCTTGTCATTGATTATCACCCGGGAAAGGCTAATGTGGTTGCGGACGCCTTAAGCCAGAAATCAATGTTTGCTTTATGAGCGATGAATGTACACTTGTCTGTTCTACCCGATAATGTGTTAGTAGCCGAATTAAAGGCCAAACCATTATTGATTCATCAAATTCGCGAAGCTCAGAAAGTCAATGATGAGTTGGTTGCAAAACGGGCTAAATGTGTTCCGAATATGGAATCGGAGTTTCAAATTGATGATGATGATTGTTTGAGGTATAGAAATCGGTTGTGTGTTCCAAGAAATTCAGAACTCATTTCGATGATTTTGAACGAAGCTCATTGTAGCCGAATGTCAATTCACCCGGGGAGTACGAAAATGTACCACGACCTAAGACGTCAGTTTTGGTGGCATGGTATGAAACGAGACATTTCCGATTTTGTTTCGAAGTGTTTAATATGTCAGCAAGTGAAGGCGGAACATCAAGTGCCTACGGGTTTACTCCAACCGATCATGATACCTGAATGGAAATGGGATCGAGTAACGATGGATTTTGTATCTGGGTTGCCAGTGTCGGCAAGTAAGAAAGATGCGATTTGGGTCGTTGTTGATAGATTGACTAAGTCGGCTCACTTTATCCCCGTACGCACGGATTTTTCAATGGATAAATTAGCTGAATTATATGTTTCTCAGATTGTGAGATTACACGGGGTACCTATTTCTATCGTGTCGGATAGAGATCCGAGATTCACCTCACGATTTTGGAATAAATTGCAAGAAGCTTTGGGTACCAAGCTGCATTTTAGCACCACTTTTCATCCACAAACCGATGGTCAATCCGAGCGGATAATTTAGATACTTGAGGATATGTTGAGATGTTGCATCCTCGAGTTTAGTGGTTCATGGGAGCGGTATTTACCTTTGATTGAATTCGCACAACAATAGTTTTCAGTCAAGTATTAAGATGGCACCTTACGAGGCTTTGTATGGTCGAAAATGCCGACGCCATTGTTTTGGACCGAGCTCGGTGAAAGTAAAATTTTGGAGTTGATTTGATTAAAGATCTTTGAGCAGAAAGTAAAGGTAATCCGTGAAAGTCTGAAGGCAGCCACAGATCGTCAGAAATCGTATGCGGATTTGAAACGAAAAGACATTGAATATTAGGTGGGAGATAAAATGTTTCTTAAAGTTTCGCCTTGGAAAAAGATACTCAGATTTGGCCGTAAGGGCAAGTTGAGCCCGAGATTTATTGGGCCGTACGAAATCTTCGAACGAGTTGGTCCAGTTGCGTATAGATTGATTCTGCCCCCTGAACTTGAAAAGATTCACGACGTCTTTCATGTTTCGA
This sequence comes from Gossypium arboreum, assembly GCF_025698485.1. NCBI lineage: Eukaryota > Viridiplantae > Streptophyta > Magnoliopsida > Malvales > Malvaceae > Gossypium > Gossypium arboreum. Next base: position 19,390,670 of record NC_069078.1, on the reverse strand, counting down.
TGCTTCGACGTTATACATCCGATCCATCACACGTGATTAATCCATCAGAAGTTGAAAGTCAATCTGACTTGAGTTATGAAGAAGAACCGATTCGTATCCTAGCTCGTGAAGTGAAAGAGTTGCGAAACAAAAGGGTTCCGTTAGTAAAGGTGTTATGGCTCAAACACGGAGTCGAAGAAGCTACTTGGGAAACCGAGAAAGCCATGAAAGAACGATACCCAAACTTATTTACCGGTAAGATTTTCGGGGACGAAAATTTCTTAAGTGGGGGAGAGTTGTGACAGCCCTAAAGTGACCCTAGTAGGAAAGTGGTTTCGGGACCGCTAAACCGAGTCACTAAATTATTTGAATATGATATTTATTGTCTAAAATAAATGTGTGAAAATTTTAAGCTTCGATTTAGTAAATTGCATGTGAATTTAGTCATTAGGACTTATGTGTGACACTTTTGAAATGTGATAGATCAAAACATAAGGACCTATTAGTGCATGTTGAAAAAGGGGGGGACTTGCATGTCAATTTTCCCCCCCATCTAGTAGTGGCCAGCCATGACATTAGGGTGGACAAAGGATGATGGGCAAAACATGTCATAGACATGTTGTGTTGGTGCATCATGGGAGGAAACAATAAAATAAAGTTAGTAATAAAGAAATGGAAAAAAAAAAAGAAAGGAGAAAGAAAATGATGAAAACAAAAGAAAAAAAATGTGTCCATCCTTTTTTCATTCTTCTTGACCGAAAATTCAAAAGAAAAAAGGGAGGAAATGTTGAAGAGATTCGGCCATGCTTGTAGCTAGGTGAAGGTAAGTTTGATGTTGTGCCATGAGATTCATGCATGTTTTTTTTTTGTTAGCTTGAGTTCTAACTAGCCCATGCTTCAAATCTTTACTATGTCATGGAGATGATATTCGGCTAAGGTGGATTTGTGTTGATGTTATTTGCATGCTAAAAGTGAAGCTTGTAATGATGCATGTGATGGTGGATTGATGACTCTTGAATCTCCTTTTTAGCATCCTTGAGTGAGAAATTAAGTTCCTTGTTCAACCATGACCAAAATTGAAATGGTATGGTGTTGTAATGCATTCGGCCATGGTAGGAAGTAGAAGAGAAATATGTTGTTGTTCACGTTATTGGATGAGAAATGGTAGTAAGGTGAAGTGCAAATGCTAGTGTTTGATTTACTAGTGTATATGTGTGTATTAGCCAAGTTTTGAACTTGAAACAAAATGGTGTTTAGTCAATACAAGTGACCATACTTGTAAAATGTATTAAGTGTTGCAATCGGCCCCAACATAGATATGTATGTTCGCCACATGAATGAGTACATGAGTTGATGTGTATGTTCGCCATAGGTAGCCTATTGATGGCTTTAGCTTGACTTAGAAAATTCGCTAAGGGGAAATATTAGCTAGTATGTTGAATTCGATTCGTGATTTCGTACATATGTGACTCTAATGTCTAATGTATATATGGGCTAAGTACCTTGAGCTTCTCTTTTGATGTTGAATGAATTGTATTAAATTGCTTGATGTGATTAAAAATGCGTATGATCATTGTGTATTTGAGCTAAAAGGTGGCCATATGACCTATCAAACTCCTTGTCATATTCGGCCATAAGCTAGCATAACGAGACTTTAATATGTTAAATTCGTTTGAATTAGCTCAAGAGCTTAGAGGACCACAGTTGGATAAGGGAAAGGAAAAAGTTATCGAATAGCCGCCGAAAACGTCCGACCACATCCGAGGTAAGTTTTCGAGTAATGGAACTTAGATTATGATTTGATTAGATTATGTTTTAAGCAAATCAAAATCATGCTCTTTGTATGTGGCTATTAAGCCGAAATTTGTAAGTGTGATAAGTGTCTTGTGTTTGAGCTTTGATAATGAAAAAGAAATATGAATGTGTCATGATTTATTGATAAATGAGCATGGTTATTCGAATGATGACCGGGCTAAGTCCCGAAGGCTTTGTGCTAAGTTACTAAATCCGGACTAAGATCCGAAGGCATTTGTGCGAGTTACTAAATCCGGGTTAAGTCCCGAAGGCATTTGTGCGAGTTACTATAACCGGGCTATGTCCCGAAGGCATTCGAACGAGTAGCTATATCCGGTTAAATTCCGAAGGTACGTGATTCGGGAATGAATGATCTTGCTGTAAAAATTTCAGTTATTACGCTTGTAAAATCTCAACAATGAGGTATGTTTCGTATGTGCTTTGGAATAGTTGATTCCTTGAATAATATTATTTCGGTTGATAAATGAGCTACCGACCTTTGGCTAAGTTGATCTTTGTGCATGAATATAAGGGTTGGTAATGTGAACTAAGTATGATATTGAGAATTTGTGCATATGAAATTATCTGTTTAGCTACATGAATGCTATACTTTGGTTGTGTCTAAATTCATAACTCAACTTACTAAGCATTAAATGCTTACTCCGTTTCTTTGATCCTCTGTTTTATAGATTTTGGTTCGTCAGCTATCGGACTCGGGATTTTGAAGTTGAAGTCGCCCACACTATCAAAGCTCCTTTTGGTATACTTTTGGTTGAACTTTGAAATGGCATGTATAGGGCTACCCTTCTTGTTATTGGTCACATACCCCTTTGGTTTTGTATAAATTTGGATAGCCATGCGAAAATGGCTTATATACACTTTGGGCATGGTATTATAATCATTTGTATGTTGATCATTAAGAGGTATGGAAATTTTTGGAAACGATTAGCCATTGGGATGATTAATCATGATCATATTTTGTGCTATATATGTAAAAGGGCTAGTTGAATCATGGAAACTATGAAATAGGTAAAGCCTACCTTAAAGACAGATGCTGACAGCTGCAGTGATGTGGATGTGAAAATCACTAAAAATAGTAGGAATGGAATTAAATAGTGAATAAATTATGTAATCAAACCTTGATGAATCTACTTTCACATGGAAGAAACGAAACGATCCTATGAGTTGTATGTTAACAGATATTTAAGTTTTCGTGAGACAGGGCCAGAACGGTTTCTGGAGTCCCTGTTCCGACTTTATAAATTCATTATAAATTGACCAGAGATAATTAGAAGTCATGCCATATATGTACAGATTCCTTTTCGAGTCTAGTTTCTGTAGAAAGAAACTGAATCAGTATTGAATTCTTGTACAGGGAGATATCCAAGTCGTAATACGCAAAGGTCAGTGTAGTCGATCCCTGTAACATGGGAGACTTTAACAAATAAACTGTACTAATTGGCCCAACCAAAAATTCTAGAAAAAAATGTGTAGATTCATATACGAGTATAGTTTCAGGGAAAAATCATGAAACTGATTTTCGAGTTGTGGAACTCAAGATATGATTTTTAAGGTGACAGTGACACAGTTAGCTAGCTGTCTGGAAATTTTTAAAATGAACTGTGCTAGTAAGTGGATTAAGCCCGTTAACCCCTCGTGTCCGACTACGGTGACGGTCTCGGGTACTGGGTATTACACAGATTGTTGTACATTTTCGTACTCCCTGGGTGAATTGACATTCGGCTACAATGAGCTTCGTTCAGAATTGTCAAAATAAGTTCTGAATTTCTTGGAACACACAAACGACTTTTGAACCTCAAACAATCATCATCATCAATTTGAAACTCTGATTCCTTATTCGAAACACATTCAGCCCGTTTTGCAACCAATTCATCATCGACTTTCTGAGCTTTACGAATTTGATGAATCAACAATGGTTTGGCCTTTATTTCTGCTACTAACACATTATCGGATAGAACCGACAAATGTACATTCATCGTCGTAAAGCAAACGGTGATTTACGACTTAAGGCATCCATAACCACATTATCCTTTCGGGTGATAGTCAATGACAAGCTCATAATCTTTTAACAACTCGAGCCAACGTCTTTGTCGCAGATTCAAATCTCTTTGAGTCATCAAATATTTGAGACTTTTGTGATCCGAAAATACATGGCACTTCTCACCAAATAAGTTGTGTCTCCATATTTTCAAAGCGAATACGATGGCAGCTAATTCGAGATCATGGGTTGGATAATTTTTCTCATGTGGCTTCAATTGCCTCGACGCATACGCTACAACTCGACCTTCTTGCATCAATACACAACCCAACCCAAGTAAGGATGCGTCACTGTAAATGACAAACTCTTTGCACGATTCAAAGCTACACTAGCACCGAGCTTCATCAAGTAAGTTTTAGTTGATCGAAACTTTTCGACATTTTTCGACCATTCAACTTAACATCTTTTCAAGTAGCCGTCATTGGTATGGCTATCATTGAGAAACCCTTTACAAACCGCTGTAGTAATGTAAGCAAGTCCCAAAAGCTCGAACCTCGGTAATATTTCTCGAGGGCTTCCGATTAAGTATGGCTGAAATTTTGCTCGGATCAACTCGAATACCGATCTGAGATACCACATGACCCAAGAAGCTAATCTCCTTAACCGAACTCACACTTATGAACTTAGCATATAACCGCTTATCCCGTAAAATCGCAACACTAATCCCGTGTGTTCAAGCATGATCGGTTTCATTTCTCGAATAGACCAAAATATCATCGATAAACACAACTACAAACCGATCCAAAAACGGTCTGAAGATCCGATTCATCAAATCCATAAATACCGCAGGGGCATTAGTGAGCCCAAACGGCATCACTAAGAACTCGTAGTGACCGTATCTCGTTCTGAAAGCAATTTTGGGTATATCCGAATCCCTAATTCGCAACTGATAATAGCCCGATCTCAAATCTATCTTTGAAAACACTGAGGCTCCCCTTAGTTGATCAAACAAATCATCAATACGTGGTAACGAATATTTATTCTTTATTGTCACTTTATTCGGTGACGATAGTGAAGCACAACCTCATGGTTCCGTCCTTCTTTTCACAAACAATCTTGGTGCACCCCAAGGTGAGAAACTTGGTCAAGCGAAACCTCTATCCGTCAACTCTTGCAACCGAGCTTTCAATTCCTTTAATTCCGTTGGTGCCATACGATCTGAGCTATCGAAATCGGTGTAGTCTGTGTACAAGTTCGATGCCAAACTCTACCTCCCGAGCAGTGGTAACCCCGGTAATTCTTGGGGAAAAACATCCGGATATTCACAAACCATCGGTACCGACTCAAGTTTCTTTCCGATTCTTCATTATCAAATGCGTATGCAAGATACGCTTCACACCCCTTTCTCACATATTTTTGAGCTAACATTGAGGATATTATTGTTGGCAATCCATTCAAGATAGTAGACTCAACTCGGATTATCTCATTATTTGCACACTTCAAATCAATAGTCTTGCTTTTGCAATTCACAACCGCATCATGCACGGTCAACCAATCCAAACCGAGAATAACATCAAATTCATCAAACGGTAAAAGCATCAAGTCCGCTGGAAAACAGGAACCTCGAATTACTAGGGGACATTTCTTACACACCTTATCAACAAGCACATAATGACCCAAGGGATTCGACACTCTAATAACGAACTCAGTAGACTCAACAGGTAAAATCTTACTGGATGCTAAAGTCTCACATATATAAGAATGAGTAGAACCAGGGTCAATCAATGCAATCACATTAGTATCAAAGAGAGTGAAAGTACCAGTAATAACATCTGGCGAAGATGCATCCTCGCGTACACGTATAGCATAAGCTCTAGCAGGAGCACGAGCCTCAGATCTGGTAGTAACATCTCTAGATCCTCTCTGACCGCCACTAGCATTCCCCACATTTTTAGATGGTCTACCTCGAGCAGTAGTAGCACTCAGTTTCCCACTCTGATTTACATTCTGTTCAGACAATCTCAGGCAATCTTTAATAAAGTGGTCAGCTGATCCACACTTATAACAGGAGCGGTCATGGAATCTACAACTCCCCGAATGCCATTTACTAGAATACTGGCACTCTGTCCTGTCCCGACGATCATTTCCAACACTGGCAACCGAAGTGACTCGTGTACTCACAGGGGGTCGATCACGATCCGGTCTAGAAAAGCCCGAAGTGTCTTTAGATTGGCCTAAATCATCTCTAAATTTCTTCGATGACTATTGAAAGGGCTTCCCTGAAGATCTCTTACGAAACTCCTTTGCTCCCATATCAGCTTTTCTTTTCTCCTTACTGAGCTCTTCGGCTTTGCAAGCTCGCTCGACAAGTACCACAAATTCTCTGATTTCTAAAATGCCAACACACAGTTTATATCTTCGTTTAGTCCATCTTCGAAACGTTTGCACATTACGGCTTCTGAGGAAATGCATTCTCGAGCGTACCGGCTAAGCCTTACAAACTTTCGTTCATAATCGAGAAACATGGAACCTTGTTTAAGTTCAAGAAATTCTTTACATTTTTGATCAATGAATCTCGGCTAATATACTTTTTTCAAACTTCGGTTTGGAAAAACTCCTAAGTTACTTGCTCTCTGGGCACTGTGAAATCAACGTATTCCACCAATAATAGGCAAAATCTCGTAGCAAGGAGATAGTACACTTAAGGCATTCATCGGTGTGCAAGATAGTTCATCAAGTACCGAATAGTGTTGTCCAACCAAAATTCAGCTTGCTCGGCATCATCATTGTCTGTAGCCTTAAATTGATAGCCCGTGTTTTCGGATTACATCAAGCTGGGGCTGATTTAACCTTATCTCGGTCGATTCACGGAGGTATCGTGAGTGCAGGGTTGTATTGGTCGGGAATGGGGTTGTGGAAGCAGTAGTATTAGTTCGAATGTCTTGATTGAACCACTCATTCATTACGCTATAAAAAGCCTGTCTAGCTTCACCATTCTGATTACTAGCAATAGGTTGAGAGTCCACCGGTGCTGTCCCTTGCTTGGAGCAAAGCGACACTCTCAACATCATCAGCTACCGCTCGGTTGGGATCGGGATCCATTACTATAAGTAAACACATTTTTAACTGTCAGAAATCACCACACTATCAATAAACTCATGATGGCATGTATAGCTAAACCCGAACGTATTATGGTAGTCCTAGAATCGACTAAACCGTAGCTCTGATACCAATAAAATTGTAACGCCCCGTACCCCATACCGTTGCCGGAGTCGACCACGAGGTGTTAACGGACTTAATTCATTTACTTACACAGTTCATTTTAAAATTTCCAGACAAGCTGGCTAACTGCATCACAGTTACTTTAAAATTCATATCTCGAGTTCCAAAACTAGAAAACCAATTCTGTAAATTTTTCCTAAAACTAGACTCATATTTCCATCTACAAATATTTTTCTAGAATTTTTGGTTGAGCAAATTAATACAGTTTATTAGTTAAAGTCTCCCCTGTTTCAGGGCTCGACTACTCTGACCTTTATGCATTACGACTTAGATATCTCCCTGTACAGAGCTTCAATACTTATGTCGTTTGTTTCTAATGAAACTAGACTCAAAAAGGAATCTATACATATAAAGTATGACTTCTAATTGTCTCTGGTTAATTTATGGTAAATTTTCAAAATAAGAACAGGGGATCCAGAAAACGCTCTGGCCCTATTTCATGAAAACTTAAACATCTCATAAAATACGGCTCATATGATCGTTTTGTTTCTTTCATATGAAAATAGAGTCATCAAGATTCTATTACATAATTTATTCACTATTTAATTCCATTCCTACTATTTTTAGTGATTTTTCCAACTTACATCACTGCTGCTGTCAGCATCTATTTTAAGGTAAATTTTACCTATTTCATAGTTTTCCATGAATCAAATAGCAAATTGACATACATTATTATCAAGGGTAATCCCGATTAGCCATGACGTACGTAGCACCAATAGGACCATGATTGGCCATTCCAATGGCTAGTCATTACCAAACATTTCCACACCACTTAATAACCATATCACAAGACCATAATGTTATACTTCAAAATATACGAGCCATTTTCGCATGGCTATACGAATACACATTACCAAACGGTACTTAATTAACAACAAGGGTCATCCCTATACATGCCATTTTCAAAATTGAACTAAAAGAGTACCAAAAAGTGGCTTAGATAGTGTGGATGACTTCGACTTTGACACTCCCGAGTCCGATAGCTGACGAACAAAATCTATAAAACAGAGAATCAAAGTAACAGAGTAAGCATTTTAATGCCTAGTAAGTTCAAGTAATGAAATTATTTACGACTAAAGTATAGCGTTCATATGACTAAATGAATAGTTGCATATACGCATATTCCCAAAATCATACTTACTTCGCACCTCAACCAGTTTATTCATACACAGGGGATCAAAACTAACTAAAGGTCGGAAGTTTGTTAATCAATAGAGCGAATACTATATAAAAAAAAAAGGGAATTAATTTTTCCGATGCATATACGAAACATACCTTATCGTTTGGATTTTATGAGCATATTAATTGAAATTATTACAGCAAGATCGCTCATTTCCAAACCCAAGTACCTTGATTTAGCGGATATAGCAACTCGCACAAATGCCTTGGTCTTAGCCGGATATAGTCACTAGCACAAAAGCCTTCGGAACTTAGCCCGGATATAGCAACTCGCACAAACACCTTCGGGACTTAGCCCGGATATAGTCAATAGCACAACTGCCTTCGGGACTTAGCCCGAATATAGTCACTAGCACAATGCCTTCGGGACTTAGCACGGATATCGTCCGAATAATCATGCACATATATCAATAAATCATGACACATCCATATTTCATTTTCATTACTAAAGCTCAAACACAAGACACTTATCAAACCTTACCAATTTCGGCTCAATAGCCACATACAAGAGCATGATTTCGAGTGGCTTTCTAACATGATCTCTATACACATTCAGCTACCCGTCATAAGTATAAACTAATCACCTCAATATATAATTCAAGTAGAATCATTATATCTCCGTTTATTCGTTATGCTTATATATCATGACTTAATCAAATCACAAACTAAGTTTCATTACTCGAAGACTTACCTCGGATGTTGTCGAACGACTTCAACGGCTATTCGATTACTTTTTCCTTTCCTTTATCAGATTTAGTTCCCCTTTGCTCTTGAGCTTAATTTAACAAATAAGTTGATTTAATCATTTTGAACATCAAAGAGAAATTCAGAGTACTTAACCCTTATATATATTAGACATTAGAGTCATCACATGGGTACAAAACATAGCCGAAAAGTCTTTAGCATAAATACCTATAATAACATCCAAATCATTAATTTTTTTTTAACACACGCATAACATGTAAAGTTAACTAAAGCTATATTCACTTATAAGGTAGTATCCTTAATGAGCTCATACCATGACTATACCTAACCAAGTTCAAGTAAAGAATTTAGTACAATCACACATATTCACTAATGTTTAATTCTAGCATGCTTTCATATCTTATATACCTCATTCGGCCCTAACCGCTCAACTTAACTTATATATACAAATTCCATCTCAAAATTAAAAGTAGCAAAAATTCAATTAGGCTACAATAATGCCCATCAATGACGGAATCACTCGATCACATCTATAACTGATTTTTCTATCTTGTTCATATTTTCATAGCCAATATCAAACATTAATGCCGAATGCTTAAGCACACCTAAACTAAAAATTTACCCAACATCATTTTAAATTTGCTATTTCCTACTCTTCAAATTATCAATTACAAGGTGATTTACATCTATACATTGAACCAAACTTGCTAGCACACAAAATTTCTTGACCGAATGTTATAAACCCAAGCCACACATATTGTTCATTTAGACCCTTCAATGGCCACATTCGGCACCTCCCTATGAACAAACCAATTTCAACCTTCAAGAAAAGAAAAGAAATATATGTACTAAGAGCTTCAAACTACTTGGCCGAATATCAAACCTCCAAACAACCAAAACTTAATCCATGGAATGAATAGAACTTGTACTAATCACCTTATTTATACATAAATTTTCAAGGATTTCAAAGTACTTACCTCTTCCTAAACATCAACCAAGCTGAACATGAAACAAGAGAATTCTTTTCTTCTCCCACCCTCAAGTCACGGCAAAGGAGGAACAAGGATGAGACAACTTTGGTTTCTCCTCCCACTCACCTCATGTTTTATTATTCTAATTTCATTATTTTATTTTGTAAACTAAAAGTGTTACTAGAAAAATACATATTATCATCTATAACCCATACCATGACCGGCCACTACTTATTTTAAATTGAAATTTGACATGCAAACCCATCATTTTTATAACATGCATTAATAGATCCTTATAGATTAACCTATCACATTTCAAAAGTGTCACACATAAGTCCTATTAACTAAATTCACATGCAATCGACTAAATCGAAGCTTAAAACTTTCACACATTCATATTCACATATTTTAGACAATAAATATCATATTCAAATATTTCGGTGACTCGGTTTAGCGGTCCCGAAACCACTTTCCGACTAGGGTCAATTTAGGGCTATCATAGAAGTTAGTATGTATCCCTTGTTTTCACACGGTCTAATACATGGGCGGGTTTGCTGGCCGTGTGAGGCACACGGCCTGTTCACATGGGCGTTTGATACTTGAAATGTTGAAAATTTTCAAAGTTTCCAAAATTTTAATATGTTACCAATTTAGTTCCGAATGCATGTTTTAAGCTTTGTATACTCGATTTAAGTACATATTGAATGTGATTGAATGATTGATACTGAAATGAGACAATGATTGATACAAGATTGTTCTGAAATGAGTTACAAGTCCGGTAATGCCTCTTAACCTATTCCAGTGACGGTTACGGGTTAGAGGTGTTACATTTATTGGTATCAGAGCTACGGTTTATTCGATTCTATGACTAACGTAGTGTGCGTGAGTCTAGCAATACATGCCATATATAAAATTGTGATAGTATATGACTCCCGATGTTTTCAAATGTGTTTTATATAGTAATGGATCCCGAATAAACTGTAGCGGATGACGTAGAAGGTAACACGCCAGCTCCCGTTCAAGGGACAGTGCCTACAGAATCTAGAACCATGACAAGTAGTCACGGGGGTGTGGCTAAAGAAGCCTTCTTTCAGATATTAAATGAGTGGTTCACAAAGTACATTCGTACGAACCCAACTATTTAGTAGCGTCCACACCCACCTGTTCCCTAACTGATCCCTATAGTTCCTCAAGGTATTGGTTCTCTACGATTAAATAAACCACCTGTTGATAAGATACGGAAACACAAAGTAGAGGAATTCAGAGCCACTATAATTGATGATCCTGTGAGAGCTGTGTTTTGGCTTGAGAACACGATTTGGGTATTTGACGGATTATCCTGCACACCTGAAGGATGTTTAAAATGTGTAGTATCACTATTGAGAGACACCGCGTATTATTGGTGGAATACCTTGATATCTATACGTCCGCAAGAAAGAATTTCTTGGGATTTCTTTCATGTTGAATTTAGAGAGAAATACATAAACCAAAGATTCATCAATTAAAAATGAAAAGAATTCTTTGAATTGAAGCAGGGTCGTATGTCAGTCACAGAATATGAAAGAGAGTTTGTACGACTCAGCAAATATGCTCATGAATGCATCTCTTCTGAAGCTATAATGTGTAAAAGATTTGAGGACGGATTGAATGAAGAAATCAGAGTGTTAGTTGGAATTCTTAAGCTGAAAGAGTTTGTTGTTTTGTTTGATCGAGCTTGTAAAGCAGAAGAGCTTTGCAAAGAGAAAAGAAAAGTCGATTCTGTGGCTAGAGATTCTAGAAAGAGATTTGCAGGCAAATTACATCAGTCAACATCAAAGAATTTTGGAGACTATCATCCTCAATCGACGACTTCTGCGGGGATTTGGATTAGAGACAGAGATGCGAGACAATTCAGTTCTAAGCCTCAGGCGACATCTGTTGCCAGTGTGGGAAGTGTTTGAAATGCTAGACCAGAATGTAAACATTGGTATAAGAGACATTATGGTGAATGTAGGCTGGTGAGTAGAGCTTGCTTTAAATGTGGATCTCTTGATCATTTTCTCCGAGACTATTCAGAAAAGTTTACTGCTAAAAGAGAACAACCAGTGAGACTTAGTAAAATGGCTTCTAGAGGGAGACCACCTCGAAATACTGGAAATGTGAGTGGTAACAAAGGTGCTACAAGAGATTCGACTATGATATTTGAGGCACGAGCACCTGCCAGAGCTTATGCTATTCATGCACGATAGGAGATATCATCGCCAGACATTATTACCGGTACTTTTTCTCTTTTTGATATTGATATAGTTGCGTTGATAGATCCTGGATCAGCTCATTCATATATCTGTATGAAATTAGTGTTTAAAAAGAGTTTACATGTCTAGTCTACAGAATTTGTAATTAAAGTATCTAACCCCTTAGGCAAATCTGTTTTAGTTGATAAAATTTATAGGAATTGTCCTCTGATGATCCAAGGTTTGTTTTCGGACTGACTTAATATTTCTACCGTTCGATGCATTTGATGTGATTCTAGGTATCGATTGGCTAACTATGCATGATACGGTTTTGAATTGTAGGCAGAAGACTATCGAATTGAAATGCCAAATTGGTGAGATTCTTCGGATTAAGTCTGATGATTCGAATGAATTACCTATTGTGATATCATCTTCTATTAGCTTAAAAATATTTGAAAAAGGGTTATGATGCATATCTTGCATATGTATTCGATACAAAAGTGTCTAAATCAAAGATTGAAGCTGTACATGTTGTTTGTGAGTTTTCAGATGTATTTCCAGAAGTTGAATTTGGCATTGGATTAGTTTCGGGAACAACACCGATATCGATAGCTCCATATGGAATGGCTCCAACAGAATTAAAAGTGTTGAGAGCTTAGTTGCAAGAATTGACAGACAGAGGTTCTGTACAACCGAGTTATTATCCTTGGGGTGCACTGGTATTGCTTGTGAAAAAGAAAGATGGCTTGATGAGAATATGTATTGACTACAGACAGTTGAATAAAGTGACTATAAAGAACAAATACCCTCTAACATGGATTGTTGATTTATTTGATCAGTTGAAAGGTGCTACAGTATTTTCAAAGATTGATTTGAGATCAGGTTACTATTCGTTGCGAGTTAAAGAGTCGGATGTGCCAAAAATCGCGTTCAGAATAAGTTATGGACATTATGAATTCCTTGCCATGACTTTCAGTTTAACTAATGCTCCTGCCATTTTAATGGACTTGATGAACCGAATATTCAGATTATATTTAGATAGATTTGTTGTTGTATTCATTAATGACATTCTGATCTATTCACGAGATGAATCTGAACATATCAAACATTTGAGAATTGTGCTACGAACTCTACGTGATAAGCAACTATTTGCAAAGTTCAGTAAATGTGAGTTTTGGCTCAAAGAGGTTGGATTTCTGGGGCATATTATTTCAGCTGACGGTATTAGAGTTGATCTGAGCAAGATTTCTACTATTGTTAATTGGAAACCTTCAAGAAGTGTATCTGAAGTCCGTAGTTTTCTGGGCTTAACAAGTTATTATCGAAGATTCGTGAAAGGATTCTCAATGATTGCAGCACCGATGACACGACTGTTACAAAAAGACATGAAGTTTGAATGGTCGAAAAAGTGTCAACAGAGTTTCAAACAATTGAAAGCACTGTAATAGAGGCATTGGTTTTGGTTCAACCTGAATCGGGTAAAGAGTTCTTGATTTATAGTGATGCATCATTAAATGGATTGGGTTGTGTTTTAGTGCAAGATAGAAAAGTTATAGCTTATGCTTCTCGACAGTTGAAACCGCATGAAAAGAGTTATCCGACACATGATTTAAAGCTGGCTGCAATTGTGCTTGCATTGAAGATTTGGTGACACTACTTATACGGTGAAAAATACCACATTTATACGAATCACAAGAGCTTGAAATATCTGATGACACAAAAAGATTTGAATTTGCAACAATAGGATGGCTCGAGTTATTAAAAGATAATGATTTTGTGATTGATTATCACCTGGGAAAAGCTAATGTTGTTATTGATACCTTGAGTCAAAAATCTTTGTTTGCATTATGAGCAATGAACACCTAGTTGATGATTTGTGATGGCGGGTCTATTTTAGCCGAACTAAAAGCTAAACCAGTATTTCTTCAATAAATCTGTGAAGCTAAAAAAGATGATCGTGAATTGCAAGCTAAAAGAATTCATTGTGACTCTATATCTGATTCAGAATTTCATATTGGAACTAAAGACTGTTTAATGTTTCGAAATAGAATTTGTGGACCAAAAAATACAGAGCTTGTCTAGAAAATTCTGTATGAAGCATACAGTAGTCTGTTTTCTATTCATCCAGGTAGTACCAAGGTGTACAATGATTTGAAACAGCTTTACTGGTGGTCGGGTATGAAACAGGATATATCAGAGTTTGTATCGAAATGTTTGATATGTTAGCAAGTCAAAGTTGAAGGTTTACTATAGCCTGGAATGATTCCCGAGTGAAAATGGATAGAGTTTCAATGGATTTTGTGTCGAGATTGCCTCAAACTCTGAAAAAGAAATATGCTATCTGGGTTATCGTTGATCGACTAACGAAATATGCTCATTTCATACTGGTACGTACATATTACTCACTTGATAAATTGGCAGAATTGTATATTTCTGAGATTGTTCGATTACACGGTGTGCCATATCTATTATTTCTGATAGAGATCCAAGATTTACTTTACGAATTTAGAAGAAGTTGCAAGAGGCTCTGGGAACAAAGTTGAATTTTAGTGCTGCTTTTCATCCTCAAGCTGACGGTTAGACTGAGAGAGTTATTCAGATTCTTGAAGACATGTTGAGATGTTGTTATTTAGAGTTTGAGGGCAGTTGGGAAAAATAATTATCGTTGATTGAATTTGCATACAACAATAGTTTCCAAACAAGTATAAAGATGGCACTGTATAAAGCTTTGTATGGTCACAAATGTTGAACTCCATTATACTAGACTGAATTGAGTGAGAAAAAAGATTCACGGGGTTGAATTGATCAGAGAAACTGAAGAAAAATTGAAAACAATTCGCGACAGTTTAAAAGCAGTTTCTGATCAACATTGAAATGTAAAGAGATTGAATTTCAAGTCAGAGATAGAGTGTTTCTAAAAGTGTCACCGTGGGAAAAGGTCCTTTGATTCGGTTGTAAAGGAATGTTAACTCTGAGATTTATTGGGTCGTATGAAATTATTGAGAGAATAGAACCGATAGCATATCGACTTGCTTTACCTCAGAACTTGAAAAGATCTATAATGTCTTTCACATTTCTATGCTATGTCATTACATATCCAATCTGTCACATGTGATCTCTCTAATACATAAGGAAATTCAACCTGATATGTCATGTAACAAAGAATTGAGAAATAAACGTATAGCTCTAGTGAAGGTCCTTTGGCATAAACACGGGATTGAGGATGCTACTTGGGAACCTGAGGAAGTTATGAGAAACTAGTACTGGTACGTGATATTCATGACAGGTTTTAAATATTTATAATTAATCATTCTTGAAACTAACTATTATCACGATGAAGGCAAGTGTACCTGTCGAACAATAGTATAGCTTTAGCAAGACCGGATTGTCGAACCCAAAGGAACTAAGAGTACTAGTAATTACTTTCTTTTTATTATCTAGCCTAAAAATTAAGGGATTTGTTTATCTAAATTAATTAACTAAACTAAGAATACACAGAGAGAATTTGGGGAAAAGCTTTTGGGAAAATTCGATTGATTAAGACAATACCCAAGGAAAAATCCACATAGACTTCACTTATTATTCGACTCTGAATCAGATGATTTATTTATTTGACTTGATCCGTAGAAATCCCTAAGTTATATTATTTTCTCTCTCGAGACTAATAACGTTTAACCCTAGGTTGATTAATTGAAATCTCTTTCTAATTAACACCTAGTGTTGCATTAACTTGATCTATGGATCCCGTTATTTGGTTTCACCCTAATCCGGCAAAATCTTATCACCCTATCTCTAGGCGTGCAATCAACTCCACTTAATTATGACAAATTTACTCTTAGACAAGGTCTATTCCTCCTCTGAATAAGAGCATTAACTCGAATCAATATCCTGGAATATTAAAACAAGAATTAAGAACACATAATTAAGAACAAGTCAAATATTTATCATACAATTCAGATAATAATAACAAGATCCATCTTAGGTTTCATTCCCCTTAGGTATTTAGGGGGTTTAGTTCATAATTATAGAAGAAAACATCTCAGAAGAATAATGAATACAAGACATAAAGAAAACCCAAAACCCTTAAATGGAAATTGAAGGGAGATCTTCAGTCTTGATGATGAATCCGGCTTCTGAGATGGACCAATCGACTTCCCTTGCGTAATTCCTTGCCTCTTACTCTGCGTCTCCCCTCCTAAGTGCCTCCTTAGGTGTTTAAATAGGCTTTAGAATGCCTAAGGGCCCTTAAAATTGGCCTTTTTTTGAATAGGGTTATACTTGGGCTTGGCAGGGACACGCCCGTGTGCGATTACTCTAGCCCGTGGTCAAGGCTGTTAAATAGGCATGGGCATGTAGTCTACCCGTGTAAGTCGTCCTTCGATCCTGCCAAAGAGACATGGCCATGTGACACGCCCGTATGAGGATGTCCAGGCCGTGTTGATTTCCCATGTGGGTCCATTTTCTCCGTTTTCGTCCAGTTTCTCGCTTTTTTTACTCTCTTATGCTCACCTAAGTATAAAACATGAAATTAAAGAATTAGGAGCATTGAATTCACCAAATCTAAGGAGAAATCACCCATAAATGTGTTAAACATGGGATAGAAATATGTATAAATTACGGTTTATCAAATACCCCCACACTTAAGCGTTTGCTTGTCTTCAAGCAAAATCCTCAACTCACAATCAAAATAAATTCTTCTCAATTTATAATCCTTATCAATAATATCTCAAATAATCCATAAGTATTCATAAATTGAAAATTCAACTTAAAAGTACATCAAAGTTTCAAACATTCCAAGTTGAGTATTTTATCATGAAAACATAGGTGTCTCCCCTTATCAAAGTGATTACCTTTGATCAAAATATCACAGAGTTTAACATCCTCACTAAAGATTCACTCAAATCACTCAAGGTGTTTAAGGACATAAATTAAAGCACTCATTAGTCAATATGAAAAGCTATTACCATAGGCTTACTTGAAAATCAAATCTCCACCACTATAAATTGAGCTGATACATCAATCAAAAAGGTCTTTTAGAGGGTTGTAATGTGGCTTTGGTTAGGGGGTGTGGTCACAAGCTAAAAGAAAAGGTTAGAATCGAGATTGAATTGAAAAATTATCTAGCTAGAAAAATAACCAGTCATCAGTTGAATACAAGTGAGCTTCTTCTCAGAATATGGAATTAACACTCAAGCTTAAAAATGACGAATTACTACTAATATGTGTTGAAGTATTTTTTTTTTTTTTGAGAACAAGTCAAGTACATAAAAGAGTAAAACATAGCTAAGCAATTAGTTCAAATCAAATCTCGACAAAAATAGGGATCAAATTAGGGAATTTCAACAATAATGGTTTATGGGTTAATATTGAGGGGAAATCAATTAATGGCTTGTTAGGCTCAAAGGGGTTCACTAAATGTCAATTATGAATGTAGGCTTTTGTGGAGTGAGTGGGTTAGAATTAAGTGCCTTTATCATCTTGACATATCAAATCAAATGGTGTGGTCTTGACATGTATAATCAAGCAAGTTCTAGAATAACAAATCAATACTGACGCACTCATAATAAAAGTGAGCATGAAAGAAATAAAATATGCTCTAAAGGCTTAAGATCTCACAAAGATTATGGCTTTTTTGTTGTTTAAACTTGTGAATTTCAACTCACGATAATACCTAAACTTAGGGAAACAACCTAAAAGTTTATAATTCTTCAAAAATCAACTTATCATGCTTGATTCCCTAATGTCTTAAAGTTCAAACAATCAATGCATAAATGCCTATGTTTTAATTCAAGACATATCAATAAAAATCTTAAATTAATTAAAATTCACTCGAATAGTGATATGAGTGATTCATGTGATAATAAGACAAAATTCAGGGATTTTTAATGATGATACGAAAGTCCCCCCACACTTAAGATGTACATTGCTCTCAATGTACAAAGATAGATATATTGAAAAATATAGATAAATAATCATAAGATAGGGAGAGAACTGAAACTTCCTGAATGATGAATGAACTCCTTGATTTGGAGTTATAGAGAATAATTGGCCAAGGCAATGATGAGAGTGGAGGAGGATGCTCCGGTGGTGGTAGAGGTTCATTAGTCCATAAGTCTTGCACCAAAAGAATATTATATCTGGTAGTATCTATGGTCGTGGTCGAGCAGGATATGGCAGTTGTGGAGAACCTTTGCCAGTGGAAGTTTTAATTCATATCCGATAATGAGCTTTGGAGCTCTTTATAACTGTCAGGAACTTTTTAGGAAATATAAGGAAGCATAATTACTTGTAATGAAATAGCCGAAACTATAAATTATTCAATAAAAACTATAAAACTAAAATTAAAATAATAAAGGAAAATTAAATAAAATGTACTTAAATAAGATAAATAAAGATAAAAGTGAAAATAAAAATAATAAATAAAAAGTTTTTAAGCATCGTCATCGCCGAATGGTTCGCGAGGTGGTGGTGGCGATGAGATGTGGAAGTGCTGACAAATCTGATATAGAGTCGTATCAATGTGATCAAAGCACTGGAAATATTACTGCTCAAATCGTGTAAGGCGCTCAGAGATGTCAGAGTGTGAAGCCGCTGTATTAACTGGACGATGGATGGGTGGTGGCTGAGACGGTAGGTCCTAATGACGTGGAGGGACATCATCAATGATGTCCTCTGGGTCCTCCTCCTCGGTGGACTAGACAAGGTGGTACTGAGGAGGGTAGGTGCCACATCGTTTCTTGATTATCCTCATGTTTAGCATGGTCGAGATGCCCTGTGGGGACATCTAGCCGATGAGAGTGAGGGAGGATGATTGTGCCGCTGTGTTGAGGAGCCCGAAGTGTCGTGCCAATCTAGTCACATAAGGCCCGGTAGAGATGACCCCCCTCCGATGTCGCTCCGTCTGATGGCGGATGGCGAGGGCAATGAAGTAAGAGAGGTCAAGGATGTGCCCGTTTGCCATGCTCTGTAACACCCCGTACCCGAGTCCGTTACCGGAGTCGAACACGAGGTGCTCACAGACTTAACTTAATTGTTTTCACAGTCCATAAAAAAAAATTTTCCAGACTAGTTGGTTACTGCGTCACTGTCGCCTCAAAAATCATATCTTGAGTTTTAAAGCTTGAAAATCACTTTCGTAAATTTTCCCTGAAACTAGACTCATAAGTCCATCACACATGTTTTTCTAGAATTTTTTGTCGGGCCAATTAGTACAGTTTATTAGTTAAAAAGTCTCCCCTAATCCAGGGTTCGACTACACTGACCTTCACGCATTAAGAATTGGATATCTCCCTGTACAGGGATTCAATACTGATGCCGTTTGTTTCTATAGAAACTAGACTCATAGGGGAATATATAAATATATGGCATGACTCCTAATTCTCTCTGGTTAATTTACAATGAATTTCCAAAGTCGGAACAGGGGATCCAGAAACCATTCTGGCCCTGCTTCACGAGAACTTTAATATCTCTTAACATACAACTCATATGACCATTTCGTTTCTTCCACATGAGAGTAGATTCATCAAGGTTCATTTACATAATTTATTAACTATTTAATACCATTCCTACTATTTTTAGGGATTTTTCACATCCACATCACTGCTGCTGTCAGCGTCTGCCTTTAAGGTAGGCCTTACCTATTTCATGATTTCCATGATTCAATTGGCCCTTTTTGCATACATAGCACAAAGTGTGATCATGATTAACCATTCCAATGGCTAATCATTTCAAAACAATTCCATACCTCATAATGATCAACATACAAATGATTATAGTACTATGCTAAAAACGTATATAAGCCATTTTCGCATGGCTATCCAAGTTTACACAAAACCGAAAGGTACATGACCTACAACAAAAGGGTAGTCCTATACATGCCATTTCAAAGTTCAACCAAAATTGTACCAAAATGTTGGCTTTGATAGTGTGGATGACTTCAACTTCGATGATCCGAATCGATAGCTAACGAGCAAAATCTATAAAACAGAGAGCCAAAGCAGCGGGTAAGCATTTTAATGCTTAGTAAGTCTCAAGTAATGAAATCAGCTTTGACTAAAGTATTACATTTACATAACTAAATGAATCACTTTATTAATACACATTCTCATAGTCATACTTACTTCACATTACCGAACCCTTATGTTCATACACAAAAGAACAACTTAGCCAAAGGCCGGTAGCTCGTTTATCAACTGGCGAATACTTATTTGTAAGGACTCAACTAATTCAAGCACATACGAACATACCTCATTGCTGGAATTTTCACAAGTGTATAAACTGAAATTTTTACAGCAAGATTGCTCATTTCGAGTCACGTACCTTCGGATTTAACCGGATATAACCACAAGCACAATTACCTTGGTCTTAACCCGGATTTGGTAACTTGCACAATTGCCTTGGTCTTAGCCGGATATAACAACTTCATACGAATGCCTTGGTCTTAGCCGGACATAATCACTAGCATAAATGCCTTGAGACTTAGCCCGGTATCATTCAAATGCTCATGTACACATATATCAATAATCACGACACATCCATATTTCATTTTCGTTACTAAGGCTCAAACACAAAATATTTATCAAACCTTTACAATTTCGGCTCAATAGCCACATACAAGGAGCATGATTTCAATATAATTCAAGTAGGGTCATTACTCAAGACTTACCTTGGATGTTGTCGAGCGATTTCGACGGCTATTCTATCACTTTTCCTTTCCTTATCCAACTGTGGTCCTCTAAGCTCTTGAGCTAATTCACACAAATTTAACTTATTAAAATCTCATTATGATAGCTTATGGCGAATATGACAAGGAGTTTAAATGGTCATATGGCCATCCTTTAGCTCAAATACACAATGGTCATGCACAATTTTAAGCACAACAAGGAATTCAATACAATTCATTCAAACATCAAAGTGAAGCTCAAGGTACTTAGCCCTTATACACATTAGACATTAGAGTCACATGTGTACGAAATCACTGAATCAATTCAACACATTAGTTAGTACCTCCATAGCCAAAATTTCCAAGCCAAGAATAGGCATCAATATGCTTGCCTCTAACTGAATGCATGCACACCAACCCCCCCTTCATGTGGCCGAATATGCATGTCCATGTTGAGGCCAATTATGCACTTAATACCACACAAAAACAGCATACATTTTACTAACTAACGCATTACATATTGTAGCTCAATACACATCTCTCATGTACTTCATAACTGAAACATCATCACAAGCAAATATATACCTTGAAATAGTATATATGTCATGCCAATACATCATGTGCAAACATAGATACATATAGGTGTAAGGGCCGAATCATAAGGATGACTATGACTATCTCATATATTTTCATTATGGCCGAATGCTCCTTCTACCCCATTTACCTTCACAAAGCATGAACTTCATCATCCAACTTACAAGCTTACAATGTCATAAAGTTTAACCTCATGGTATCTATCAAACTCTCACTCAAAAGTGTTAAAAAAAATATTCAATAATCATCAATCCACCATCACATGCACCATTACAAAGCTTCACTTTTAGCATGCAAATGATATCAACACAACCTCACCTTAGCCGAATATCATCTCCATGACATAGTAAGAATTTGAACCATGGCTAGTTAGAACTCAAGCTAACTACAAAAATATACATGAATCTCATGGCAAAACATCAAACTTACCTTAATCTAGGTACAAGTATGGCCAAACCTCCTCCTAAACCTCTTCCAAACCAACATGAAACAAGAATTCCTTCCTTCTTCCTTAGAATTTTCAGCCCAAAGGAAATGAAAATGATGAACAAAAATTCTTCTTTCTTTCTCCACAACTCACGGCAATGGGCATGCATGAGACCATTTTTTTCTTTTTTTCCATTTCTTTATTACCCATGCTCATTAATTTATTTTTTTCACCCATGATGCACCAACAAAACATGTCTATGACATGTTTTGCCCATATTTCTTTGTCATGGCCGGCCATCACTTGTAAAAAGAGGGATATTTGACATGCAAGGCCATTGTTTTGCATGCATGCTTTAATTAGTCATCACACATTTCCCTATCCTACTTTCAAAGTTTACTACTAGGTCCTTTCTAGTGAAATTCACATTTATAACTCTAAATTAAAGCATCAAGAATGTCACACATGAGTTAACACATATTATAGGCATCAAAATAAATATCAAATTATTTTTATGCCTCGGTTTTGTGGTCCCGAAACCACATTCCGACTAGGGTCGTTTTAAGGCTGTCACATGCTCCATAAGAGATAGGCATCGTGGGTGGTGACGATGTCGGTGCTCTCTCGTTGTCCCGTCAGAGTGTGAGCTAAGATGGCATGTAGGTACCTCATGGATAGAGGGAGAGCCGATACCTTGGAGTGGCTAGGATCATAGGTGGCCGAGGCAGGTACGAGGTCCCTCAAGCACTTTGATGGAGAGTAGTGGATGTGGCGGTGGAGGGTGTCGAGTTCATTATTATCCATGAACTCCTCCGTGTACAGCCCTAGTGCAATCTTGAACTCGGGTACGCTCAACTGGCACACTAGACCACCAAGGTAGAACTAGACTGCTCCAGATCGTTGTCTCCACCGCACCAACCAACACACCATGTGGGATTAACTCGACCCACCCCGCCAAACTCTCCAATTGGCAAAGATAGTGCTTTATCATATAACCGAGGCCTAGCCTCTTTTAATAATCGGGGCAAAAGCCCTTTCAATAATCGGGGCATAAGCCCTTTTATAATCGGGGCATAAGCCCTTTTGATAATCGGGGCATAAGCCCTTTTGATAATCAGGGCATAAGCCCTTTTTCACTTCCTCCATCCATATAAAAACCCAACCCAATGCATTTATGATTACCTCATGTGCATATCATACATATCATGTGCATATCATACATTTCATGTGCATATCATACATACCATATTTATCAAAATCCCATGTATTAAAATCATACATAAACCCTAGGGGTATAATGGTCATTTTTACCTAGGGGCAAAATGGTCATTTTCATATTATAAGGGTAATCTTGTAATTTTACCAAAAATTAGGGTTTCCATGATCATTAACGATTACTAACAATCCGTGGGTGCAAACCGTGATTCTGGCCCATTTTTAGCGAAATCGAGTTATTGGGCCTAAAACCCCTAATGGGCCCTACTTAGCCAATTCTGTCGTCTAGGCCCACTTAGCCTATATTCCATAACAGTTTTAATGGTCTTATCATGCAATTTAACAGATTTCCGTTTTCTACCAATTTGACCCAAATGGGCCCGAAAGCCCAATGGGCCCCACTTCGGCCCCTCGAGGCCCAACTTACTAAGAACGCCAAAAATCACATTCTTACCGTTTCCATCGTTCTCGCTCACGCCTCATCGATTCTAATTAACTAGTGAGCGTTAATTGCTCACAAGTCCTCGAAATGCCGAATTTGGCATTTCGCTTTTCGCATTTATCGCTTTAAGCTATGAAAAGGGTTCGTTACACACCTGATTTGCGATATTCCTTGACGAGATCTCCTATCGATTTCTCCTATAATCAATTGTTAAATAGATCAGCTCGTAATAATTGAACCAAATCAAGAACTTTCCAATATTAACACTTACACATTCGCCACCATCCATAATGGCCTTAGGCACCTTACCTTTGTCGCGATTGATGACTAGGCCTAGCTACTCCGTGATCCAAGCTACTCCAAATCGACACTACACCTTGCTGCTCCTTCAATAAATAAACCAAAATATTAAAAGAAGACCCCATAGAGTCTATGCCCATATTCGCCATCTCCCTAAACTTGGAGTTTGGCTTTTGGCCAAAGCTACACTAGGAATTGTTTAGAGTTTGAACACTTACCACGTCTTTCTCCTCTTGAATCCGGATGTCTAAAAGGTAAAGGAACCGAACGCCAACTATTGAAAAGGAAGAAAAGGTTGCTGGTCACAAAGAATCGGCACCCCTATCTTCACTTATTTCGCTTTTTGCGGCACTTGGCAAAAATAGAGATAAGGGAAAGAAACAACAGTGAATGGAGGAAATAGTGGGCTGATTTGAAAGAAAGAAAAGGAAGAAAATTGAGTAGAAGGGAGGTAGATTCGGCTGGAAAAGAAAGAGAGAAAAGCTACACACAAAAAACAAAATCGGCACAACTAAGACCCTAATGCCAAATTACTAACCTAATACCCTCTGCCGAAAATCCCTCTCCAAACTCCCTTATTCGCCAACTCTATCTCCATATCACATCCCTAAAATCTCTCCCTTATCCCTCCTTAATTTATGCATTTGACTTGATCCAACTCTCTCCTCTTACGTAATCCATTCGGGTTCCAACACTTACCCTTCCCCGCACAAAAATAAATACTCCTATTTGCCAACACAGGAATCGATCCTGTGTCTTCCCCAACACTTACACGCCACCTTTAAAGCTCCCTAGTGGCGTCACTTAGCCACTTTGCCAGAGGATCTTTTTGTGATACGCTTTACCCACAACTTAATATAAGGGCACCTAGCCAGAACCCCTAACTCCTAGGTCCAAAATTTAAAAATTCCACCGGGTTTTGGCCAACTCATGGGCCTTCTATAAGCCCATTTACACACCCAAATTATGAATTCCATCATCACCTACCAAATTTTAGAAATTTACTTAAAATATCAAGAATCGCGAAAACCCGAAAATCGGGATGTTACAACTCTACCCTCCTTAAAGAAATTTCGCCTCGAAATTTACTCGGTCCAAACAGTTGAGGGTATCACGACGATTGCCTCTTGGTCTCCCAAGTAGCTTCTTCCTTGCCATGGTTCCTCCAAAGTACCTTCACCAACTGGATCGACCTCCTTCTCAACACCTTGACATCACGATCAAGTATTTGCATGAGTTCCTCTTCAAAGGTCAAATCTTCTTGTACCTCAATTTCAGAATCGCACGATATGAGTTGGGTCGAACTATATCGCCTTAGCATGGACACATGGAAGACATCGTGAATGCGATCCGATTCGAGGTAACTCTAGCTAATAAGCCACCGCCCTATCCGCTTAATGATTGGTAAGGCCCAATAAACCGTGGGTTCAACTTACCCTTCTTACCAAATCTCAAGATCTTCTTCCAAGGCTAAACTTTCAAAAGACCATGTCTCCTACCGATATTCAATATCCTTACGCTTCAGATCGGCATAAGACTTTTGTCGATCCACGCCTCTTTAACCTCTTCCCGATTACCTTAATCTTGTCTTCAAGATGTCGCCACCAACTTTGGTCCAAGTATTTGCCTTTCCCCAATTCGCCCAACAAGTAGGCGGCGAAACCTTCGCCCATATAGTGCCTCATATGGAGCCATCTGAATACTTGCTTGGTAACTGTTGTTATACGCGAACTCCACTAAGGGCAAATGGTCCTCCCAGATGCGTCTAAACTCAATAGCACAACCCCTCAACATATCCTCTAAAATCAATAACCCTCTCGATCGCCCATCCGATCGAGGGTGAAAAGCCGTACTGAAATCCAATCACGTTCCCAATGCCTCATGCAACTTCTGCCAAAATCGAGATGTAAACCTTGGGTTTCGGTCTGAAATTATCGATACTGGCACACCATGCCACCGTACTATTTCCGCCACATACAATCTGGCCAACTTCTGAAGTGAGTAATCGGTCCGGACACGTATGAAATGAGCAGATTTCGTGAGTCTATCCACAATCACCCAAACCGAATCCTTCTTAGAAGGTGTCAACTGCAACCCACTTACAAAGTCCATAGTTACCCTTTCCCACTTCCAAAGTGGTATCTTTACCTATTGTAACAATTCAAGGTAGTTGATGCTCGGCCTTCACTTTTGACATGTCAAACATCTCCCAACAAATTCGGTCACTTTCGCTAAGCCCGGGCCACCAATATTGCTCTCGCAAGTCTCGATACAACTTACTCCCTCCCGGATGCATAGCACAAGGTCCATTATGTGCCTCTTTCAAAATCATCAATCTCAAGTCGAGTCTTTCAAGATACAAATTCTCCCTTGAAAACAAAGAATTCCCTCACTATTTAACCCAAAGTCGATTCTCCCACTTCTCAACTTGTCAAACCGAGCAACCAACGACTCATCCTCCAACTGTTGCTTTTAACTGTTCTACCCAAGTTGGTCTCACCAGAACTCGCCAACAAACTCCGTCATCATACAAACTTAGACGAGCAAACATCGCCTTTAATTCCGCCTGACCTTTCGACTTAACGATCAGCCACGACATTCGCCTTACCTGGGTGGTACTCAATCCAATAGTCATAGTCCTTTAACAACTCTATCCACCTTCACTGCCTAAGATTTAGCTCCTTTTGAGTCAGCAAGTACTTAAGACTCTTGTGATCCGTATAGATGATGCATTTCTCTCCATACAGGTAATGCCTCCATATCTTAAGTGCAAAGATTACCGCTGCCAATTCCAAGTCATGCTAGGGTAGTTCACCTCATGTGGCTTAAGCTGTCGTGAAGCATAAGCGACCACTTTACCCTCTTGCATCAACACGCAGCCCAAACCTACATGTGACGATCATCATTGACACCGTGAAATCCTTACCGGACTCTGGCTGAATCAAAACTGGCGCTTCAGTCAAAACCTTCTTCAACTTCTCAAAAGCCTCTTGCCGCTTATCTGTCCAAACAAAAGGTGCTCCCTTCCTTATAAGTTTTGTTAACGGTCTTTGCCATCACGTAAAATCCTTCCACGAATCTCCGATAATAACTCGCCAACCCCGAAAACCTCGAATTTACATTCGACTTTAGTGGCTTCCATTCCAAAATGGCTTCAATCTTCAGAAGGTCCACCTTGATCCCTTCAGCAGACACAACATGCCCCAAGAAGGTAACTTCCTTCAGCCAAAACTCACACTTACTAAACTTTGCATAAAGTTGCTTCTCCCTTAACACTTGCAAAGACTACACGAAGATGCTCATCATGCTTCTCTTTCGCTTCCGAATACACCAAGATATCATCAATAAAATGACTACGAACCGATCCAAGTATGGTGGAATACCCGATTCATCAAATCCATGAATGCCGCCGGTGCATTAGTCAACCCAAATGGCATTACCGTAAACTCGTAATGTCCGTGACGAGTCTGAACGCCGCCTTATAAATATCCCCTCTTTAACTCTTAATTGATGATATCCAACCGAAGGTCGATCTTAGAAAACACCGAGGCTCCTTTTAATTGGTCGAACAGATCATCGATTCTTGGTAACGGATACTTGTTCTTGATAGTCACTTATTCAACCGCCGATAGTCAATACACATTCGCATAGTCCCATCTTTCTTCTTTACTGAACAGCACCGTGCACCCCACGGAGAAACACTTGGTCTTATAAACCTCTATCCAGCAGACTCTTGAATCGAAGCTTTAATTCTACCAACTCCTTTAGTGCCATCCGATAAGCGCAATGGACACAGGAGTGTTCGGGTAGTAAGTCGATTCCAAACTCGACTTCTCGTTCGGGGTAATCCAGAAGTTCATCCAGGAATACATCCGAAATTCCCTAATAGTCCTAACCGACTCCACCGTTATCTCCTCAAGTCCCGTTTGACTTACAAAGGCCAAGTACGCCTCACAACCTTTCCGGATCAACTTCTCGGCTCTTAACGCCAAACAACATTGGATAAATAATCCTTCGTTCCCCTATGACCATTATCTCCTCATCTTGGCAGTTCTTAGTACCATCCTCTTTGCAAAGACAATCCAACGTCGCCTTGTGCTTAGCTAACCAATCCATTCCCAAAATAAGATCAAAATCCCGAAATGGCGGCTCCATCAAATCTCCTTCAAAGATTTTATCTTGTGTCACTAACTGATCGCCTAAAAATTTTATCTACCTTAACCGAATGTCCCAATGGACTTATTATCGATACCCCACTCACGGTCTTCTCGTGAAGCACATCCAAAGCCCCGATACATCACAAGCAACATACGAGTGGGTGGAACCCACATCAATCAAAGCGATGTAAGGCATGCTATGAATGAAGAACGCACCAGTTATAACATCGAGGGCGTCACCTCCTCACGACGTGCGGCAAAGATAAACCAACGCCGGTTGTCGAGCTTCAAGATGTCCAAGACCTCCGCCAGTGCCCCACGTCCTCGTCTATTACCATTGCCACCTCTACCTTGCCCCCGACCCTCTGTGGTGGTGGTCCTCCTCGCCGTGGTTGGACATCCCTTTGCTCTGCCGCTAGCTCTCGAAGCTGTCCTCCGAGGACACTCTCGAACTTATGCTCCTTTGACCCACATCAAAAACATGCTCCAGTTCATTTCCAAGACTCCCCATATGCACCCTACCACAGTCCCCGCAAGCTGCGGTCTATAAGTATTTTTGGAACCGCCGAACGGTTCCTCTATCCTTGCTTTTAACACTTGATTCGTGGCACTCGAGGGTCCAAATCCTCTTGAATCTGGGTCAATCCTTCTCACGATTCGTCAGCCACTCACTTCACCTCCTCGGCTATCTTAGCCTTTTCTACCAATGCAGCAAAACCACGCTCCCTCCGTGGAGCTATCAATATCCTAAGCTCATCGCGGAGACCATCCTCGAAGCATCTTTGCGCTCATATTCAGTTGCCACTATACCACTAGCATATCGACTCGGCCTCAAAATTCGCCTCATACTGCCATGTCTTATCACCTTGAGTCGATTCAAGAATTCCTTCGACGAGCATCCACATAGCTTGCTCCAACATACCTCCCTTTAAAGGCGCTTTTGAACAATTCCTGTGTTACTTGCTCAATTGGGGTACTCTCCTTACGGTGATCCACCATCGGTATGTTTCATCACGTAGCGGCGACATAGCTCCTTTCACTTTTGCTCCACCGAGCGCCTAGATCGTCCATGATCCATTCTCAGTAGCCTCCACCAATATTACGCCACATTCGGGCCACTCCAGATACACCCCTAAATACCTCCGCTCCGTTGGTCTTGAGTCGCCCGAGATAGACCCCTATTCACCGTCCCCAAGATTAGCTCCACCACTCTTTCTAAAACCCTTAACATGGCTTGGGATAAAGCGTCATTCCCGCAGCCCGATCATAAGACCCGTCTCTCAGTTGCTTGCGACACGGTGGCTCCTCGGTGGCCTATGCCCCGAGGATGAAGATTCAGCTTGCACCCTTCCGCGACCACGTCCGCGGCCTCATCCACGAGCTCCTCTAGTACTCATATCGAATTATCGATTTACTTAATTTTATGAAATTAGTATAACGCTCCACTATTTATTAAGAAAATGTCTTATGTAGATATAGCAGTTCAAGGATTTTTCAGATCATCGTAGCCTAGCTACGCCTCATTCCTACCGTTTACAGCTCTACCCTAGCTAAAGTCTCATAGTAGGGTCTCAGCACTATTCACAATATCATATCAATATCATATATTGTAAGGAAAATATACTTACAGACTTGGTGACGGGGATTCAGTGCGCCACTTCTTTCTCCGAAAAAAAACCATGTTTTTTATTATCGAAAATAGAAATTCGAAAACTTTGATTTGAAAACTCCCTTTATTTTGAACTCTTGATTAAAACAGAAAGACTGGTACCTTTTTAACATATATTTTCCGCAAAACATCTTAAAATGAACTTTTCAGAAACCATTTCCAAAAATACCCTTCTTAGGCCTAAGTTTTCAAATAGATTTTCGGACCCGATCCACAGCCGAGTTGTTGCAACCTAGGCTCTGATACCATAAAATGTAACACCCTAAACCCGGCCCAGACGTTATGGCCGAATCTGACGTGCCACATTGGAGTTGAAAACCCATGTTCCGTTTTAGTGTTTTAAAACCATACATTTTATTGAGTTAACAAAGTATATGGAAGCTGGGCACCAGGTAGGTATCCGAGACAGAGGAGGTGAGCCATGAAGGTTGCTTAAGTACCAAGCTCTTTAATTGGATCCAATCCTAAACATGCCCACAACCATAGCCACACTTTGTTATATCGAGTTTAAATTTGTTTAAGTGGACGTCTTTGATAAATCGATTAATCGTGGTGTTGAGATATTTTGAAAACAAGTATCATTTTGAAAACACGTCCTAAGTCTAGCCCATTTGAATAATTATTAACCAATTTTAAAGTTATTAAAATTAAAATAATTAGAAAAGAAATAAAAGGAAAGTTAAAATTGGCCTTATTACAACCCAAAAATAAATAATAGTTAAAGGAAATTAAACGAAACCAACACTTTATTTAAAGCCCAAGACAATCACCGTGGCCACTCAATCCCTCCGCCCAAGTCCCCACATCAAGGCTCACCGCAAGGTTAAGGAAAGAGGGTGAGTTTGGAAACTCAGTGTGCAACAAGCCCTTCGAGCCCAAAACAATAACGGCTGTTGGGTCTAAGCCCAAATCCAATCTCAATCATGCACTGGGCCGTAGCCTTTTCATATTTCATATTTCATAATACTGGGCCGAAGCCTTTTCATATTTCATATTACTGGGCCGAAGCCTTTACTGTAAACGGTATGGCCCTTAGGCCCATTTCAATGTCACATATAATTTCAATGAAAGAATGCAACCCATTTGGGGAGACTACTCAACCCACCATCCGCTACTCTCCACCCGTACCAACCAACACACCATGTGGGGATTAACTCGACCCACCCCGCCAAACTCTCCATCGGCAAAGATAGTGCTTTATCATATAACCGAGGCCTAGCCTCTTTTAATAATCGGGCAAAAGCCCTTTCAATAATCGGGGCATAAGCCCTTTTATAAGCGGGGCATAAGCCCTTTTGATAAGCAGGGCATAAGCCCTTTTGATAATCGGGCATAAGCCCTTTTGATAATCGGGCATAAGCCCTTTTCACTTCCTCCATCCATATAAAACCCAACCCAATGCATTTATGATTACCTCATGTGCATATCATACATATCATGTGCATATCATACATTTCATGTGCATATCATACATACCATATTTATTAAAATCCCATGTATTAAAATCATACATAAACCCTAGGGTATAATGGTCATTTTACCT
The DNA here is from genome assembly GCF_025698485.1 of Gossypium arboreum. Lineage (NCBI taxonomy): Eukaryota > Viridiplantae > Streptophyta > Magnoliopsida > Malvales > Malvaceae > Gossypium > Gossypium arboreum. The sequence continues at coordinate 19,359,539 of NC_069078.1, read as the reverse complement.
AGGGCAAAATGGTCATTTTCATATTATAAGGGTACTCTCGTAATTTTACCAAAAATTAGGGTTTCCATGTTCATTAACGATTACTAACAATCCATGGGTGCAAACCGTGATTCTGGCCCATTTTTAGCGAAATCGAGATATTGGGCCTAAAACCCCTAATGGGCCCTACTTAGCCAATCACGTCGTCTAGGCCCACTTAGCCTATATTCCATAACGGTTTTAACGGTCTTATCATGTAATTTAACAGATTGCTTTTCTACCAATTTACCCAAATGGGCCCGAAAGCCCAATGGGCCCCACTTCGGCCCCTCGAGGCCCAACTTACCAAGAACGCCAAAAATCACATTCTTACCGTTTCCATCGTTCTTGTTCACGTCTTATCGATTCTAACTAACTAGTGAGCGTTCGCTTGCTCACAAGTCCTCGAAATGCCGAATTTGGCATTTCATTTTTCAAAGATTTATCGCTTTAAGCTATGAAAAGGGTTCGTTACACACGATTTGCGATATTCCTTGACGAGATCTCCTATCGATTTCTCCTATAATCAATTGTTAAATAGATCAGCTCGTAATAATTGAACCAAATCAAGAACTTTCCAATATTAACACTTACACATTCGCCACCATCCATAATGGCCTTAGGCACCTTACCTTTGTCGCGATTGATGACTAGGCCTAGCTACTCCGTGATCCAAGCTACTCCAAATCGACACTACACCTTGCTGCTCCTTCAATAAATAAACCAAAATATTAAAAGAAGACCCCATAGAGTCTATGCCCATATTCGCCATCTCCCTAAACTTGGAGTTTGACTTTTGGCCAAAGCTACACTAGGAATTGTTTAGAGTTTGAACACTTACCACGTCTTTCTCCTCTTGAATCCGGATGTCTAAAAGGTAAAGGAACCGAACGCCAACTATTGAAAAGGAAGAAAAGGTTGCTGGTCACAAAGAATCGGCACCCCTATCTTCATCGATTTGGCTTTTTGCAGCACTTGGCAAAAATAGAGATAAGGGAAAGAAACAACGGTGAATGGAGGGAAATAGTGGGCTGATTTAAAAGATAGAAAAAGGAAGAAAATTGAGTAGAAGGGAGGTAGATTCGGCTGGAAAAGAAAGAGAGAAAAAGCTACACACCAAAAAACAAAATCGGCACAACTAAGACCCTAATGCCGAAATTACTAACCTAATACCCCTCTGCCGAAAATCCCCTCTCCAAACTCCCTTATTTGGCCAACTCTATCTCCATATCACATCCCTAAAATCTCTCCCCTTATCCCTCCTTAATTTATGCATTTGACTTGATCCAACTCTCTCCTCTTACAGAATCCACTCAGGTTCCAACACTTACCCTTCCTGCACAAAAATAAATACTCCTATTTGCCAACACAGGGAATCGATCCCAGGTCTTCCCCCAACACTTACACGCCACCTTTAAAGCTCCCTAGTGGCGTCATTTAGCCACTTTGCCAGAGGATCTTTTTGTGATACACTTTACCCACAACTTAATATAAGGGCACTTAGCCAGAACCCCTAACTCCTAAATCCAAAATTTAAAAATTCCACCGGGTTTTGGCCAACTCATGGGCCTTCCATAAGCCCATTTACACACCCAAATTATGAATTCCATCATCACCTACCAAATTTTAGAAATTTACTTAAAATATCAAGAATCGCGAAAAACCCGAAAATCAGGATGTTACATTCTATGTTTTTGAGCTCGTTGCAGCTTAATCTAGCTAGCCCAAGTAACACCCCGAATTGGGCCTAGAAGTATTGGGCCTTGAGTGGGGGTCCGTAAGGAGGTTGTATATCGGTATTTAATTGTGCAATGAATTGAAACAATTAAATGTTTGCTTTAGTGGTTAATGGCTTTGAGAAGTGTTGGAGAAATCTTGGGTTTAAACTTGGGCTTTAGCAAAAATTTTGGTATTAAGTGAAAAAAAAACTTGGATGCTTGGATGAGGGCCTTTTAAATTATTGTGGTAAATAAATGACAGAAGGAAGCATGTAGTCTAGTGGTTGTGGCGTCATTAAGGTTGTATAGGAGCCTGGGTTCAAGCCTTGGCTCTTGTAAATTATTTTGGTTTTTTTTAGGGAACCTGGACTTTGCCCTTTAGACCTTATAATTAATTAGGGATAAAATATGACACAGAAAGCCTTGTGGTTTAGTGGCAAGTAGCATGTGGAGCATCTGAGGGGAGGTATGGGTTCGAATCCCCTGGCAAGCAAGGAGCATTTATTTTGCTAACAGGGGGCGGCAAGAGTTGGTGTTGAATTTAAACTCTGATGTTGGAAGGATCCCACATCGGGAAGCTAACATAAGAGTGGTTGCGAAGCTAGCTTTAAATAGAGGGAACCATGAGGAGAGTAAAGGTACCTTTTCTTGGCTGATCCCTTTCGCTGTATGGCGTGCTCCTTTGGGTTGGGCGTTGGTTAAGAGTGCTCGGAGCGTGGATTAACTTAGTCTCCTATCAGGTGTGTATTTCTCACTACTCTAGCTATAGGATGGCTACTTCGGGCCGCGATGGGTCGAAAAGGGTCATGTGGGCCCAAAGGGCCTACGGGCCCAATTGTATAAGTTGTTTGATTGTGTAGTAAATATTGGACTAGGCTAGGTGAATCTCATATCTGTGGCTAGATTTGGGCTAAAAGGGCCACTGGCGTGTGGGCCCATTTAAATGAGAATAGGCTTTAGGTCCATTCGTATTGTTATCCCTGTTTAGAATACTTTAATTTACCAAATTACCAAAGTACCCCCGATTTACAGAATTATCGTTCTACTCTCGATTTATAGAATTACCATTTTACCCTCGATTTATAAAGTTACCATTTTACCCTCGATTTACAAAATTATTAAAATACCCCTGGTTTATAAAATTACTAAAATACCCCCTGATTTATAAAATTACTAAAATACCCTCGACTTGTAAAAATTACCAAAGTACCCTCGATTTATAGAATTATTGTTTGACCCTCGATTTACAGAATTACTGTTTTACCCTTGATTTACAAAATTATCGTTTTACCCTTGATTGTGAAATTACTGAAATACCCCTATAGGGTAGAATTACCAAAACACCCCTAGTTCGTAAAATTACCAAAATACCACTGGTTTGTGAAATTACTGAAATACCCTCAATTTGTAAAATTACCAAAATACCCCTGATTTACAAAATTACCCTTGATTTGTAGATTTACCAAAACACCCTTGTAGGATGAAATGTCTAAAATACCCCTAATAGGTAAAAAGACCGTAAAGCCACTGTAGGGTAAAGTGGCCGTAATACCCTTGTATGGTAAAATGATGAATACGCCCTTATGTTCCGTATGACTGATGTGCTTAGAATTTACATATATTGATATTGGAATAGTTAATTTGAGTGACAGGTGGTGGTTATCGTAAGTGATTGATTATGGAAACATTTCAACTTCAACCCGGAACAGGTGTGTACTAACCCCTGTAATAGCTTAGATTAATATTTGCTGAGAAGCCGAAATGCTAAAATACCGATATTTCGGGAACTTGTGATTTTGCCTTTGCTTAAAGTGCGATAGATACAATATGATCGGTGGTTAGATCGATGGAACAGGTAAGAGCACAATTTTGTGCACGATGGTAAGTTGGGCCTCAATGGGCTGGAATTAGGCCCAATAGGCTTTCGGGCCCATTTGGGTAAAATTGATAGAAAATGGAATTTGGAAAAGTTGCATGATAACACGGTTAGTACTGTTGTAAAATTTGGATTAAGCAGGCTTAGTGGGTAAATCGGCATTCGTAGGGCCCATTAGAGGTTTTGGGCCCAACACCCCGAGTTTGATAAAGTGGGTTAAAGATCATTGTTTAAACACTCGAAAATATTGATAATTGTTGATGAACATGGAAAACCCTGATATTTGGTAAAATTATGAAATTACCCTTATAGTATGAAAATGACTGTTTTGCCCCTAGGTAAAAATGACCATTATACCCTTAAGGTTTAATTATAAATTTGATACGTGGGATATGATATACATGATTGATATGATATGCACATGATATGTATAAAATGCACATGATATGTATGAAAGGCACATGATATGTATGAAATGCACATGATGTATTCATTAATGCATTAAGTTGGGTTTTTATATGGATGGAGGAAGAGCAAAAGGGCTTATGCCCCAGTTTATTGAAAAGGGCTTATGCCCTGGCCATCAAAAGGGCTTATGCCCCAGTTTATTGAAAAGGGTTTTGCCCCAGTTTACCAAAAAGGGCTTTGTCCCAGTTATTAAAAGAGGCTAGGCCTCCAGATATATGATAAAGCAACTATGCCGCATGGTGTATTGGTTGGGTGGGTTGAATCATTCCCACATGGTGTGTTGGTTGGTACGGTGGAGAGTAGCGGATAGTGGGTCGAGTAGTCTCCCCAAATGGGCTTGCATACATTCATTGGTATTTCATATGATATTGAAATGGGCTTGCATACATCTATTGACATTACATGTGATATTGAAATGGGCCTATGGGCCATACCGTTTACAGTAAAGGCTTCAGCCCGGTGATATGATTTATGAAAAGGCTTCAGCCCAGAGATATGATTTATGAAAAGGCTTCGGTCCAGTTATATGATTTATGAAAAGGCTTAGGCCCAGTAACCATTAAATGAAAGGCTTCGGCCCAGTATATGTGAAGACTAAATAGGGCTTTGGCCCAGATTGTACTGATACTGTGTTTTCACTGTTTGTATGTTATTGGGATTACACACTGAGTTTTCATAAACTCACCCCGTTTCTAACTATGCAGGTAATCCCTAAGCTTAGATGGTTTGGAGCTGCGAGGGACTCGGAGATGGCCACACTCATTGTTTCGCATTTCTTTTAATTGCAATAAGTAGCCGATTTATTTCTTTATAAGTTTTATCTTATTAATATAATTATTTGGTTTTGGGTTGTAATAAGGCCATTTTAATTATTTTTCTGGGATTATTTTATCTTATACCCTATATTTTACCAATAACAATCCAAAATGGGTTAGACTTAGGGCGCGTTTCCGAAATGATAATTGTTTTCAAAATAACGCAACGATACAGTTAATCAATTTATCAAAAATATCTACTTAAATAAATTCCAACTCGTTTTTCTCAAAACCTAACCTCTCACCAAAGTGTGGCAATGGTTGTGGGCATGTCTAGGATTAGATCCATTCGAAGAGCTTGGTACTTATGTAGCCTTCATGGCTCACCTCCTCTGTTCCGGATTCCTACTTGGTGCCCAACTTCCATTCACTTTGTTAGCTTAACAAAAGTCGGTTTTTTTTAACGCTAAAACGAAAATGGATTTTTACTTCAATGTGGCACGTCAAATTCGGCCATAATGTCTAGGCCGGGTTTGAGGTGTTACATTTAGTGGTATCAGAGCTAGGTTGCAAAACTCGGCTGTGGTATGGGTAGCAGAAAGTTATTATTGTTTTTCTTTTTTTGAAATTAGGGTTTGAAAAGGGTTTTTCTAAAATTTTGTTTTGAAATCTCTCAACGAAACTTGGCTTGTTTCTAAAAAGATGTTACTGGAAGTGTGGCACACCGAGTCTCCGGCACCAAATCTGTAAGTTCTCTAACTCTATTTACTGTTATAGATTGAAATGCTATATTGAGAAACCACTATATATAGTAGCACTATACTGAAACTCTCTAGTTAAGAGTAAACCGTAACGCTTGAATTTAGATTTAGTATTTATTTGGTGTGTGTTCTGGAAATGTAGAAATTGGTTGCATGTGAAATCTATCCGCTCAAATGGACAAATGTTTTGGCCGTATGTTAGTATTATTAGTATCAGAGTGCACAGTGGAAGTGAGGTGGTGTAGTCTGAGAGTGGAAAATTTCGAGGATGAAATTTCTTTAAGGGGGTAGAATTGTAACACCCCGAATTTGGGCTTAAAAGTATTGGGCCTTGAGTGGGGGTCCGTAAGGAGATTGTATATAGGTATTTAATTGTGCAATGAAATGAAACAATTAAATGTTTGCTTTAGTGGTTAATGGCTTTGAGAAGTGTTGGAAAAATCTTGGGTTTAAACTAGGGCTTTAGCAAAAATTTTGGTATTAAGTGAAAAAAAAAACTTGGATGCTTGGATGAGGGCCTTTTAAATTATTGTGGTAAATAAATGACACAAGGAAGCATGTAGTCTAGTGGTTGTGGTGTCATTAAGGTTGTATAGGAGCCTGGGTTCAAGCCTTGGCTCTTGCAATTTATTTTGGTTTTTTTAGGGAACCTAGACTTTGGCCTTTAGACCTTATAATTAATTGGGGATAAAATATGACACAAAGAGCCTTGTGGTTTAGTGGCAAGTAGCATGTGGAGCATCTGAGGGGAGGCATGGGTTCAAATCTCACGGCAAGCAAGGAGCATTTATTTTGCTAACAGGGGGCAGCAAGAGTTGGTGTTGAATTTAAACTCTGATGTTGGAAGGATTCCACATCGGGAAGCTAACATAAGAGTGGTTGCGAAGCTGGCTTTAAATAGAGGGAACCATGAGGAGAGTAAATGTACCTTTTCTTGGCTGATGCCTTTCGCTGTATGGCGTGCTCCTTTGAGTTGGGCGTCGATTAAGAGTGCTCGGAGCGTGGATTAACTCTAGTCTCCTATCAGGTGTGTATTTCTCACTACTCTAGCTATAGGATGGCTACTTCGGGCCGCGATGGGCCGAAAGGGGTCATGTGGGCCCAATGGGCCTATGGGCCCAATTGGATAAGTTGTTTGATTGTGTAGTAAATATTGGACTAGGCTAGGTGAATCTCATATCTGTAGCTAGATGGCCACACGAGCGTGTGGGCCCATTTGGGCCGAGAATAGGCTGTAGGCCCATTCGTATTGTTATTCCTATTTAGAATACTTTAGTTTACCAAATTACCAAAGTACCCCCGATTTATAGAATTACCGTTTTACCCTCGATTTATAAAATTACCATTTTACCCTTGATTTATAAAATTACAGTTTTACCCTTAATTTACAAAATTACTAAAATACCCCTGGTTTGTAAAATTACTAAAATACCCCCTGATTTGTAAAATTACTGAAATACCATCGACTTGTAAAAATTACCAAAGTACCCTCGATTTATAGAATTACTGTTTGACCCTTGATTTACAGAATTACTATTTTACCCTTGATTTACAAAATTATCGTTTTACCCTCGATTGTAAAATTACTGAAATACCCCTATAGGGTAGAATTACCAAAACACCCCTAGTTTTTAAAATTACCAAAATACCACTGATTTACAAAATTACCCTTGATTTGTAGATTTACCAAAACACCCCTGTAGGATGAAATGACTAAAATACCCTTAATAGGTAAAAAGACCGTAAAGCCCCTGTAGGGTAAAGTGACCGTAATACCCTTATATGGTAAAATGATGAATACGCTCTTATGTTCCGTATGACTGATGTGCTTAGGATTTACATATATTGATATTGGAATAGTTAAGTTTGAGTGACAAGTGGTGGTTATCGTAAGTGATTGATTATGGAAACGTTTCAACTTCAACCCGTAACAGGTGTGTACTAACCCTCGTAATAGCTTAGATTAATATTTGCTGAGAAGCCGAACTGCTAAAATACCGGTATTTCGGGAACTTGTGATTTTGCCTTTGCTTAAAGTACGATAAATATGATATGATCGGTGGTTGGATCGATGGAACAGGTAAGAGCACAATTTTGTGCACGATGGTAAGATGGGCCTCAATGGGCTAGAATTAGGCCCAATGGGCTTTCGGGCCCATTTGGGTAAAATTGATAGAAAATGGAATTTGGAAAAGTTGCATGATAACACGATTAGTACTGTTGTAAAATTTGGATTAAGCAGGCTTAGTGGGCTAAATCGGCATTCGTAGGGCCCATTAGAGGTTTTGGGCCCAAAACCCCGAGTTTGATAAAGTGGGTTAAAGATCATTGTTTAAACACTCAGAAATATTGATAATTGTTGATGAACATGGAAAACCCTGATATTTGGTAAAATTATGAAATTACCCTTATAGTATGAAAATGACTGTTTTGCCCCTAAGTAAAAATGACCATTATACCCTTAAGATTTAATTATAAATTTGATACGTGGGATATGATATACATGATTGATATGATATGCACATGATATGTATAAAATGCACATGATATGCATGAAATGCACATGATATGTATGAAATGCACATGATGTATTCATAAATGCATTGGGTTGGGTTTTTATATGGATGGAGGAAGTGCAAAAAGGCTTATGCCCCAGTTTATTGAAAAGGGCTTATGCCCCAGTTTATCGAAAAAGGCTTATGCCCCAGTTTATTTAAAAGGGCTTTGCCTCGCCATCAAAAGGGCTTTGCCCGATTATTAAAAGAGGCTAGGCCTCGGATATATGATAAATGACTATCTTGCCAAAGTGGTATGTTGGTTGGGTGGGTTGAATCATTCCCCACATGGTGTGTTGGTTGGTACGGGTGGAGAGTAGCGGATGGTGGGTCGAGTAGTCTCCCCAAATGGGCTTGCATACATTCATTGGTATTTCATATGATATTGAAATGGGCTTGCATACATCCATTGACATTACATGTGATATTGAAATGGGCCTATGGGCCATACCGTTTACAGTAAAGGCTTCGGCCCAGTGAAATGATTTATGAAAAGGCTTCGGCCTAGTGATATGATTTATGAAAAGGCTTCGGCCCAGTAACCATTAAACGAAAGGCTTCGGCGTAGTATATGTCAAAACTAAATAGGTCTTTGGCCCAGATTGTACTGATACTATGTTTTCACTGTTTGTATGTTATTGGGATTACACACTGAGTTTTCGTAAACTCACCCCGTTTCTAACTGTGCAGGTAATCCCTAAGCTCAGATGGTTTGGAGCTGCGAGGGACTCGGAGATGGCCACACTACTGTTTTTGTTTCTTTTAATTGCAATAAGTAGCCGATTTATTTCTTTATAAGTTTTATCTTATTAATATTATTATTTGGTTTTGGGTTGTAATAAGGCCATTTTAATTATTTTTCTGGGATTATTTTGTCTTATACCCTATATTTTACTGATAACAATCCAAAATGGGTTAGACTTAGGGCGCCTTTCCAAAATGATAATTGTTTTCAAAATAACGCAATGATACAATTAATCAGTTTATTAAAAATATCTACTTAAATGAATTCCAACTCATTTTTCTCAAAACCTAACCTCGCACCAAAGTGTGGCAATAGTTGTGGGCATGTCTAGGATTGGATCCATTCGAAGAGCTTGGTACTTAAGCAGCCTTCATGGCTTACCTCCTCTGTTCCGGATTCTTACCTGGTGCCCAGCTTCCATTCACTTTGTTAGCTTAACAAAAGTCGGTTTTTTTTAATGCTAAAACGAAAATGGATTTTTACTTCAATGTGGCACGTCAGATTCGACCATAACGTCTAGGTCGGGTTTGGGTTGTTACAGCCCATACCTTTGTTTTTGAAACTATTATAGATTTTGAATGATTCCATGGTTGGATACTTGAGTTCTTTGATGTTTAATGATGATTATGGAAGCTTTATGATAGTTTTACAAGTGTTATAATGTGATTTTTGATAAAAATGTCAAATAAAGATTAAATTGTAAAAATGTAAAATGTGGTAGTTAAAAGTGGAAAATAATGAATGATTTGGGCTGCTAGTAGTATATAGGAAATTCGGTTACCGTGGGTATTAGCCTAATTGTGCAATTTTGCATTTTTATGTGTTAAGGATTAAATTGCAAAGTAGTCAAAAGTTTGTAATTTAGCCAAAATGAATGTTTTAGGCTAAATTAAATTAAATGAAAGTTTGAATGAGTTAATTTGAATATTATAGATCGATATAAGCAAATACTGGAACTAGATCGGGGAAAATGAAAAGTGGACAAATAACCGATAGTTTTATTCGAGGATACGAGGTAAGTTCGTATAATTAGAATCAATCTTTTATATACTTGTAATTATTGAAATGAATGTGTATAATGGAAATATTTGAAGTATAAATGTCTTATTGATATAATGTATTTGTTACTGAGTTCTATTTGAACTGAATAGATTCATTGGATACGAGTAACATGTGAATGGAATTACTATTTTGGTCGAGCTCCTGCATTTGTTGCGGACTAACCATAGCTCGTATAAGCTTACCGATATATTATCTTATAAAAGCTTACTGTTCATCAGCTCAAGAGGAGCTTACTGATCATGGCTCGAAAGGGCATACATGATAATGAATCGACGGATTACTGTTGTGTTGACGTGTGTATCCTTTGAATTTCTAATAGTTTCAACGGGCATAAATATTGTTTATACGGATAAGTTATGGTTTATAAATGTTATATATGATATATGAAATTTGGAATGATGCAAATTATTGAATTAATGGATGGTTTCATATATTTCTACGATGACTAACATTTGATGAATACTTGTGATTAGGTGTTTATAAATTGAATTGGTTGCACTTTAAATATTGATTTGATTATGTATAAATGGTAAGTTTAATTTTGAATTATACGGGCATACTAAGCTATAAAGCTTACTCTATTTCTTTTTCTATGTTTTATAGTGGTTCGTTAGCTCGCTTGTTTCGCCCAGTCGGAGTTGCACATCACACAATCCAATTTTGAATTGGTACTTTTAAACTTTTGAATATATGTAAATATGGCATGTATAGGCTAGTTTAAAAGATGATAACTAAGTTACTTGATATCATGGTTTTGGTATATTTTGCATATGAGTTAAGTCATGTGATTTGGCTTATTTTGGTATCATATTTGGTTGTGTATAAGTGTTAAATTATGGTATGTTTTGGCAAGGAAATGATGGAATGAAATTATGCAAGTAAAGTTTTGATATGTAGTCATTAAATGAAAGGATTATGCATGATGTTAAATCGGTATTTGGGCATGTAATTGTTAGGTTTTGATATGGAAAATTATGTGTACTGAAATGGTTATTTTGGCTGCCTAATGAGCTATAAAAAATGTGGTTATCTGTGCTTATGAATGCTTGTGTTCTTTGGGTGGCAAAATGGCTTTACAGATGGCCTATTTTTGTCGACATGGCAGAGACTCGAGCGTGTGTCTCAGCCGTGTGTGACACACAATCATGCTGAACGACCGTGTGTACCCTGTGGTACCCTTCGAAATTAAGTCAGTATACCCTACAGGTTTGGCACAGTCTAGACACACGGGCATGTTTTCTAGCCATGTGTAGCTAACGGTCTGGCACATGCGCGGTTGGCCGACTGTGTAACCCAAGTCAGTAACCTCTCTAGCTTTCCCATGGTCATGGCACAAAGGCGTGTCCTCGGCCGTGTGACACAAGTCAGTATGTATGCCCTATTTTCACATGGTTTAAGACATGAGCGTGTTTATTGGCTCACACGGCCTATTAACCGGGGCATGTGATACTTGAAATGTTGAAAATTTTCTAAGTTTCCAAAATTTTAATTTGTTACTAATTTAGTTTTGAATGCATGTTTCAAGCTTCGTATACTCGATTTAAGTACATATTAAATGTGATTGAATGATAGATACTAAAATGAGATGATGATTGATAAATGATTGTTCTGAAATGAGTTACAAGTCCGGTAATGCCTCTTAACCTATTTCGGTGATGGTTAGGGTTAGAGGTGTTACAATATAGATGATTTGAGATTTTGGGTATTGGTATGAAATTGTTTACTATAATGTTGATTATGTGTGCCTTGTTGTGGTTGGTAATAAAATGGTATGATTATGTTTGCATGAGTTTAGATGAATGTCTATTAATGCTATGATTTGGTGCCTTTGAGTTAATGTAGGTGAGCATAAGTTTGGGCGGAAAAATGGCTTGGTAAATAGCCTACTTTTGTCCACACGAGTAGAGACACAGGCGTGCATCTCAGCCGTGTCCGACACATGGCCATGTACACGACTGTATGTTCCTTGGTGTTGAAATTAAAATCAAGTCAGTATTCTCTACACGGCCTCACACACGGGCATGTGACTTGGCCGTGTGGCATAAGTCAGTATACCCTAGAGGTTTGGCACGGCCTAGCACAAGACCTGGCACACGGGCGTGTGTGTTGGCCGTGTGACCCAGGTCTGGGAGTTACATGGGGTCGAACATCGGCTGGGGCATGGCCATGTGCTCCCAATTGGAATGTCCACAGGGCTTGTGATACGGGCGTGTTTGTAGGCCGCGTGAGACATACGGCTTGGCCACACGGGCGTGTGTCCCTTGTTTTGAGAAAAAAATTTTATATGTACTAAAAGTTTCCAAAGTTATCGGTTTAGTCCTAAACCACTCCTAATTTATGTTTAGGGCCTCATAGGCTCGTATTAGGGACAAAATGTTTTGTTGTGAATCGAATGTATATGATTTGATTAATTGTATATGAAATGTATGTTTAACTGTTTTATAAGTCCAGTAATGCTCCGTAACCCTATTTTCGTGTTGAATATGGGTGAGGGGTGTTTCATTTATAGTACAATGCAAGATTTGTTATACAATGTTCTAAAAATATCTAAAAATGCAAATATATTTACTTAATTACAAACAATTAATTCAATCTAAAGGCTTGAAGTATAACTTTTTTTAAGAGTTATCACACCACAAACCTGAATTATTGCTTATCTTCAAGCAAAATATATATAACTATGCATGAATGCAAGAATATTTTCCAACACATAGTTACCATTTGCACTGTTGAACCATATGAAGTATATTTAATACCTCTACTCTCAGCAGTCGTCTATAAAAAAATTGGTTTGAGTTTTATAGGTTTGTTTAGCAAATGAAGTGCAGAAAAAGTTTCCTAAAAATAAAAGTTCCAAAATAATTATGCAATTTTGTATATAGCAAACCTCTCCTAATGTATTTAGGATATCTTTTCTCTAAACTCAATTTCTCTATTCTCTCTTATTTAGTCAGATCAAAATTTTAATTGGATGTAACACCCCTAACCCATATCCGTTGTCAGAATAGAGTTATGGAGAATTACAAGAGTTTACATTTCAGAACTATAAACAATTTTAGTACATTTAATTCATATCATCAATTACAGTAAAACCAATTAATATCAAACATATTGTCCCTTATACAAGTCATTGAGGCCCTAAAAACACATTAGAAACAAATTGGAACTAAATCAGAAACATATAGAAATTTCAGGAAAAAGATGAAAATTTACAAACTATAGGGGGCACACAGCCGTGTGGCCAAGTCGTGTGATTCACACGGTGTAACACTCATAACCCATATCCGACACCGAAATGGGGTTACGAGGCATTACCATTCAAAATACAACTCAAAACAGACATTCATTTCAATTTATACACCAAATAATATAATCATGTCAATACTAATCATCTAGTAAAATTTTTAAACTAATTTAAACATGCTTTGATTTTATAATTCATACACTTTCCATATTAATATTCAAACATTATAACCAATGAATCATGGCAATCATATGCATAACTTCTAACCAAGTATATTTCATGTCATATATCGAATTCATAAACCACGTATATCAGGCACATTTTAAAACAAGCATTTAACTTAACACATATGCAATTTATAACCAATAAATTCAAATCATGCTTGTACATTTCTTCCACATATGCATAACATGTTTAATAATATAACCTTATCAATGTCTTATAATATTTCAAATTCAGACCAAACTAACATACTTCAAAACCATGTTTACTATATCATAATTCCAATATTTGAACTATAACACCAAAATATTATAGCATTCAATTCCTAATATAATTAGACATAATTTAACTCATATACCCAGCCTACATTAAAAACATTCCTTAATATAATTTCATGCCTTTAACTAAATATTAAATAAACCATTTCTGAACATTAAAGACAATTCATAGTATGCTAATTTGCATGCTCAAACCAATCCAAACTACCTATACCTAGCCATTTAACTATGTCTATTCGGCAATCAATACAACTTCCAAAGATCAAACTAATTAACAAATAAATCACATTCATTCTTTATCATTACCAACCGTACCTAAATAAATCACACAGTAAGCTATCATAGCTTAGTAAGTTATAAGCAAATAAATAACTGAATGATAATATCAATTCAGTTAACCAAATCAATTCATACTATAATAATCACATTTAATTTCAAACTTACAATTTCATATACAACATATACTTTCATTTAGCGAATATACATATATCCAATATCAAAATATCATTCAATCTCAAAGCCATAACATCATTTTTTTTAACCAAATATACATAAACTCATGTACATATATTCATGGATCAATTTATAAATATTCATATTTTACATCCATAAAGCCGTATATAATCATTTATATATGTTTCCACATAGATCACAAATATGATATCACTATACATAACCTTTGGCCGAATGTACTTTCCATATGCACATATATTTTTCATTTACATCATATATGATTAGCAACATATATCAAATTACCTACTTACCTTATTTGAAATAGGTAATAAGCTATTACATACCTGATCACTTTAACTTGTTTCCCACATTCAATCACAACTTATCATTGCCCGTTGAACCATTCGGAATTGAATAGGATACTCGGATAATCACATAGATCGTACAATGCCAACGTCCCAAACGTGGTCTTACATGCTATAACATATCGATGCCACTATCCCAGATAGGCTCTTATACGAATCAAATACGATGCCGATGTCCCAGACATGGTCTTACACATAATTACATACCGATGCCAACGTCCCAAACGTGGTCTTACACGAGAACACATGTCAGAAATCCTATGTCATGATATATGTATACTAGATATTCCTAAGGTTCGTACGGGGCTTTTAGACATTGTAACTAGGTCGAATCGAACTCATACACATAGATTCCAAGCTTATACATATTCAACTTTTACATATATACTATCACATTATACATTTAAGCATATATAGTTCGTATTTAATCAAATAAATAACATCTATTTGCTTATAAACTTACCTCAGACAACAGTAATCAGAATGGGACGACTAATCGACAACTTTGGATTTCGCCCGATCCAAATCTGATTTCTTTGGTTCTTGATCTAAACATATTCAAATTAAACTCATTCAAACATATTTTCACTCAATTTAGTCCAAAAACACATAAATGGGAAAATTACTATTTTACCCTTAACATTTTACACTTTTTACAATTTAGTCCAAATTGCACAAAACACAAAACATGAAAAATTTGAATACATTATGCTTAGGCCGAATGTTCCTTATATTCATACAAGTCCATACATTTCATTTATTTCACATTTTAGTCCCTCAATTTAATATTTTTTCTATTTAGCCCTAATTACTCAAAATCATCCAAAATTCCAATACAAAACATATTAATCAAAAACATATCTTTCATAATTCATCAACTAACATGACAAAAGCTCAATTATTCATCAATGGAATAACTCAAAATATTCATCAAAATTAGAAATTCAAGCATGGGCTTTGTACATTACACTGCAACACCTCAAAAACTTAAAAATTATCAAAAACCAAGCAAAAACTAACCTTGAATCAAGCTCCCAAAGTGTCGAATGCCCTAAGCTACATTTTCTTTCTTTCTTTCTCAACTTTCAGCAAGAACAAAGTAATATGCATGCTTATTTTACTTTTTATGTTTTATTATATACATGTAGTTACATATTTTACATATTTAACCTTTATTCTAAAATATACAACCATTATAATACAAGGTCACAACCGTCCATCATATATAATTATGGTCTAATTGCAACTTAAATGCCTCATACAATAAAGACAACATCAATTCGGCCCTTTTAAGATTAGCTATCAAATTTTCATTTTACCCGATTAAGCCCTTTTTATTAAATCGGCACTCAAATGACAAAATTAAATCACGAAAATTTCACACATATAAATTCACACATAATAAACACAAAAAATAATTTTTAAATATTTTTCTAACTCAAATTCGTGGTCCCAAAACCACCGTTCCGAATAGGGTCTAAATCGGGTTGTTACACACGGCCAAGAGACACATCCGTTTCTTAAGCCATGTAGGCATTCGAAATAAGGACACACGGTCGTGTCCTAGCCCGTGCCTGTGTCCATGCCCGTGTAACTCACTGACTTGTGTCACACGGCCAAACCACACGCCCGTGTGTCAGGAAGTGTACCTTTTGAAATAACCTCAAATGCATGTGTGCTAGGTCGTAAACCCTTTGAAATAACCTCAGACGCCCATGTACTGTGACAGCCCAAAATAGACCCTAGCCGGAATGTGGTTTCGGGACCACAAAACCGAGGCATAACAATAATTTAAAATTTATTTCGATGCCTATAATATGTGTGTATTCATGTATGACATTTTTTGATGATTGATTTAGTGTTATAAAGGTGAATTCCACTAGAAAGGACTTAGTAGTGAACTTTGAAAATACGATAGGGAAAGGGGTGATGACTAATTAAAGCATGCATGCAAAATAATGGACTTGCATGTCAAATTCCCCTTTTACAAGTAATGGCCGCCATGACAAAGAGATATGGGTTAAACATGTCATGAAACATGTTTTGTTGGGCATTAGGGAGAAATAGTAAACAAATAAGCATGGGTAAGAAAAGAATGAAAAAAAATGTGTGTGAGAGAGTAGCATACCCCATTGCAGTGCAACCAAGAAGAAAAACAAAAAATTTGTTCATGCTTGCTCTCTCCTTTTTGGCGAAAATACTAAGAGGAAGAAGGGATTTTGCTTCATTTCCTTTGTTTAGAAGAGATCTAGAAGGTGATTTGGCTAAATTTGCATCAAGATTAAGGTATGTATGAGGTTGTGTTGGGAGTTTCATGCATGTTTTGGTTGCTAACTTGATGTGCATGTTAGCCATGGCTCAAATCTTTGTTATGCCATGGAAATGGTATTTGGCCAAAGTTGTTATAGTGATAAAGCCATTGCATGCTAAGTGTGAAGCTTGATGATGATGCATGCAAAGATGGATTGTCTACTCTTGAGTAAGACTTTGAGTTTTCTCTTGTTTTATCATGATTGAAGTTGAAAAGGAGCATGATTGTCATATTCGCCATGATGCATTCTTGAGCATGATTCATGCTACTTGCATGTTAGTTAAAATTTGTGTTTTGGATGGCTATGGACACCTTGAAAATTCGGCCATGCTCATATATGCATATATATGATTGCACATTATGTTTGGTTATGAACTAAGTGATGAATATATTGGTTTAAAGAAGAAAATGTGGAAGAATGCTTGTGAAATTGCAAGCACAATTCGGCCTAGCACACATATAAGTGCTTGATGCTATATTATAAGTTTTGGGCCACAATGTGCAAAGCATTAATTAGTAAATTGCATGCTGTTTTTGTGAGGTATTAAGTGCAAAATTGACCTCAACATGTACATGAATATTCGGCCTTGGGTAGCCTATTGAAGGCCTTAGCATTTCCTTGATGCTCAAATAAATTGTATTGAATTGCTTGATGTAGTATAAAATGTGCATGACCATTGTGTATTCAAGCTAAAGAGTGGCCATATGACCATTTAAAATCCTTGTCATATTCGGCCATAAGCAAGCACAATGAAGTTTTAATAAATTGAATTTGTTTGAATTAGCTCAAGAGCTAAGAGGGCCACAATTGGACAAGGGGAAGGAAAAGGTGATCGAATAGCCGAAAAAGCCGTTCGACAACATCCGAGGTAAGTCCTCAAGAAGTGACCTTACTTGAATTATGTGAGATGAAATATGGATGTGTATGATTATTGATTATGTGTGTATGAGTATTTGAATTCCACCGGGCTAAGTCCCAAGGCGAATATGCTAATGATTATAATTGTGTTTGAGCCTTAGTAACTGAAAATGAAATATGTATGTCCAATGATTATTGATGTATGTGTGCATGAGAAATTGAATGATATCCGGCTAAGCCCAAGACAATTATGCTTGAAATTATATCCGGGTTAAGACCAAGGCAATTGTGCTAGTGGCTATATCAGGGCTAAGACCAAGGCATTCGTGCGAAGTTATTCTATCCGGGCTAAGACCAAGGCATTTGTGCACGTGATTATATCCGGTTATATTCCGAAGAATCTTGGGCTGGAGGTGAGTGTTGGTTGTTGTAATGAATTCAATCAGTACACTCGAAAAGCCCAAAGGATAAGGTACGTTATATGTGCATTGGAAAGTCGACATGTTTGAGCAACATTCGCTCAATCGACTAATGAATTTCAGTTATTGAATTGATTGATACTTGTGAAATTATATAATGATGAAGTACGAAGTAAGAATGTGTATAAATGAAATGATGCATTTGGCTATGTGAATGTATTGCTGTAATTAGAGTTGATTATATTCCTTGAGACTTACTAAGCATAAAAATGCTTACCCCGTTGCTTTGGCTCTCAGTTTTTTTTTAGATTTCGCTCGAAGCAATCGGATTTGGGATCGTTGAAGTCGAAGTCATCCACACTATCAAGCCTCCATTTTGGTATAAATTTTTGGTTGAACTTGAGATGGCATGTATAGGACTACCTCTTGTTTGTTAAATATGTTGTAATGTAAGTATGTACGGCCATGCGAAAATGGCTCAAAAAGGGAAGCATGAACTTAGACTAATTGTGGGTTGTATATATATATTTGGTGTCATGATGTGGCTATGGCTTGGAAATGGGAATGTTGGTCATCTGATCAGCCATTGGCATGGTTAAAATGATCATATATGAACCTATGTATGGCAAGACTAGTTGATTCATGGAGACTACCAAATAGGTAAGCCCTACCTTAAAAACAGATGCTGCCAGCTGCAGTGTCGTGAATGTGAAAAATCGCCAAAATTCATAGGAATGGAATTAAATAGTGAATAAGCTATGTAAATGAACCTTGATGAGTCTATTTTCTTATGGAAGAAACGAAATGGTCATAGGAGTTAGAGGTTAAGAGATATTAAAGCTATTGTGAGACAGGGCCAGAATGGTTTCTGGGTTCCCTGTCGCAACTTTAAAAATTCACTATAAATTATCCAAAAAGAATTAGGAGACATACCTTATATGTACAGATTCCATTTTTAGTATAGTTTCATTAGAAACAAATGGCACCAGCATTAAAGCCCTGTACAGAGAGATATTCAAGTTATACCGCGCGAAGGTCAGAGCAGTCGATCCCTGTAACATGGGTGACTTTAACTAATAAACTGTACCAATTGGCCCGACCAAAAATTCTAGAAATAAATCCATGGATGGATATATGAGTCTAAATTCAGGGAAAATTTACAAAACCAGTTTCCGAGTTTTGAAACTTGAGATATGATTTTTAAGGCGACAGTGACGCAGTTTTTCCAGCCTGACTGAAATGTCCAATGGATGGGCAAAACAAGTGAACTTGGCTTGCTAACCCCTCGTGTCCGACACGGCGATGGTCTCGGGTTCGGGTGTTACAATTTTATTGGTATCGAGCCAGGTTTAGTCGATTCTAGGACTACCGTGATGTGTTTGGGGTCTAGCTATACATGCCATTAAATGATGAATCGATAGTGTGGTGATTTCGACAATTTGACTTTGTGTTTGTTTATAGCAATGGATCCCGATCCCAACCGAGCGATAGCTGATGATGTGGAGAGTGTGGCGCCTGCTCGCGCAAGGGACAGCCGGCGGACTCTCAACCTATGGCCAGCAATCCTAATGACGAGGCTAGGCAAGCCTTTTATAGTGTGATGAACGAATGGTTTAATCAATACATTCGAACCAACACTACTGTTCCACAACCTCCATTCCCAACAAATGCAACCCCGCCCTACAATACCTCCGTGGATCGACCAAATAAGGTCAAGTAAGCCCCAATCGATAGGATTCAAAACATGGGGCCACTGAATTTAAGGCTACGGATGATGATGATGCCGAAGCGAGCTGAATTTTGGTTAGATAACACTATCCGGTGCTTGATGAGCTATCCTGTACACCCGATGAGTGCTTAAAGTGTACCATCTCCTTGCTACGCGAGTCCGCCTACTATTGGTGGAGTACTTTGACTTCGTGGTGCCTAGAGAGCAAGTGACTTGGGAATTCTTTCAAACCGAGTTCAAAAAAGTATATCGATCGAGATTCATCGACCAAAAGCGGAGGAATTTCACGATCTTAAGCAAGGTTCTATGTCCGTTATCGACTACGAACGAAAGTTTGTGAGGCTTAGCCAGACGCGAGAATGCATTTCGTCCAAGCTATTATGTAAACGCCGAGGATGGGCTGAATGATGATATAAGGATGTTTGTTGGCATTCTCGAGATACGAGAGTTCGTAGTACTTGTTGAGCGAGCTTGTAAAGTCGAAGAGCTTAGAAAGGAGAAACAAAAAGCTGATGTGGGAACTGGAGAATTCGAAAGAGGTCCTCGGAAAGTCTCTTCAACAAGCATCGAAGAGATTTCGAGATGATGCGAGCGGTCTAGAGCGTTTGGGCTTTTCTAGACGAGGACGCGATCGACCCCTGTGACCACACGAGTCACCTCGATCACGGTGGTGGAAATGATCGCCGAGAGAGGGCGGAGTGTCCACATTGTGGCAAATGGCATTCGGGAGCTGTTGGTTTCGTGATCGCCTCGCTAGAAGTGTGGATCGGCCGACCACTTTATGAAGGATTGCCCGAGGATGCATGAGCAGAATGTAAGTCGAGTGCAAACCCGGGGCTACCATCGCCGAGGTAGGCCACCTAGAAATATGGGCAATGTCATGGCGGTCGAGAGGGTCTAGAGATGCTATCATCGGATCCGAGGCTCGTGCTCTGCTAGGACTTATGCCATATGCGCACGCGAGGATCTTGCCTCTCGGATGTTATTACCGGTACTTTCACTCTTTTCAATACAAATGTGATTGCTTTGATTGACCCCGGTTCTACTCATTCATATATATGTGAAACCTTAGCATCCAAGAAGACTTTGCCCATTGAGTCTCTTGAGTTTGTAATTCGGTGTCAAACCCTTGGGTCATTACGTGCTTGTCAACAAAGTGTGCAAGAAAAGTCCCCTAGTGTTCCGAGGTTCTTGTTTTCCGGCGGACTTGATGCTTTTGCCGTTCGATGAGTTCGATGTTATTCTTGGTTTGGATTGGTTGACCATGCACGATGCGGTTGTAAATTGCAAGAGCAAGACTATCGATTTGAGGTGCGCGAATAATGAAATAATTGGGTTGAGTCCACGGACTTAAAGGGTTGCCATTTGTAATATCGCCGATGTTGGCCCGAAATATGTAAGAAAAGGGTGCGGCGTACCTTGCGTCGTGCTTTCGATGACAAGGAATCGAGAAGAAACCGAATCTGTGCCCGTGGTTTGTGAATACCGGATGTTTTCCAAGAATTGCGGGTTTACCACTGTTCGGAAATAGAATTTGGCATCGAATTGGTACTGGTACCACTCCAATTTCGATAGCTCCGTGATCGTATGGCACCAACGGAATTAAAGGAGTTGAAAGCTCGGTTGCAAGAATTGGTGGATAGAGGTTTTGCTCGCCTGAGTTTTTCGCCTTGGGGTCTTGCCGGTGTTGTTCGTGAAGAAGAAGGATGGAACCATGCGACTGTGCATCGACTATCATCAGCTTAATAAAGCGACGATAAAGAACAAATATCCGTTGCCACGTATTGATGACTTGTTCGATCAACTGAAGGGAGCCTCGGTGTTCTCGAAAATAGATTTGAGATCGGGCTACTATCAATTGCGAATCCGAGATTCGGACGTGCCCAAGACCGCTTTCAGAACGAGATATGGTCACTATGAGTTCCTAGTGATGCCGTTTGGGCTCACTAATGCCCCTGCGGTATTTATGGATTTAATGAATCGGATCTTTAGACCATATTTGGATCGATTCGTAGTCGTGTTCATTGATGACATCTTGGTCTATTCAAGAAATGAGACCGAACATCTTGAACACTGCGGTTAGTCTTTGCAAATTTTACGGGCAAGCAATTATATGCTAAGTTCACCAAGTGTGAGTTACGGTTAAGAGAGGTTAGCTTCTTGGGTCATGTGGTATCTCAGATCGGTATTCGAGTAACCGAATAAAATTTCAGCTATACTTAATTGGAAGCCTCCAGAAATATTACTAAGGTTCGAGCTTTTTGGGGCTTCTTAGGTTATTACCGACGATTTGTAAAGGCTTCTCAACGATAGCCACGCCGATGACGGCTACTCCAAAAGGACGTTAAGTTCGAATGGATGGAGAAATGCCAAAAAGTTTCGATCAGCTGAAAACTTATTTGATGAAGCCCCAATTCTAGTGCAACCCGAGTCCAAGCAAGGAGTTTGTCATCTATAGCGACGCCTCTCTACTTGGGTTAGGTTGCGTATTAATGCAAGAAGGTCGAGTTGTGGCCTATCGTCGAGGCAATTAAAGCCACATGAGAAAAATTATCCGACTCATGATCTCGAGTTGGCGCCATCGTATTCGCCTTAAAGATTTGGCGACATTACTTATTTGGTGAAAGGTGCCATGTATACTCGGATCACAAAAGTCTCAAATATTTGATGACCCAAAGAGACTTAAATCTGCGACAAAGACGTTGGCTCGAGTGTTAAAGGATTATGAGTGATCATTGACTATCACCGGGAAAGGCGAATGTGGTTGCAGATGCCTTGAGTCGTAAATCGTTATTCACTTTACGAGCAATGAATGTGCACTTGTCTGTCCGATCCGACAGTGTGTTAGTGGCTGAATTGAAAGCCAAACCAGTATTGACACACCAAATTCGAGAAGCTCAGAAAGTCGACGACGAGTTGGTTGCAAAACGGGCTGCGTGTGTTCCGAACAAGGACTCGGAGTTTCAAATCGACGATGACGATTGTTTGAGGTTCAAAAGTCGTCTGTGTGTCCCAAAGAATTCGAAACTCATTTCGATAATTTTGAATGAAGCCCATTATAGCCGAATGGCAATCCACCCGGGGAGTACGAAGATGTACAATGATTTGAAACGTCGGTTTTGGTGGCATGGTATGAAGCGAGACATCTCCGACTTTGTTTGAGATGTTTAATATGTCAACAAGTGAAAGCGGAACATCAGTGCCTTGAGGATTACTTCACCAATCACGATACCCGAGTGGAAATGGGATCGAGTCACAATGGACTTTGTATCCGGACCGCCATTGTCGACAAGTAAGAAGGATGCGGTTTGGGCCGTGGTAGATCGATTGACTAAGTCGGCCCACTTTATCCCGACGTCTGATTTTCAATGGACAAACTAGCCGAATTGTACGTTTCTCAGTTGTGAGATTACACGGGTGCCTACTTCCATCGTGTCGGATAGAGATCCGAGATTTACCTCGCGATTTTGGAAAAAGTTGCAAGAAGCTTTGGGTACCAAGTTGCATTTCAGACCGCCTTTCACCCCAAACCGATGGTCAATCCGGCGGATAATTCAGATACTTGAGGATATGTTAAGATGTTGCGCCTCGAGTTTAGTGGTTCATGGGAAGCGGTATTTGCCGTTGATTGAATTCGCCACAACAACGACTTTCAATCAAGAATTAAGATGGCACCTACGAGGCCTTGTACGGTCGTAAATGCCGTACACCATTGTTTTGGACCGAGCTCGGTGAAAGCAAGATTTTCGGGTGGATTTGATTAGGGATGCTGAAGAAAGTGAAAGTAATCCGTGAAAGTCGAAGATAGCCTCCGATCGTCGAAGTCGTACGCGGATCTAAAGCGTAAGGATATCGAGTATCAGGTGGGTGATAAAGTGTTTCTCAAGGTATCGCCTTGGAAAAGGATACTCAGGTTCGACCGTAAGGGCAAGTTGAGCCCGAGGTTCATTGGGCCATATGAGATATCAGAGCGAGTCGGTCCAGTGGCATATCGCTTGATTTTGCCCCCTGAACTCAAAAAGGTTCACGATGTCTTTCACGTTTCGATGCTTCGACGCTATAGATCCGATCCATCGCACGTGATTAGTCCATCAGAAATTGAAATTCAAGCTAATATGAGTTATGAGGAAGAACCGATTCGTATCCTATCACGAGAAGTGAAAGAGTTGCGAAACAAGCGGGTTCCGCTAGTGAAAGTGTTATGGCTCAAGCACGGGATAGAAGAAGCTACTTGGGAGACCGAGAACTCTATGAAAGAGCGATATCCAAACCTATCTACGGTAAGATTTTCGGGACGAAAATTTCTTGAGGGGAGAGTTGTGACACCCAAAATAGACCCTAGCCGGAATGTGGTTTCGGGACCACAAAACCGAGGCATAACAATAATTTAAAATTTATTTCGATGCCTATAATATGTGTGTATTCATGTATGACATTTTTGATGATTGATTTAGTGTTATAAAGGTGAATTCCACTAGAAAGGACTTAGTAGTGAACTTTGAAAATACGATAGGGAAAGGGGTGATGACTAATTAAAGCATGCATGCAAAATAATGGACTTGCATGTCAAATTCCCCCTTTTTACAAGTAATGGCCGGCCATGACAAAGAGATATGGGTTAAACATGTCATGAAACATGTTTTGTTGGGCATTAGGGAGAAATAGTAAACAAATAAGCATGGGTAAGAAAAGAATGAAAAAAAATGTGTGTGAGAGAGTAGCATACCCCATTGCCGTGCAACCAAGAAGAGAAAACAAAAAATTTGTTCATGCTTGCTCTCTCCTTTTGGCCTAAAATACTAAGAGGAAGAAGGATTTTGCTTCATTTCCTTTGTTTAGAAGAGATCTAGAAGGTGATTTGGCTAAATTTGCATCAAGATTAAGGTATGTATGAGGTTGTGTTGGGAGTTTCATGCATGTTTTGGTTGCTAACTTGATGTGCATGTTAGCCATGGCTCAAATCTTTGTTATGCCATGGAAATGGTATTTGGCCAAAGTTTTTATAGTGATAAAGCCATTGCATGCTAAGTGTGAAGCTTGATGATGATGCATGCAAAGATGGATTGTCTACTCTTGAGTAAGACTTTGAGTTTTCTCTTGTTTTATCATGATTGAAGTTGAAAAGGAGCATGATTGTCATATTCGGCCATGATGCATTCTTGAGCATGATTCATGCTACTTGCATGTTAGTTAAAAATTTGTGTTTTGGATGGCTATGGACACCTTGAAAATTCGGCCATGCTCATATATGCATATATATGATTGCACATTATGTTTGGTTATGAACTAAGTGATGAATATATTGGTTTAAAGAAGAAAATGTGGAAGAATGCTTGTGAAATTGCAAGCACAATTCGGCCTAGCACACATATAAGTGCTTGATGCTATATTATAAGTTTTGGGCCACAATGTGCAAAGCATTAATTAGTAAATTGCATGCTGTTTTGTGAGGTATTAAGTGCAAAATTGACCTCAACATGTACATGAATATTCGCCTTGGGTAGCCTATTGAAGGCCTTAGCATTTCCTTGATGCTCAAATAAATTGTATTGAATTGCTTGATGTAGTATAAAATGTGCATGACCATTGTGTATTCAAGCTAAAGAGTGGCCATATGACCATTTAAAATCCTTGTCATATTCGCCATAAGCAAGCACAATGAGGTTTTAATAAATTGAATTTGTTTGAATTAGCTCAAGAGCTAAGAGGGCCACAATTGGACAAGGGAAGGAAAAGGTGATCGAATAGCCGAAAAAGCCGTTCGACAACATCCGAGGTAAGTCCTCAAGAAGTGACCTTACTTGAATTATGTGAGATGAAATATGGATGTGTATGATTATTGATTATGTGTGTATGAGTATTTGAATTCCACCCGGGCTAAGTCCCGAAGGCGAATATGCTAATGATTATAATTGTGTTTGAGCCTTAGTAACGAAAATGAAATATGTATGTCCAATGATTATTGATGTATGTGTGCATGAGAAATTGAATAATATCCGGGCTAAGCCCGAAGACAATTAT
Source organism: Gossypium arboreum (assembly GCF_025698485.1). Lineage (NCBI taxonomy): Eukaryota > Viridiplantae > Streptophyta > Magnoliopsida > Malvales > Malvaceae > Gossypium > Gossypium arboreum. Next base: position 19,333,680 of record NC_069078.1, on the reverse strand, counting down.
GCTGGAAATTATATCCGGGTTAAGACCCGAAGGCAATTGTGCTAGTGGCTATATCCGGGCTAAGGCCCGAAGGCATTCGTGCGAGTTATTCTATCCGGGCTAAGACCAAGGCATTTGTGCACGTGATTATATCCGGTTATATTCGAAGAATCTTGGGCTGGAGGTGAGTGTTGGTTGTTGTAATGAATTCAATCAAGACACTCGAAAAGCCCAAAGGATAAGGTACGTTATATGTGCATTGGAAAGTCGACATGTTTGAGCAACATTCGCTCAATCGACTAATGAATTTCAGTTATTGAATTGATTGATACTTGTGAAATTATATAATGATGAAGTACGAAGTAAGAATGTGTATAAATGAAATGATGCATTTGGCTATGTGAATGTATTGCTGTAATTAGAGTTGATTATATTCCTTGAGACTTACTAAGCATAAAATGCTTACCCGTTGCTTTGGCTCTCGCTTTTTTTTAGATTTCGCTCAAGCAATCGGATTTGGGATCGTTGAAGTCAAGTCATCCACACTATCAAGCCTCCATTTTGGTATAAATTTTGGTTGAACTTGAGATGGCATGTATAGGACTACCTCTTGTTTGTTAAATATGTTGTAATGTAAGTATGTACGGCCATGCGAAAATGGCTCAAAAAGGGAAGCATGAACTTAGACTAATTGTGGGTTGTATATATATATTTGGTGTCATGATGTGGCTATGGCTTGGAAATGGGAATGTTGGTCATCTGATCAGCCATTGGCATGGTTAAAATGATCATATATGAACCTATGTATGGCAAGACTAGTTGATTCATGGAGACTACCAAATAGGTAAGCCCTACCTTAAAAACAGATGCTGCCAGCTGCAGTGGCGTGAATGTGAAAAATCACCAAAATTCATACGAATGGAATTAAATAGTGAATAAGCTATGTAAATGAACCTTGATGAGTCTATTTTCTTATGGAAGAAACGAAATGGTCATAGGAGTTAGAGGTTAAGAGATATTAAAGCTATTGTGAGACAGGGCCAGAATGGTTTCTGGGTTCCCTGTCGCAACTTTAAAAATTCACTATAAATTATCCAAAAATAATTAGGAGACATACCTTATATGTACAGATTCCATTTTGAGTATAGCTTCATTAGAAACAAATGTCACCAGCATTAAAGCCCTGTACAGAGAGATATTCAAGTTATACCGCGCGAAGGTCAGAGCAGTCGATCCCTGTAACATGGGTGACTTTAACTAATAAACTGTACCAATTTGCCCGACCAAAAATTCTAGAAATAAATCCATGGATGGATATATGAGTCTAAATTCAGGGAAAATTTACGAAATCAGTTTCCGAGTTTTGAAACTCGAGATATGATTTTTAAGGCGACAGTGACGCAGTTTTTCCAGCCTGACTGGAAATGTCCAATGGATGGGCAAAACAAGTGAACTTGGCTTGCTAACCCCTCGTGTCCGACACCGGCGATGGTCTCGGGTTCGGGGTGTTACATGTACCGAGCCATGTGATAGGCCGTGTAAAACCTAACTTGCAACCCTTTGAAAACTACAGAGGACACACGGTCATGTTACCTGGCCGTGTGTCTTATATGGCTGAGACACACGCCCGTGTCTCTGCCCGTCTAGACGAAAATAGGCTATTTTAGAAGCCATTTTTTTCACCCTTTTCAACATATACCGATAATCCCTTTTGCACATATACCTAAGCCCTCAAAAGGCACCAAAATCATGCATAATAAAGCCAAACACATATGGTATAATAACATCCAACCAATATGCCCAAAGGCACCTCAAACGACAACCTTAAAACATGTATAACCATGTACTGAATTTGGCCAAAATAATTGATTAACTTCTAATTAAGTTTTCATCATTACACAACATGTAAATCACTTACAAAACATACCATTTGGCACCAACTATACTACATAATCATTAGCACAAAATACATATATGCTTACTATGGCAAAACACCAATTCACAACAACTTATACATCATATCTAATATGCACAGTCAACTACTTTTCTATCTACCATCATTCAACCATAACAAGTCATATATCAACCATTACAAGGCTACTTATATACACCTTATAATATTTATCATTTTACCATCACAAGACCAAAATGCAAACTAACCAAATGGTCATTTCCACAACCAAAACGTATAGATTAACATTAGCCAAAATACCTATACATGCCATTATAACCATAACCAAGATATCAACATCTACTGATATAATCGCTGGATAGTATGATAAATCTCTAACGAGCTCCCAACTCGATCGAGCTTCCGATAGTCTGTAAGTAAAGAAAATAACTACGTAAGTAATGAATGCTTAGTAAGCTCGTATAAACTTTAATCATATCAATTCATTCCAAATATGAAATTTATACATATAAAAAAATAATTCAATACCAACATCGCAAGATTCATGAAGCTATATTCAACAACTCACAAGGTGAATAAATCCACAGCATCACTTATACATATCATCCTAGCATAGTAGGATGTTAAACAACTTTAAACCCCTTCAAATTTTTCCTGTTTTCATTTGCATTTCACTACTTTCCATTGCATTTACTCTTATTAGCTCAAATAACATCAATTCAATTCATCATTTTCTTTTTCATCATTCTACACTTCAGATATGAACTTACTATTTCATTACCTTTCTACACCCATTTTATATGCATAACACACGAAACATAAGCGCATCAGTCAATCATAGCCACAAGCTAGTGCATTTAAATATAATTCTTTTTCGAACTAACCACATGGCAAACCATTTCAATAGGAATTACATAATTTAAACCTTACCATTTCAATGCATAACTTATAAGTTTAACATGGGCTAGGACACGGGCGTGTCATGCCCGTGTGAGGGACACAGGTCATAAACACAGGTGTGTGTCAGGCCGTGGGAACACCTTCGTAGGTTCTAATTTGGAATTTCATTTGCATGATCTCGGGGTACGGGCGTGTCCCTTGTGCTTAGGCCGTGTGAACCACATAAGCCATGTAACACCCCAAACCCGGCCCAGACGTTATGGCCGGATTCGAAGTGTCACATTGAAGTTTTTAAGAAAACCAATGTCTCTTTCAACGTCTGTGACAACCCTAAATTGACCCTAGTCAAAAAGTGGTTTCGGGACCGCTAAACCGAGTCACCGAAGTATTTGAGTATAATATTTATTGTCTAAAATATGTGAATATGAGTGTGTGAAAGTTTTGAGCTTCGATTTGGTCAATTGCATGTGAATTTAGTTAATAGGACTTATGTGTGACACTTTTGAAATGTGATAGGTTAATCTATAAGGATCTATTAGTGCATGTTATGAAAATAATAGGTTTGCATGTCAAATTTCCACCTATGACAAGTAGTGGCCGGCCATGCTATGGGTTAAAATGTATTATAAACATTTTATGTTAGTGTTTTATGTTAGAAATAATAAAATAAAGAACATGGGTAATAAAATAATAGTGGTTAGTAGGGGAGAAACAAAAAAATTAGCTAGGTTGCTCCTCCATTGCCGTGAATTGAAGGAAGAAGAAGAGGGGAAGTTCGGCCAAGGTGGTTCTTTAGATTAGGGTATGTTCAGTATTGCTTTTGGAGGTTTACACATCCTTTGGAGGGTTAGCCTACTTCTATTTATCTCATGGATGAAATTGGGGTTGTTGGAGAGTTAGGATTCGGCTAAGAGGCTTCAAAATTTTAGTTGATGCCTTGATACTACTAGCATGTTAGCTATATGGATGTGTTAAGTTACTTGAAATGTTAGATAAATTTGAACTCCCTACCAAATTCTTTAGGCAACCCATGTTAGAAATTTCGGTATTGAGATGTCTAGATCTTTCGGCCATTGTAGCTATGGAGGAATAAAGTTTTTGTTTCTTGTTAAATTGGATGAATCTTGTTGTATGAGTGCTTGAACAAACTATGATTAAATGGATGCATAGATTCAAAGTGGGAAGAATTGGCTATTATATTTGATGCTAATGCCGAATATGAATATGATGAACTTGAATAAATAATATTCAACTAGCATGATAAGTTATGAAATATTAAGTAGATGATATAATTGATTGGTGAAGTGGCTAATAGGGATTTTTAATGAAATTATGCCAAGGCCGAATGTATGATGAAGTAAATAAAAATGCTAAATGTGCATTATGTGCTTATATGTGTATTCGGCCAGGGAAGTTTGATATGAAGCTTTGATAGGTTTGAGAGATGAATGACTGAATGAGCTATAGGTTATGTATGGATGAATTTTATGCATAAGTGTGTGTGGCATTAGTAGTTAATGGCATTCGGCATTGTTTAATTAAAATTAGAAATGAATGCTAGAAAGTTAAATAGGTCGCTCTAATGACCAAATATGCTAAAAGCTAATATATGGACAAATGATACGAATGAATTGGTTTTTGAAATGTATATGGTTGCCGTATGTATGTGTTTGATTGAGAAGTAAATTTGTTTGATTCAGCTCAAGAGCTTAGAGGATCAAAGTTGGATAAGGGAAAGGAAAAAGTGATCGAATAGCCGTTGAAATCATTTGACAACATCCGAGGTAAGTCTTTGAGTAATGAAATTTAGCTCACGATTTAATAAGGCAATTATTTGTTTATGAGCATAATAATTAACTTGTGACTTGACGATTCTACTTGAATTACAGGGTAAAATAAATAAGTAAGGTATTTACTTGTAGTCGAATGGTTATAGGAATCTTGTGGATTAACGAAAAGGGATTATGTTATTTGTGTGGGATTAATGAATCGATCGATGTATGGTTAGTAAACATGCTGTAATTGTATTCGAGTATCAGGAATGATATTCAGATGTGATATGATATATATATATATGCATATACGTGTGAATGCTAATCGGGGTCTAAATCCGGCTTGGTCTCGAAGGGCTTTTAAGCCAGTGCTAATTATCGAACTTAGTTTCGAAGGGCTTTTTAGAGCCAGTGTCATAACCGGACTGAGTTCCGAAGGGCCTTCGAGCCAGTAGTCTAATCCGAGCTTGGTCTGGAAGGGCTTTTGAGCCGGTGCTAAGAGTCGGCCTTTATTCTGAAGGATGTTGCACCAGCATAATATTTGACGGTGAAAACCCGTAAGTGTTCTTACGAGAAATCAGATAATACATGCTGGAATAATTTTAATCACATGCGCTACTTACTGTAAGACAACCAGGTAAGTAATTTAACCTTGTTGAGAATGTGAATATACTTCAATTATGACTTTGAAATTCGATGGGAATGCTTAGCACATTATTTAAATCATCCGAACGTTTATGATCTGATTATGATGTATGAGTTCCGAATATGAGAGTTCAATGTCATAGTTATGAATGTGTGTGCATATGCATGAAATGGACAGGGACATTTGAGATGAGAGCATTCGGTTGTGGATTGGAGTTGGCCGGATAAATTGGTTTCACCTTTGTGATATTAATGATAAAAGTGATATCTCGGTTATGTTTCTATTCGGCCAAGGGATGAACAAATAAACTTGATATTATTATGCCATTCCTTTAAATGATTTCATTTCTTAAAACTTACTAAGCATCTGAATGCTTATTCTCTGCTTTAATTCTCTGTTTTATAGATTTTGCTCGTCAGCTATCGGACTCGGGATTGTCAAATTCGAAGTCGTCCACACTATCTAAGCCACTTTTTGGTACACTTTTAGTTCAATTTTCAAAACGGCAAGTATAGGGCTGACCCTTGTTGTTAATTAAGTACCCTTTTGTGATGTGTATTCGTATAGCCATGCGAAAATGGCTCGTATATTTTGAAGTATAACATTATGGTCTTGTGATATGGTTATTAAGTGGTGTGGAAATGTTTGGTAATGACTAGCCATTGGAATGGCCAATCATGGTCCTATTGGTGCTACGTACGTCATGGCTAATCAGGATTACCCTTGATAATAATGTATGTCAATTTGCTAGTTGATTCATGGAAAACTATGAAATAGGTGAAATCGCCTTAAAATAGATCTTGTGAAGAGCAGTTATGTGAGTTTGAAAAATCACTAAAAATAGTAGAAATGTAATTAAATAATGAATAAATTATGTAAACGAACCTTGATGAGTCTATTTTCATATGAAAGAAGCGAAACGACCATATGAGCCGTATTTTATGAGATGTTTAAGCTTTCATGAAACAGGGCCAGAACGATTACTGGATCCCCTGTTCTGACTTTGAAAATTTAGCATAAATTAACCAGAGACAATTAAAAGTCATGCTTCATATTTATAGATTCCTTTTTGAGTCTAGTTTCATTAGAAACAAACGACATAAGTATTGAAGCCCTGTACAGGGAGATATCTAAGTCGTAATGCATGAAGGTTAGAGTAGTCGAACCCTGAAACAGGAGAGAATTTAACTAATAAACTGTACTAATTGGCTCGACCAAAAATTCTAGAAAAAAATTTGTAGATGGACATATAAGTCTTTCAGGGAAAATTTACGGAATCAGTTTTCGAGTTTTGGAACTCGAGATATGATTTTTAAGGTGACGATGACGCAGATTAACCGACTTATTGGAAATTTTAAAATGAACTGTGTAAGTAAATGAATTAAGTCCGTTAGCACCTCGTGTTCGACTCCGGCAACAGTATCGAGTATGGGGTTTTACAATTTTATTTGTATCAGAGCTACAGTTTAGTCGATTCTAGAACTACCGTACTACGTTCGGGTCTAGCTATACATGCCATTGTGTGTTTATTTGATAGTGTGGCGATTTCTGACAGTTAAAAATGTGTTTATTTATAGTAATGGATCCCGATCCGAACCAAGAGGTAGCTGATGATCTTGAGAGTGTAGCGCCTGCTCCCACACAAGGGACAGCGCTAGTGGACTCTCAACCTATTGCTAGTAATCAGAATGACGAAGCTAGACAGGCTTTTTATAGCGTGATGAATGATTGGTTCAACCAATACATTCGAACTAATACGGCTGTTCCACAACCTCCATTCCCAGCTAATACAACCCCCGCACCTACAATACCTCCGGTAACTGACCAAATAAGGTCAAATAAGCCCCCAGTTGGCAAAGTCCGAAAACACGGGGCTACTGAATTTAAAGCTACAGACAGCGATGATGCCGAGAAAGCTGAATTTTGGTTGGACAACACTATTCGGGTACTCGATGTATTATCTTGCACACGCGATGAATGCCTAAAGTGTACTATCTCCTTGCTACGTGATTCTGCCTACTATTGGTGGAATACGTTGATTTCTGTTGTGCCCAGAGAGCAAGTAACTTGGGAGTTTTTCCAAACCGAGTTTCGAAAAAAGTATATCAGTCAGAGATTCATTGATCAAAAACGGAAGGAATTTCTTGAACTTAAACAAGGGTCCATGTCGGTTACTGATTATGAACGAAAGTTTGTAAGGCTTAGCCGGTACGCTCAAGAATGCATTTCTTCAGAAGCTGTGATGTGTAAACGTTTTGAGGATGGACTGAACGATGATATAAAGCTATAAGTTGGCATTTTAGAAATCCGAGAATTTGTGGTACTTGTCGAACGAGCTTGCAAAGCCGAAGAGCTCAGTAAGGAGAAAAGAAAAGCTGATATGGGAGCAAAGGAGTTTCAGTAAGAGATCTTGGAAAGCCCTTTCAACAGCTTATCGAAGAAATTTAGAGATGGTTTAGGCCGATCTAGAGACACTTGGGCTTTTCTAGACGAGATCGTGATCGACCCACAATGGGTACACGAGTCACTTTGGTGGCGGTGTTGGAAATGATCGTTGAGACAGAATGAGTGCCGATATTGTGGTAAATGGCATTCGGAAGTTGTAGATTCCATGACCGCTCTGTTATAAGTGCGGATCGGTGACCACTTTATCAAGGATTGCCTGAGATTGTCTGAACAGAATGTAAATCAGAGTGGGAAACCGGGTGCTACTACTGCTCGAGGTAGACCATCTAAGAATGCGGGGAATCCTAGTGGCGGTCAGAGAGGATCTAGAGACGCTACAACCAGATCTGAGGCTCGTGCTCCTGCCAGAGCTTATGCTATACGTGCACGCGAGGATGCTTCTTCGCCTGATGTTATTACCGGTACATTCACTCTCTTTGATACCAATGTGATTGCATTGATTGACCCTGGTTCTACTCATTCTTATATATGTGAGACTTTAGCATCCAGTAAGACTTTACCTATTGAGTCTACTGAGTTCGTTATTAGAGTGTCGAATCCCTTGGGTCATTGTGTGCTTGTTGATAAAGTGTGTAAGAAATGTCCCTTAGTAATCCGAGGTTCCTGTTTTTCGGTCGATTTGATGCTTTTACCGTTTGATGAATTTGATGTTATCCTCGGTATGGATTGGTTAACCGTACATGATGCAATTGTAAATTGCAAAAGAAAAACCATTGATTTGAGGTGTGTAAATAACGAGATAATCCGAGTTGAGTCTACTGACTTGAGTGGGTTACCAGCTGTAATATCATCGATGTTGGCTCAGAAAAATGTAAGAAAGGGGTGTGAAGCATACCTTGCGTATGTACTTGATGACAAAGAGTTAGAAAAGAAGCTGAATCTGCTTTGGTTTGTGAATATCTGGATGTTTTTCCGAAGAATTACCGGGTTTACCACTGCTCGAGAGGTAGAGTTTGGTATTGAGCTTGTACAGGACTACACCGATTTCAATAGCTCCGTGATCGTATGGCACCAACGGAATTAAAGGAATTGAAAGCTCAGTTGCAAGAGTTGACGGATAGAGGTTTCGCTCGACCAAGTTTCTCACCTTCGGGTGCACCAGTATTGTTTGTGAAAAAGAAGGACGGAACCATGAGGTTGTGCATCGATTATCGTCAGCTGAATAAAGTGACTATAAAGAATAAATATCTGTTACCACGCATTGATGATCTGTTTGATCAACTAAAATGAGCCTCAGTGTTTTCAAAGATAGATTTGAGATCAGGTTATTATCGATTCATGAATTTGAGATTTGGATATACCCAAACCGCTTTCGTAATCGAGATACGGTCACTATGAGTTCTTAGTGATGTCGTTTGGGCTCACTAATGCCCCCGCGATATTTATGGATTTGATGAATCGGATCTTCAGACCATTTTTGGATCGATTTGTAGTTGTGTTTACCGATGATATTTTGGTCTATTCGAGAAATGAAACCGATCATGATAAACACCTGGGATTAGTGTTGCAAATTTTACGGGATAAGCAGTTATATGCTAAGTTCAGTAAGTGTGAGTTCGTTAAGAGAGGTTAGCTTCTTGGGACATGTGGTATCTGACGGGTATTCGAGTTGATCCGAGCAAAATTTTAGCCATACTTAACTGGAAGCCTCCGAGAAATACTCTGAAGTTCGAGCTTTTGGGACTTGTCGGTTACTACAGACGGTTACCAGAAGGGTTTCTCGATGATAGCCACACCAATAACGAAACTACTTGAGAAAGATGTTAAGTTCGAATGGACAGAAAAGTGTCAGAAAAGTTTCGATCAACTGAAAACTTATTTGACTGAAGCTCCAGTACTAGTGCAGCCCGAATCAGGCAAAGAGTTTGTCATTTACAGTGATGCATCCTTACTTGGGTTGGGTTGTGTATTGATGCAAGAAGGTCGAGTTGTGGCCTATGCGTCGAGGCAATTGAAGCCACATGAGAAAAATTATCCAACCAATGATCTCGAATTAGCTGCTATCGTATTCGCTTTGAAAATATGGCGACATTACCTATTTGGCGAGAAGTGCCATGTATTTTCGGATCACAAAAGTCTCAAATATTTGATGACTCAAAGGGACTTGAATCTGCGACAAAGATGTTGGCTTGAGTTGTTAAAGGATTATGAGCTTGCCATTGACTATCACCCGGGAAAGGCTAATGTGGTTGCGGATGCTTTAAGTCGTAAATCACTGTTTGCTTTACGAGCGATGAATGTACACTTGTCTGTTCTATCCGACAATATGTTAGTAGCTAAATTAAAGGCCAAACCATTGTTGATTCATCAAATTTGTGAAGCTCAGAAAGTCGATGATGAATTGGTTGCAAAACGGGCTGAATGTGTTTCGAATATGGAATCAGAGTTTCAAATTGATGATGACGATTGTTTGAGGTTCAGAAGTCGTTTGTGTGTTCCAAGAAATTCAGAACTTATTTCAATGATTCTGAACGAAGCTCATTGTAGCCGAATGTCAATTCACCCGGGGAGTGCGAAAATGTACAACGATCTGAGATGTCAGTTTTGGTGGCATGGTATGAAACGAGACATTTCCGAATTTGTTTCGATGTGTTTAATATGTCAACAAGTGAAAGCGGAACATCAAGTGCCTACAGGTTTGCTTCAGCCGATCATGATACCTGAATGGAAATGGGATCGAGTCACGATGGATTTTGAATCTGGGTTGCCAGTGTCGGCAAGTAAGAAAGATGCGATTTGGGTTGTTGCTGATAGACTGACTAAGTCGGCTCACTTTATCCCCGTACGTACGGATTTTTCATTGGATAAACTAGCTGAATTGTATGTTTCTCAGATTGTGAGATTACATGGGTTACCTATTTCTATTGTGTCGGATAGAGATCTGAGGTTCACCTCGTGATTTTGGAAGAAATTGCAAGAAGCCTTGGGTACCAAGTTGCATTTTAGCACCGCTTTTCATCCACAGACTAATGGTCAATCCGAGGGGATAATTCAGATACTCGAGGATATGTTTAGATGTTGCATCCTTGAGTTTAGTGGTTCATGAGAGCGGTATTTACCTTTGATTGAATTCGCTTGCAACAATAGTTTTCAATCAAGCATTAAGATGGCACCTTACGAGGCTTTGTACGGTCGTAAATGTCGCACACCGTTGTTTTGGACCGAACTCGGTGAGAGTAAAATTTTCGGAGTTGATTTGATTAAAGATGCTGAGCAGAAAGTAAAAATAATTCGTGAGAGTCTAAAGGCAGCATCGGATTGTCAGAAGTCATACGCGGATTTAAAATGAAGAGATATTGAGTATCAGGTGGGAGACAAAGTGTTTCTTAAGGTTTCACCTTGGAAAAAGATACTCAGATTTGGCCGTAAGGGCAAACTGAGTCTGAGGTTCATTGGGCCATATGAAATATCCGAACGAGTTGGTCCAGTTGCGTATAGATTGATTTTACCCCCTGAACTTGAAAAGATTCACGACATCTTTCATGTTTCGATGCTTCGACGTTATAGATCTGATCCATCGCACATAATTAATCCATCAGAGGTTGAAATTCAATCCGGTATGAGTTATGAAGAAGAACCGATTCGTATCCTAGCTAGTGAAGTGAAAGAGTTGCGAAACAAAAGGGTTCCGTTAGTAAAGGTGTTGTGGCTCAAACACTGAATCGAAGAAGCTACTTGGGAAACCGAGAACTCTATGAAAGAACGATACCCAAACCTATTTACCGGTAAGATTTTCGGGGACGAAAATTTCTTAAGTGGGGGAGAGTTGTGACAGCCCTAAATTGACCCTAGTTGGAAAGTGGTTTCGGGACCGCTAAACCGAGTCACCGATGTATTTGAGTATAATATTTATTGTCTAAAATATGTGAATATGAGTGTGTGAAAGTTTTGAGCTTCGATTTGGTCAATTGCATGTGAATTTAGTTAATAGGACTTATGTGTGACACTTTTGAAATGTGATGGGTTAATCTATAAGGATCTATTAGTGCATGTTATGAAAATAATGGGTTTGCATGTCAAATTTCCACCTATGACAAGTAGTGGCGGCCATGCTATGGGTTAAAATGTATTATAAACATTTTATGTTAGTGTTTTATGTTAGAAATAATAAAATAAAGAACATGGGTAATAAAATAATAGTGGTTAGTAGGGAGAAACAAAAATTAGCTAGGTTGCTCCTCCATTGCCATGAATTGAAGGAAGAAGAAGAGGGAAGTTCGGCCAAGGTGGTTCTTTAGATTAAGGTATGTTCAATGTTGCTTTTGGAGGTTTACACATCCTTTGGAGGGTTAGCCTACTTCTATTTGTCTCATGGATGAAATTGGGGTTGTTGGAGAGTTAGGATTGGCTAAGAGGCTTCAAAATTTTAGTTGATGCCTTGATACTACTAGCATGTTAGCTATATGGATGTGTTAAGTTACTTGAAATGTTAGATAAATTTGAACTCCCTACCAAATTCTTTAGGCAACCCATGTTAGAAATTTCGGTATTGAGATGTCTAGATCTTAGGCCATTGTAGCTATGGAGGAATAAAGTTTTGTTTCTTGTTAAATTGGATGAATCTTGTTGTATGAGTGCTTGAACAAACTATGATTAAATGGATGCATAGATTCAAAGTGGGAAGAATTGGCTATTATATTTGATGCTAATGCCGAATATGAAGATGATGAACTTGAATAAATAATATTCACTAGCATGATAAGTTATGAAATATTAAGTAGATGATATAATTGATTGGTGAAGTGGCTAATAGGGATTTTAATGAAATTATGCCAAGGCGAATGTATGATGAAGTAAATAAAATGCTAAATGTGCATTATGTGCTTATATGTGTATTCGGCCAGGGAAGTTTGATATGAAGGTTTGATAGGTTTGAGAGATGAATGACCGAATGAGCTATAGGTTATGTATGGATGAATTTTATGCATATGTGTGTGTGGCATTAGTAGTTAATGGCATTCAGCATTGTTTAATTAAAATTAGAAATGAATGCTAGAAAGTTAAATAGGTCGCTCTAATGACCAAATATGCTAAAAGCTAATATATGGACAAATGATACGAATGAATTGGTTTTTGAAATGTATATGGTTGTCGTATGTATGTGTTTGATTGAGAAGTAAATTTGTTTGATTTAGCTCAAGAGCTTAGAGGATCAAAGTTGGATAAGGGAAAGGAAAAAGTGATCGAATAGCCGTTGAAATCATTCGACAACATCCGAGGTAAGTCTTTGAGTAATGAAATTTAGCTCACGATTTAATAAGGCAATTATTTGTCTATGAGCATAATAATTAACTCGTGACTTGACGATTCTACTTGAATTACATGGTAAAATAAATAAGTAAGGTATTTACTTGTAGCCGAATGGTTATAGGAATCTTGTGGATTAACGAAAAGGGATTATGTTATTTGTGTGGGATTAATGAATCGATCGATGTATGGTTAGTAAACATGTTGTAATTGTATTCGAGTATCAGGAATGATATCCAGATGTGATATGATATATATATATATATATGCATATACGTGTGAATGCTAATCGGGGTCTAAATCCGAGCTTGGTCTCAAGGGCTTTTGAGCCGATGCTAATAACCGAACTTAGTTTCAAGGGCTTTTTAGAGCCAGTGTCATAACCGGACTTAGTTTCAAGGGCCTTGAGCGATGAGTCTAATCCGAGCTTGGTCTCGAAGGGCTTTTGAGCCGGTGCTAAGAGTCGGACTTTATTCCGAAGGATGTTGCACCAGCATAATATTTGAGGGTGAAAACCCGTAAGTGTTCTTACGAGAAATCATATAATACATGCTGGAATAATTTTAATCACATGCGCTACTTATCGAAGACAACCGGTAAGTAATTTACCCTTGTTGAGAATGTGAATATACTTCAATTATGACTTTGAAATTCGATGGGAATGCTTAGCACATTATTTAAATCATCCGAACGTTTATGATCCGATTATGATGTATGAGTTAGAATATGAGAGTTCAATGTCATAGTTATGAATGTGTGCATATGCATGAAATGGACAGGACATTTGAGATGAGAGCATTCGGTTGTGGATTGGAGTTGGCGGATAAATTGGTTTCACCTTTGTGATATTAATGATAAAAGTGATATCTCGGTTATGTTTCTATTTAGTCTTGGCATATACTGGGCCGAAGCCTTTTGTTTAACGGTTACTGGGCCGAAGCCTTTTCATAAATCACATCACTGGGCCGAAGCCTTATCATAAATCATATCACTGGGCCGAAGCCTTATCATAAATCATATCACTAGGCTGAAGCCTTATCATAAATCATATCTTTGGGCCGAAGCCTTTACTGTAAATGGTATGGCCCTTAGGCCCATTTCAATATCACATGTAATGTCAATGGATGTATGCAAGCCCATTTGGGGAGACTACTCGACCCACCATCTGCTACTCTCTACCCGTACCAACACACCATGTAGGGAATGATTCAACCCACCCAACCAACACACCACTGGCAGCATAGCTGCTTTATCATATATCTGGAGGCCTAGCCTCTTTTAATAACTGGGGCAAAGCCCTTTTGATAAACTGGGGCAAAGCCCTTTTCGGTAAACTGGGGCATAGCCTTTTTAGCACTTCCTCCATTTATAAAACCCAACCCATGCAACATGTCATGTATGCAAAATGTCATGCCCATATTTGAATCAAACAATCACAGTCAAGTCATTCATATCACCAACATATATTCACAATCAAATCCGTCAACCACACAGTCCAAGTCAGTCACTTGCCCACAAGGGCAAAACAGTCATTTTTCACATTATAAGGGTAATTTCGTAATTTTCCCAAATATCAGGGTTTTCCATGTTCATCAACAATTATCAATATTCCGAGTGTTTAAACAATGATCTTTAACCCACTTTATCAAACTCGGGCTTTTGGGCCCAAAACCTCTAATGGGCCCTACGAATGCCAATTTAGGCCATTAAGCCCACATAATCCAAATTTTACAACAGTACTAACCGTGTTAACATGCAACTTTTCTAGATTCCATTTTCTATCAATTTTACCCAAATGGGCCTGAAGCCCATTGGGCCCGATTCCAGCCCATTGAGGCCCAACTTACCATCGTGCACAAAATTGAGTTCTTACATGTTCCATCGATCCAAACACCGATCTTATCGTATTTATCGCATCTATACCCAAACGCAACACTACAAGTTCCCGAAATACCAGTATTTTAGCATTTCGGCTTCTCAACAAATATTAATCTAAGCTATTACGAGGGTTAGTACACACCTGTTACGGGTTGAAGTTGAAACGTTTCCAAAATCAATCGCCTACGATAACCACCACCTGTCACTCAAACTTAACTTATCCAATATCAATATACGTAAATCCTAAGCACATCAGTCATACGGAACATAAGGGCATATTCGTCATTTTACCATACAGGGGTTTTACGGTCACTTTACCCTACAGGGGCTTTACGGTCTTTTTACCTAATAGGGGTATTTTAGTCATTTCACCCTACAAGGGTGTTTTGGTAAATCTACAAACCAAGGGTATTTCAGTAATTTTTTAAACCAATGGTATTTCTATAATTTTTAGAAAGTCAAGCGTATTTTTGCAATTTTGTAAATCAGGGGTATTTTAGTAATTTTACAAATTGAGGGTATTTCGGTAATTTCACAAACCAGTGGTATTTTGGTAATTTTACAAACTAGGGGTATTTTGGTAATTTTACAAACCAGGGGCATTTTAGCAAATTTATAGACTAGGGTATTTTGGTAATTTTACTGATCGAGGGTATTTTGGTAATTTTGTAAACCAAGGGTATTTTAGTAATTTTGTAAATCGAGGTAAAACAAGAATTCGTAAATCAAGGGTAAAATAGTAATTCTATAAATCGAGGGTAAAACGGTAATTCTGTAAATCGAGGGTAAAACGGTAATTATGTAAATCGGGGGTACTTTGGTAATTTTACAAGTCGAGGGTATTTCAATAATTGGTAAACTAAAGTATTCTAAACATGGATAACAATACTAATGGCCCTAAAGCCCATTCTTGGCCCAAATGGGCCCACACGCTCGTGTGGCCCTTTTAGCCCAAATCTAGCCACAAATATTAGATTCACCTAGCCTAGCCCAATATTTACTACACAATCAAACAACTTATCCAATTGGGCTCGTAGGCCCATTAGGCCCACATGACCCCTTTCGGCCCATCGCGGCCCGAAGTAGCCATCCTACAGCTAGAGTAGTAAGAAATACACACCTGATAGGAGACTGGAGTTAATCCATGCTCCGAGCACTCTTAACCGACGCCCAACCCAAACAAGCATGCCATACAGCGAAAGGGATCAGCCAAGAATGTAACACCCCTAGCCCGAGTCCGATCGCCGGTTTAGGCTATGAGGTATTACCGCGCCAAACAATTAATTTTTTTTTTGTTCATATAATCAATCAACAAAGACAGAAATTAAGCTGAGTACATACTGATCTTTAAGTTATATGAATGCCATTTTCATATGGCTAAAATATTTACAATACAAAACATAACCGTCACCGGCCTAACCTATACATGCCATACCAAAGCCAAAATATAACTGTACCAAAAAGATCGATAGTATGATGAACTGCTGATGATCCCCGAGTTGGTGGCCAAAATTGACAATCTATAAAACAAAGAAATAAAATAAAACGGGGTAAGCTTTCGAGGCTTAGTAAGTTTTAAGTGTTTCAAACAATTAAAACATATCATTTAAAATCTAACATTAAGTATCACAAGAACCCAAATTTAATTTGTAAATTACTTGGCCAAAAACTCACAAGTACATTAATTATAACCTATTGGCCGTATGTATATATATACATGAATACACAAGAAAATTCTCAGTACATATTTCACTATACTATATGGTTCATAAAATTTCTTTAAGACACATGCTTTTACAATGGCATACATTGACCGAATAAGTCATTCTCTTATTCATAAATACGGTATTCATTCACATACATATACACACACTCACATATATATATATATACCATTCTTTGATACTAATAATTCATTTTGAAGTCAATTCACTTATGAGTACGTAATACGTACCTTAGCAGGTATAACATATATAATACTTACTCGCACGGATATTCAATGTCGTAATCATACTTAAATTACTGACACAGGTCCTATCAAGTGTTAGGACTCGAAACACATATTTAGCACAGCCTGCAGGTTTTTAACCCGGATGTCATTCCAGCACGAAGCCTGCGGGTCTTTAAGCCCAGATACAATTCCAAAGCACGAAGCCTTCGGGTCTTTAAGCCCAGATACAATTCCACATCAAATAACATGTTTTTTTTATCGTATTCTAACACATTTTATAGAACATTTCACATTATTAGTAGCCATTGGCTACATTTGGACATGAGCTTCTTATGAACACCATTATTTCATTTCAGCTTAAAATCATGCATGAATATCACACGTACCTTTCATCAATCAAGCTTAACCCTAATTTACCATTCAACTTAATTCAAATAGAACCAAAAAGATCAAAATTCATGTAGTATATATATGTCAAGGCATTATAAATTTTATACTAAGGGCGATTACTCAAAACTTACCTTGTATCTTTCTGAACAAATTTCGGGTTGGCTATTCCGCGACTTTAGCTTTTCCCTTATCCGAGGTTGCCCCTCTATGCTCTTGAGTTTTAATTCAATAAATTTTAAACTAATCATTAATCAATTATTCAAGTATTACTTTCAGAATATAATACATATATATTCGACTTTCACACATACAGATTATAGTAAGCTTATAAGAAATCAATAAGCAATTCATTAGCAAAATTTTTCTTTTATCAATGTTTACTATATAATCATAATTTCACTATAAGCTGAATTCCAGAGCAACAGTCATTAAATTACTTATAACAGGAGCTACAAAACTCCAAATCAATTGCCGTAAATTTTCCTTGAAAATAGACTCATTTATATTTTATCCATAAAATTTTCATAATTTTTAGTCTAGCCAATCAATACCAGATTTTTCCTAAAATTTCCCTTGTTTCACCGTTTGACAAATCTGACCATTCTTCACTACGAAATAAATTTCTCATTGTACAGAAATCAAAATATGTTGTCGTTTATTTCATTTGAAAATAGACTCACTAAGGAGACTAAGCATATAAAATTTATTCTATGACCATTTTTATACATTTTATACTGATTTTATAAATACAGAACAGGGGATCTAGAAGTCATTTTGACTCTATCCCACATTACTTCAAATATTTCATGATCGGTAATTCTTTTACTTTTACAGTTTCTATTATAGAAAACTAGACTCATCAAGATTTAATTACATAATTTATTCAGCTTCTAATTCAATTCCTACAATTTATGGTGATTTTCGAAAATCACCTTACTGCTGTTGTCCCAAGTAGATTATTACCAATTCACTCTTTCACACATTCTTTGCATACATATTATTTAAGCATGTATCTCACCAATTAATTTCATCATATATATATCTATAAATTTACTTATACATAATATCAATACCACATTGTGCTCAAATCATTTTTCAAGTTCAATTTCACCAAGCTTCAACCTAACTTAGCCTATAATAGTTCATAACACATTTAAAGCACATACCTTACTAAATTTTATCATAGTCCACAATCAGCCATAGTACATTCGGCCATAGCATAGACACAAATACATTTAACTTGATTTCTTCATGAAAAATTAAGGCTATAACCGAATAGTCTTTAACCATTTAAACTACAAAACACAATTTATAACTTCAATTTTACAAGCTTATATCATAAGAGTTTCTCCATTAAAATTTTCAATGTATATTCGCTATAACACAAACACTTAATCTTTACAATTACAAATTCAAAACTTAACATACTTTTATAATCTCAACCAAATAGAGTACTTTTATTGATTCACAACAAAACATCAACATAACATTTCTAAATGAAAAATCCTCTCATGACCGATTGCTCCTATAGCTACCAAAATGAAAATTTGCACATGGGTTATGGAGGAATTAAGAAACTATCCTAAAACACACAAGAAATTTCTATCAAACCACTTCAAACATACCTTAATCAAGGCTAGGAAGGGGTAGCCGAATGTTTGTTTTCCCCCCTTCTCTTCTTGAAATTTTCGGCCAAAGAAATCAAAGGATGAACCAACTTTGGTTTCTCCTCCCCACTAAGCCATTATTCTTTTATTTTTATTCTTTAATTCATTTAGTTTAAATTAATGTTAATATAATATACATATGATATATATATGAATCAACTACATGGCCGGCCACTAAAGAAAAATGGATAATTTGACATGCAAGTCCATTTTTTTTAACATGCATTAGTAGACCATATTTAAAATTACCTGTCACATTTCACAATTGTCTCACATAAGTCCTATTTAATAAATTTTACATACAATTGACAAAATTAAAGCAAGAAACTTTCACACATGCAGGTTCGTATACAATAAGCATAAGATATAACGGTTAATTATTTTTGTTTTGTGGTCCCAAAACCACTTTCCGACTAGGGTAAAAAATAGGGCTGTCACAAAGAAAGGTACCTCTACTCTCCTCATGGTTCTCTCTATTTAAAGCCAGCTTCGCATCCCTTCTTATGTTAGCTTCCCGATGTGGGATCCTTCCAACATCGAGTTTAAATTCAACACCAACTCTTGTCACCGTTAGCAAAATAAATGCTCCTTGCTTGCCATGGGATTCAACCCATGCCTCCCTCGATGTTCCACACGCTACTTGCCACTAAGCCACAAGACTTTTGTGTCATATTTTATCCCCAATTAATTATAAGGTCTAAAGGCCAAAGTCCAGGTTCCCTTAAAAAAAACCAAAATAAATTGCAAGAGCCAAGGGTTGAACCTAGGCTTCCATACAACCTTAATGACGCCACAACCACTAGACTACAAGCTTCCTTGTGTCATTTATTTAACACAATAATTTAAAAGCCCTCAACCAAGCATCTAGGTTTTTTTTTTCCTCTTAATACCAAAATTTTTGCTAAAGCCCAAGTTTGAACCCAAGATTTATCTAACACTTCTCAGGGCCATTAACCACCAAAGTGGACATTTAATTATGTTATTTCATTGCACAATTAAATACCTATATACAACCTCCTTACAGACCTGCACTCAAGGCCCAATACTTCTAGGCCCAAATTCGGGGTGTTACAAGCCATTAGCACGGCCATGTCATAGTAAACCACATGGGCGTGTTGCCCTTCCAAATGGGCATGTGCCCTGTTTCTAAGGTCATTTTTATAAAGTCAGTTTAAGGACCCGAATTGGTTCTGAATGGCTTCCAATGGATGTTTGAGGCTTCGTAGGCCCATATTAAGGAGATTAAACAAGTTTGAAAAAGTTTTAAATTTTAACGGACTCGTAAGATCTCGCTTAGTACATGTGTATGTGAATTGTGAATGGTAATGCCTCGTATCCGGTATCGGCATCGAACTCGGGTAAGGGGTATTACATTTAGTGGTATCAGAACTATTGTTTAGACGATTCTAGGACTAACCTAGCATGAGTACGAGTCTAGGTATACATGCCATAATTGTATATTGATAGTGTGACGACTCCTGACGAGATAAATTGTGTTTTTATTTATATAGTAAATGGATCATGATGTAGCTACAGCGGATGATGTGGAGAGTAATGTGTCGGCTCCCGCTGAAGGGACTGCGCCCTTAGATAGTGGGCCCGTGACATTGAGTCAGGGTGAAGGGGCTAGAGAAGCTTACCTTCACATGATGGATGCTTGGTACACGGAGTTTGTTCGAGCAAATCCGAGCACTCCACCTCCCCCACCCCCTCTGATTCCTCAGTATGCCCTTGTAGCTTCGCATGGAGTGGATAAGATTAGGAGAGGGAAACCCCCTGTAGATAAAATACAAAAGTAAGGGGCCGAGAAATTTCGGGCTAATATTGATGATGACCCAAAAAGAAAAGAGTTCTGGTTGGAAAATACCATTAGGGTATTTGATGAGCTAATGCGCACACCTAAGGTGTGCGTGAAGTGCGCAGTGTCACTCCTACGAGACTCAGCCTACCAATAGTGGAATACTCTCGTGTCCTTTGTACTGAGAGAGAGGATAACTTGGGAATTCTTCCAGGAAAAGTTCCAGAAAAAGTACATTAGCCAGAGGTTTATGGACCAGAAAAGGAAATAATTTTTAGAGTTGATGCAAGGCCGTAGAACGGTGACGGAGTACGAGTGTGAATTTGTGAGACTTAAGAAATATGCACGAGAGTTTGTATCTATAGAAGCTATCATGTGCAAAAGGTTTGAAGATGGTTTGAACGAAGATATCCGTCTTTTAGTTGGTATCTTAGAATTGAGGGAATTTGTGGTGCTCGTGGAGAGAGCATGTAAGGCCGAGGAATTGGCTAAAGAGAAGAGAAAAGCTGACATCAAGTCCCAAGACTCAAGGAAAAAACAGTTGGGAAAATCAGAGCAGACCTCATTTAAGAGATCAAGAGAGTTTCCTACCCGATCAAACACGTCTGTGGGGTTCTTGAGCAAGAGCAAAAACAAGAAGCACACAACGTCTAAAGCTTAAAGCATTTCTATCACAAGTGTTGGTAGTGCTCGGCCAAATAGGCCAGAGTGTTCACAATGTGGTAGGCGTCATTTCGGAGGGTGCCGAGGGAATGAGAGGGGTTGCTTCAAATGTGGATCACTAGACCACTTCAAAGAGAAAAAAGAAGATATGAGGGCAAATAGTGCTTCTTCAAGGGGTAGACCACAGAAGAACTTGGGTAGTGAGGCTAGCAATAGAGGTACTCCTAGAGATATAGTTGCGAGGTCCGAGGGTTGAGCGCCTGCAAGGACTTATGCCATTCGTGCTCGCGAAGAGGCATCTTTACCAAATGTGATTACGTTACTTTTTCTCTTCATGATAATTTTGTTGTTACTTTAATTTATCCGGGGTCTACCCATTCTTATGTCTGCATGAAATTGGTACCCAGTATGAATATGTTAGTTGAACCTACTGAATTTGTAGTAAGAGTGTCAAACCCGTTAGGCAGGCATGTGATAGTTGATAAAGCATGTAGACATTGTCCTTTGATGATTAGAGGTCATTATTTTTCGGCTAACCTCATGCTACTACTGTTTGATCAATTTGATCAAATTCTTGGCATGGAGTGGTTGACTGCTCATGATATGATAGTGAATTGTGGTAGCAAGTTCATTGAAATGAAATGTGAGAGTGGGGATATCATTCGGGTTGAATCAGGTGAACCGAATAACTCACCAGTACTGATCTCATTTTTAATTGCCAAGAAATATTTGAGAAAAGGATATGAGTCCTAGCTAGCATTTGTGTTAAACACCAAAGAGTCTGAAGTGAAAATTGAGACAGTGCCAGTGGTATGTGAGTTTATGGACGTGTTTCCAAAGGAATTACCAGGATTGCCTCCAGTTAGGGAAGTTGAGTTTGGAATCGAGTTAGTCCTCGATATGGCCACCATCTCGATTGCTCCGTATAGGATGGCTCCTACGGAGTTGAAGGAGTTGAAAGTTCAACTAAAAGAGTTAAATGATAAGGGTTTTGCGAGACTGAGATTTTCCTTGTGGGGTGCTCTCGTACTTTTTGTGAATAAGAAAGACGGGCCGATGTGGTATAGATTACAGACAGCTCAACAAGGTGACTATAAAAAACAAGTATCCCTTGCCAAGAATCGATGATCTGTTCGATCAGTTGAAGGGAGCCACCATATTTTCTACGATAGACTTAAGGTTAGGCTACTAACAGTTAAGGGTTAAGGAGAAAGATGTACCGAAAACTACTTGTAACACCCCTTACTCATATCCAAGGCCGGAACAGGTTACGAGGCATTACAAGACTTAACCATACAGATAGACGAAAATTAGGCCATAAAATTTCATTTAATTCAAAACTTCTCGAACACATGCATAGACTCATATTTAAAGACATATAACTTGGGACAAATGAGCACTTGCACATCCATAATCATGCAATAACATGTCATTCAATTTAAACATATTTGCTTACCATCCTGTATATAATATACATTCTTACATTAACTAGAACTAGACATGCTAAATCTTATTCTCATTTTATACCATCATAATGTAGTTACCAATTTGTCCATTAAACATCCATATTCAAGGAAACATTACTCATTTCCATTTAATTCATGATCCACTGGCCTGCATTTAACTTACCTGATGTATTACCAATCATGCATAACAAACAAAGTTAACTATATCATCACATCAAAACATAGGACATGGCATGATTAATTAAACTTATAAACCATAACGGTTAAGGACCACATCTCATGATCATATACGATAACTCAATGCAGACTAATACGTATGGTCAAAGTCATAATAATAATACATATCACAAATCAACTTCCTATACATGCCACTCACTTGATATTTCTAATATTTGAATTAATTCTCCCAAAAATGATAGTTTGATAGTGTGATTTTTCCTTCGACGATCTCCAACCCCGAGCTGACCTGCCAATACTAAAGAAATAGAGAGGATGGGTAAGCTTTACACTTAAAAAGTCCATATGAAATTAATAAGCAATTACTAACATGCTTTTCAAGATAAAACACTTTAATTGTATAATTACACATGTTCAGGTTAAGCTGTTTTATCGAGTTACAGTTACTAAATCATTCATAACTGGAGATACAAAACTCAAAATTTAGTTTCGTTACTTTTCCTCGAAACTAGACTCATATACCTTTCTCTCATAAAATTTCCAGAATTTTTGGTTTAGCCAATTAGTATAGTTTATTCATTAAATTTTCTTGTGTTTTGCTGTCCAGCAGTTCGGACCTCACTAAAAATTATTTATCTCATATTTCGGGACTCGGATGATGTTCCCATCCATTCCTCCTGAAAGTATACTCATTTATGATTCTATTCATATAAATTATAACTCATAATTATTTTTTTACAATTTTTAACGATTTTTCCAAGTCAGAACAGGGGATCTCACAAAAATTAGAATATCACATAATATAGAACTCTTTTGGTCCCACTGTTTCTTTTATATTAAAATAGACTCATTAAAATTTAATTCCATAATTTTTTTTAAATTTAATTCAAGTTACACAATTTTTAGTGAATTTTCAAAGTCACACAACTGCTACTGTCTAACACTGTTTTACTACTAAAATTCACTCTTACATAATTTCACTTAATCCATTTTGTCTTATCGAAGTTCGCTCAAATATCGAGCACATTGCTCATAATTTTCATAAACATATACATGCACTTATTCATCATATAATCATGTTCACATGTATTTTTACTTAATCAATTTTCCCGTTGAACTCTTCGGAATAATAACTGATACTCAGTTACCTGCACATATTTTTACACTTGTAGACAAGGTTATCTGGTACGCATAGTAGCCTGCACTTAGTACTACACATGCGACCAATTATCCGGTACACGTAGTAGCCTGCACTTAGTACTATACACATGACCTAACCATCTGATACACGTAGTAGCCTGCACTTAATACTACAAATGTGATCGAAGTTTTTGGGTACGCATAGTAGCCTGCACTTAGTACTACACACATGACTCACAACGGATCATTTGTATCTCTTCTATTCCGAAGGTTCAATCGGGAAATTCTTCACTTTTCAACATTTTACTAACTCATTCTTAGTCAATTCCGATCCGTAGTTTACATCAATTGATCATTCTATAGGCAGCCACATCTTATATAATAACAAAAGATAATAACATAAAAAGAATCGAAATATTATTTACATACAAACTTACTCATTTCAAAAAAACATCATATTCCATAAAAATTCCAAACCTTTACCGGACGTACTCGAATTGTGGCTTCATTCACATAACAATATCTCATAATCAAATGGCATTGCAACATTTTCATCATAATAGCAAAACATCAAGAACAGGTTATATCATCAAAATAATCACATAATATCAAATTATTCAAATATATATACTTACAACTCGTGTAATATAAAAGCATTAACATTCAAATACAATATTGCATTATTAAAATCACATGAACTTACCTCGTATACGGAAATGGCCATTTTTACCATTTTGGCCACAACTTGGTATTTTGCCGATTTTAGCCCGAATTTCAATTTCTATTGCTCCATCGTTACAAATATAGCCTAATTAGGACTCACATTATTCAAATTGACCCACAATCATATTTTGGAAAAATTACAATTTTCCCCTTAAACTTTGTCAAAATTACATTTTTACCCCTAGGCTCGTAAATTAAAATTCATTCTATTTTCTTATGTTTTAAGACATACTGATCATTTTTCCCTTCTATGGTAACATCAAATTCACACTCTAACATGTACTTATGAACACTAGGTATTTTTACCGATTATGTCATTTTACTCGTTTTCACGTAAAATCACTTAGTAAAAGTTGTTTAACAAAATTTCAAGCATCATATTCTACCGTAAAACATCAAAATAAACACATTTCACCTATGGGTATTTTTCCAAATATAAACCCTAGGTTAAATTATTGCTAAAATAAGCTTAACCAAGTTACCGGGATTTCAAAAATGTAAATAACTTTAAAAACGGGGTTAAGGAGCACTTACAATCGAGCTTGTGAGTTTGAACAAACCTTAACCATGGCTGCTGCTGGTCGAAACAGTTGAATGAAGAAGATGATAGCTAATTTGGCTTATTTTTCTTTTTAATTCTTTTAATTATTAGTTTACCAAAATACCCCTAAGTTAAAAATATTTTATTACACCCATTTCATGTCTATTTTTTTCCAGAAATTAACCAATGGTTGAATTACCATTTAAGGACCCTCAATTTAAAATTTCATAACAATTGGACATCTCTAGTATGTAGAACTCAACTTTTGCACTTTTTACGATTTAGTCCTTTTGACTAAATTAAGTGCCCGAATGTCAAAATTTTCGAATGAAATTTTCACGAAATTATTCCGTGAAATCGTAGACCATAAAAATATAAGAAAAATAAATTTTTCATCGTGGAATTTGTGGTCCCAAAACCACTGTTCCGACCAAGCCTAAAATTAGGGTGTTATAACTCTCCCCCCTTTAGGGATTTTCGTTCCCGAAAATCTTACTGGAAAAGTGGTCTTCACTTAGATTCCTCAATCTCATACTCGATACCAAAGTACCATCACTCAGGCGGTGCCTCCAATACATCTCTTTAATTTCTCATATGATTTGAAAGCTTACAGACTGAACTCCCAATTGTTCTTAAATTTTCAAAGGCTTCTCAGTTTCCCATAATATCATGACATAAAACTCGGATCTCAAATTGGTTTATGGAGACTAGAATTCCAAGAAATCCAACAATCAAAGGGGCCTGCACTCTTCGAAAATAATCATACAAATTTTCATCATCAATAAATCACAATCCAAAAACATCTTAATCAAATTACAGTACACGTCATTACTCTTTGAATAAATAGGCAAATTTTCACTGTGAGCTTCGTATAGTTCCTTCTGTATAAGCCTCGAAATAATAATACCATAATCAGATCCAATCTGAAATTCAACATCAGAAGTCAATCCTCACTGTACTCTTTTAGTTTACTATTCACTATCACATTTTCCTTATTTTCATGAAACACATCACCCTTCATACTACAATGCATTACTGAAAATTAAGAACTCTTTACTCAATGCAGACTAGTCTAGTTCAGACGCTTTGCTTAGCAATATTCTCATCTGTCCAAATCTTACTAACATGTAATAAACTTTTCAGCTTTCGCAAGATGAAAACTTTATCATTCTTAGTAGCTTTAACTCATATCAAACTTTTCTAAGAGATATACACTTCTCGTTCAGACTATTTGCCTTTTACCCGTGAAGAAATGAAATTATATTATCAAATTTTTGAAAAATGATCCTGACATAATTGTCATATGAAATTTTTCAAATAAATAATTCACACAGATTAAACACCCGAGTCGATTTAAACACTGTTGAATGACATTTCAAGTAATCCATTCTTCTAGTTACTAAACAATTCATCATGCAATCCTTTACTATTCATTCCTTACGCTAATCAAAACCATCTCAATTGCATTAGCTCAAGTAAGCAAAATATCTCAATTGAAGACATTAACTATAATTCACTTACTTGAGAGAAGTAATCCACCATACTGATTGAAACTCGCACTTTTATCACTTATGCCTTTAATGTTGTCAAATCCTTACACGAAAATTTGAGAAATTCCAATACTAAAATCACCACATTACCAAGATCAAATCAGAAGTATAGTCATGCTTGTCATGATTATCACAAGCTGAAGAATACACTTCGAACATAAGTCATAATTGACAAATTATGTAATAAAGATAACAAGAAAACCGAATAAAGAAATCCAAGATACGATACCATGCCGGAAAATTGAAAACCAAACTCATAGGAAAATATGAAAGATCTCGAAAATTCCTCAGAGAAAAGGAGTCCAAAAGAAAACATCATTTAATCCCACTGGAATCAAATATAACAAAAACAATGTATCTTCCCATACATATATATCAAATGGAGCATCAAGTAGAAGAAACAGTATCATAATATCATACATATCCTCTCATCAATTCTTATTAGATGAAATGTAATAAAATGCCCGAGGAAAACAACAATACAATTTATAAACCAATCAGACTACCAATACTTCTATCTAACATCAATATTAGAAAATATTCTCATATAACAAGAATTTCTTCAAAAGATCAACAGCCATAGGAATTTTTCTGAGAACGGATAAATACATAGAACATTTCAAAAGAAACTGTTAAATCTGTTCAGCTGTAACTGTCACACTCAGATATTACACATTTCAAATATCATTTCCCACAACTAGTTTTGCCATCACAAATTTCATGTTAGACCTTTCACTAAAGAAGACCAGTTCTGAATAAATTTTGATTTACACTTTTCTCGACCTTATACCTGAGTAATTCAATTTACCAAAGTAAATTCATTCTCTAACTGGGACAGTGCATAACTCCAACAATCTTTATGTCAACCTGATACTTTTCTAGCTCTGACTTTACTTATCAACTCATTCTCAATCTCTAATCATACTTATAATTATTCTATCATTGAACTCTTTGGTTTTTCAACCGGGAACTTATTCAGTACAATATAAGCACCACTTCGATAAGGGGAAGAGGTTGTAGGGCCTCTGACTTGACTTTCTTATACATATACATATGACACAACTTTCATCATCATAGCAACATCGTCAAAATCATGTCATTCATTTCAAGCAACACAACATTCATGTTGGTTTACACCAATTTTCCAATTATCCCATTCAACTTGTCAGGTAAGCCAAGTGCACTACATTATATGAGCATTAAGCAAATATAGATATTTATCACAACATAAACTTTCATATCACGTGTTATCACATATATATCATAAACTTTTATTCATACTTTTCTGAACTGAGACTTATCATAATCATAATTTTACTCAAATACCTTCAATCACCTTGAACACGGTCGGTGCAGCTCAGTTGGAGAGTACCTTTGTCTAAATAAGACGGTGCTTTTACGCGTCGAGAGACATCACAATATCACGGATCCGTGACATGTATAACTAGAGCTTTACACATGCTAGGTTTGTCCGAGAACCGACTAAACCATAGCTTTGATACCACCAAATGTAACACCACTTACCCGTATCCAAGGCCAGAATAGGGTACGATGCATTACTAGACTTAACCATACACATAGACAAAAATCGAGCCACAAAATTTCATTTAATTCAAAACTTTTCGAACACATGCATAGACTCATATTTAAAGACATATAACGTGGCACAAATGAGCATTTACACATCCATAATCATGCAATAACATGTCATTCAATTTAAACATATTTGCTTACCATCCTGTATATAATATACTTTCTTACATTAACTAGAACTAGACATGCTAAATCTTATTCTCATTTTATACCATCATAATGTAGTTACCAATTTGTCCATTAAACATCCATATTCAAGGCAACATTACTCATTTCCATTTAATTCATTATCCACTGGCTTGCATTTAACTTACCTGATGTATTACCAATCATGCATAACAAACAAAGTTAACTACATCATCACATCAAAACATATGACATGGCATGATTACTTAAACTTATTAACCATAATGGATAAGGACCACATCTCATGATCATATACAATAACTCAATGCATACTAATACATATGGTTAAAGTCATAATAATAATACATATCACAAACCAACTTCCTATACATGCCACTCACTTGATATTTCTAATATTTGAATTAATTCTCCCAAAAATGATAGTTTGATAGTGTGATTTTGCCTTCGACGATCTCCAACCCCGAGCCAACCTGCTAATACTAAAGAAATGGAGAGGATGGGTAAGCTTTACGCTTAGTAAGTCCATATGAAATTAATAAGCAATTACTAACATGCTTTTCAAGATAAAACACTATAATTGTACAATTACACATGTTTAGGTTACGTTGTTTTATCGAGTTATAGTTACTAAATCATTCATATCTGGAGCTACAAAACTCAAAATTTAGTTTTGCTAATTTTAATTAAAACTAGACTCATATACCTTTCTCCCATAAAATTTCTAGAATTTTTGGTTTATCCAATTAGTACAGTTTATTCATTAAAGTTTTCCATGTTTTGTTGTCCAATAGTTCTGACCTATCTTCACTAAAAATTATATATCTCATATTTCGGGACTTGGATAATGTTCCTGTCCATTCCTCCTGAAAGAAGACTGATTTAGGATTCTATTCATATAAATTCTAACTCATAATTATTTTTTTACAATTTTTAACAATTTTTCCAAGTCAGAACAGGGGATCTCGAATTCATTCTGACAATATCTCATAAAAATTAGAATATCACATAATATAAAACTCTTTTGCTCCCTCTGTTTCTTTTATATGAAGATAGACTCATTAAAATTAATTCCATAATTTTTTTTTAAATTTAATTGAACTTACAAAATTTTTGGTGAATCTTCAAAGTCACGCAACTGCTACTGTCTAACACTGTTTTACTACTAAAATTCACTCTTACATAATTTCACTTAATCCATTTTGTCTTATCGAAGTTCACTCAAATATCGAGCACATTGCTCATAATTTTCATAAACATATACCTGCACTTATTCATCATATAATCATGTTCACATGAATTTTTACTTAATTGATTTTCCCCTTGAACTCTTCGGAAGAATAACTGATACCCTATTGCCTGCACATATTTTCACACTTGTAGACAAGGTTATCTGGTACGCATAGTAGCCTGCACTTAGTATTACACATGTGACCAATTATCCGGTACACGTAGTAGCCTACACTTAGTACTACACATGTGACCTAACCATCTGATACACGTAGTAGCCTACACTTATTACTACACATGTGATCGAAGTTATCGGGTACGCATAGTAGCCTGTACATAGTACTACACATGCGATCAATTGTCCGGTACACTTAGTAGCCTGCACTTAGTACTACACACGTGACTCAAAACGGATCATTTGTATCTCTTCTATTTCGAAGGTTCAATCGGGAAATTCTTCACTTTTCAACATTTTACTAACTCATTCTTAGTCAATTCTGATTTGTAGTTTACATCAATTGATCATTCTATAGAAAGCCACATCTCATATAATAACAAAAGATAATAACATAAAAAGCATCGAAATATTATTTACATACAAACTTACTCATTTCAAAGAAACATCATATTCCATCAAAATTCCAAACCTTTACCAGACGTACTTGAATTGTGCCTTCATTCACATAGCAATATCTCATAATCACATGGCATTGCAACATTTTCATCATAATAGCAAATCATCAAGAACAGGTTATATCATCAAAATAATCACATAATATCAAATTATTCAAATATATATACTTACAACTCATGTAATATCGAAGCATTAACATTCAAATACAATATTGCATTATTAAAATCACATGAACTTACCTCGTATACGAAAATGGCCATATTTACCATTTTGTCCACAGCTTGGTATTTTACCGATTTTAGCCCAGATTTCAATTTTCCTTGCTCTATCATTACAAATATAGCCTAATTAGGACTCAAATTATTCAAATTGACCCAAAATCATATTTTGGAAAAATTAAAATTTTGCCCCTAAACTTTGTCAAAATTACATTTTTGCCCCTAGGCTCGTTAATTAAACTTCATTCTATTTTATTATGTTTTATGACATGCTGATTATTTTTCCCTTCTATAGCAACATGAAATTCACACTCTAACATGTACATATAAACATTAGGTATTTTTACTAATTATGTCGTTTTACTGGTTTTCACGTAAAATCACTTAGTAAAAGTTGTTTAACACAATTTTAAGCTTCATATTCTACCATAAAACATCAAAATAAACACATTTCACCTATGGGTATTTTTCCAAATATAAACCCTAGGTTAAATTATTGCTAGAATAAGCTTAACCAAGTTACCGAGATTTCAAAAATGTAAAGAACTTTAAAAATGGGGCTAAGGAGCACGTACAATCGAGCTTGGGAGTTTGAACAAACCTTAACCATGGCTGCTGCTAGTAGAAATGGTTGAATGAAGAAGATGGTAGCTAATTTGGCTTATTTTCCTTTTTATTTCTTTTAATTATTAGTTTACCAAAATACCCCTAAGTTAAAAAATTTTTATTACACCCATTTCATGTCTATTTTTGTCCAGCTGTTACATCCCGATTTTGGGCTTAGTCTAAACAGTGGTTTTGGGACCACAAATCGAATGAGAAAAAATTCATTTTTATTATATTTTTATGGTCTACGATTTCACGAAATGATTTTGTGAAAATTTCATTCGAAAATTTCGACGTTTGGGCACTCAATTTAGTGAAAAGGACTAAATTGTAAAAAGTGAAAAGGTTGAGTTTTATATGTTAGAGATGTCTAATTGTCATGAAATTCTAAATAGGATGTCCTTAAATGATAATTAAACCATTGTATAACTTGTTGGACAAAAATGACCTTGTTTGGGTAAAATTTGAAAGAATAGTAAAAAGGGCATTTTGGTTATTTAGGGGTGAAATGAATTAAAAGACAAATTTTAAACCCCAAATGTGTCCCTTTCTTCTTGCTACAGAAAATGTACCAAGAGCAGCCATGGTTAGGGTTTGGCCAAGCTTCCAAGTTTAATAGTAAGTGATTCCAAGCTCCGTTTTTAATGCTCTATGTATTTTTGAAATCCTGGTATCATGATTTCCTCATTTCTACCATTATTTTGAGTTAGGATTTATGTTTAAAAATTTAACCATGAATGATTTGCATGTATTTTGATGTTTAATGGTAGAATATGAAGCTTGAAATTGTGTTAAATAACTTTTGCTAAGTGATTTTACGTGAAAATGAGTAAAATGACATAATCGGTAAAAAAGCCTAATGTTCATAAGTACATGGTAAAGTAAGAATTTGATGTTTCCATAGAATGGAAAAATGACCAGCATGTCATAAAACATAAGAAAATAGGAAGAATTTTAATTTCCGAACCTTGGGGAAAAAGTGCAAATATGCAAAAGTTTAGGGGTCAAAATGAAAATTTTTAAAAATATTATTTTTAGACCCATATGAATAGTGTGCTAATTAGTAGGCTAAATGTGATATTGTAGATCAAGGAAATCGAGATTTAGGCTTAAATTGGGAAAATACAAGGTTATGGACTAGAATGGTAAATTACCATTTCTGGATCCGAGGTAAGTTTGTACGTAAATAATTTATCGATTATTTTTATCTTATTATATTTTGTTATCATATGAAATGTGGCTACCTATAGAATGATTATTTTTTATAAATTGCAAATTGAAAAAGGACTATGAATAAATTGTAACATGTTGGAAAATGTGGAATTTCCCGATTGAGCCTTCGGAATAGAAATGATACGAATGATCTATTGTGAGGTCACGTGTGTAGTACTAAGTGATGGCTACTACGTGTATTAGATCGTTAGGTCACGTGTGTAGTACTAAGTGCAGGCTACTACGTGTACTGGATAATTGGTCACATGTGTAGTACAAAGTGCAAGCTACTATGTGTACCAGATAGCTTAGGCTACAAGTGTGAAAATATGTGCAGGCAACTGAGTTTCAGTTATTATTTCGAAGAGTTCTACGGGAAAATCAATTAAGTAAAAATAAATGTGAGCATGATTATATGATGAATAAGTGCAAGTATATGTTTAAGAAAATTTTGAGCAATATGCTCGATATTTGAGTGAACTTCGATAAGACAAAATGGATTAAGTGAAATTATGTAATAGTGAATTTTAGTAGTAAAACAGTGTTGGACAGCAGCAGTTGTGTGACTTTGAAAATTCACCAAAAATTCTAAAAATTTTATACTGGAAATATATATGAGTCTAGTTGCTGGAAAAATTTACAGATCTTAATTTGGAGTTTCGTAACTCTAGATATAAATGACTTGTGACTGTAACTCAAGAAAGCAGCTTAACCAGAACATGTGTAAATGTACAATTGGGTTAGTTTTACTATGGAAAGCTTGTTAGTAAATTGCTTATTATTTTCATGTGAGCTTACTAAGCGTAAAGCTTACCCCCTCTTTTCCATTTCTTTTAGTGTTGTCAGGGTAGCTCAGGGTTGGAGATCGTCGGAGGCAGCACCACACTATCAAGCCAACTCCTTGAGAGTATAAACACATATGCTAGAATATCAAGTAAGTGGCATGTATAGGGACCTAGTTTTATAACATGTGTGTTATAGGCTTCAAAGGCCTATATAAGGGATGATATGCATGTGTTTAAGATGTTTTAATTTTGGAAAAAAATTTTGTGGCCCGATTTTGCATGTTGTAAATGTTTAAGTCCGGTAATGCCTTGAACCCTGTCCCGGCGTTGGTTACTGGCGAGGGGCGTTACATTTAGTGGTATCAGAGCTATGGTTTAGTCTATTCTCGGACTAACCTAGCATTTGTACAAGTCCAGCTATACATGCTACTGATCCGTGATAGTGTGATGTCTCTCGACGCGTATGAGAGCCACTTTGTTTAGACAAAGATACTCTCCAACCGAGCTACACCGACCATGTTGAATGTGATGCTAAAATATTCGAGTAAAGTATAGTCATGACGAACTGAAACTTGGAAAGGTACGAATAAGGATTCATGACATGTGTACATGGTGAAATGAGCTTATCTATGATTAATAGATAACTCCGTGATGTATATGATCGATTTATTTGAATAAATGTATGTGTTTGAGTAACTTATCAAAAATATTGATAAGATAAATATTCATGTATATTGGTTGGGATGATTATGATTGGTAAGCTCGTATAACTTGAGTAAATGTATTAAATTGCTTGGACTGATATATATGATTGTAATGATATGTATATGACGATGTGTAAGATGAAAGTACTTATCCATGTTTCCTTAGCCCTTAAATGATATTTGTGCTTGATTTGTCTGATTTAATGAATGGATAAGTAAGATTATCTAGGAAACATGGAAATACATGTATAAGTACACTTGTTTAAATGAGATAACTGGAAAGTTAGTGTAAAATCAATATGAATGTTAGTTACTCGAAATGAATGACATGATTGAGATATGATTGCTATGATGAAAACTGTGTTACATGTATATGTATATGATAGTTGAGTCAGAGGCCTTACGACCCTCTTCCCCTTACCAAAGTGGTGTTTTATAATGGATATTCCTGAGATTTATGTTGAATGAGTTTCTAGGTGAGAAACCAAAGAGTTCAATGATAGAACGGTTATAAGCATGATTAGAGATTGAGAATGGGTTGATAAGTACAGATATGAGCTAGAAAGATATCAGATTGACCGAAAGATTGTTTAATTTTCGCAACATCACAGTTAGCGAAAAAGGTTAATTTTGGTAAAATGATCTATCTTGGTATGATGTCGAGAAATGTATTGATTGAAATTCCCTAATGAATTGGCTTTCTTAGTAAAGGGAATATTATGGAATTTGGGACGATAGAAATAGTTAATGGAATAATGTTTGAAATATGAAATGTTCAAGCATGGTAATTACAGTGAACAGTTTGTGACTGTCTCTATTGAGATATTGTATGAGATTACCTGATACTGGAAATATTATTAGGGCTATCTAATTCCTGGTGAATTCATATATTATGAAAATGTTCCTTGATCTTAACGTTAGATGAATATATTGTCAGTCTGATTTGGTTATGATCTACACGATTCTGTTTTTCTCTAGTATTTTGTTATATTCTGCCTATTGAGAATCGATGAGAAACTGTGTATGGTGCCATGATTCTATCTCTACTGATCATTGCTCTGACTGATTATACACACACATATATATGAAGAGCATATAGTTCCAGTCGTATTTGTTGTCAGTGTTTTAAAATGATGTTATTTTAGATTTCTTTATTCTGGGCTTCTCTGTCTAGAATTTCTCTCTCTTGGATTTTCTGGTTATATTTATATTGTAACTTGTTGATCATGGCTTGCATTTAGAGCATGACCTCCAGCTTGTGATTGATGTATATAAAGAACAAGTATGACTATACCTCTAAATTGATCCTGATAGTGTGGTGAAATTTCAAGTCCTAATGTGTATGGTGGATTTCCTTTCTCAAGTAAGTTAGTCAGAGTTAATGTTTTCAGTTGAGGTACCGGTATTACTTATGCTAATGCATTTTTTATGGTCTTCAATTGGCATGATTAGTGAATTTGGAATGATGCATGTTGAATCGTTCTGTTGACTAGAAGAGAGAATTTTTTTGAAATATCAATTACGGATGAATAAGGTCAACTTGATTGTTCAATCTGTATGGAATATATGTTTAGAATTTAATGAGATGTGCATGCTTGAGAATAAGATTTTATTTCTTCATGAGTAAAAAGACGAATAGTCTAATTAAGAAGTGTATGCTTCCTAGAAGAATCGTATGCGATAAGAAGATCTGATATTGATAATGTGAAGATAATCTGGGTATCTAAAAATGCTAAAACGGTCATTGTTTATCTTTGAGTACAAATTCTTGAAATGTTGAAAGTTTAAAGATGTATAGCAAGAATCATCAGAATTATTTTTGTTGTTTGGGAATTAGAATGGAAATAGAAAAGGTTAATATGGATTTTCTTGTTTGGATCATTCCTGCCCTTGAAAGAGGAAAGTGATATGTAGCCTTGTTAAACATTATGAAATGTGTAAATTATGCTGGTCTACCCGAATGTAAGCTCACCAGATTCATAGAATTTCGTGTCTTTATGAATTTTGGATATCATGAAATTTTAATCTCCACTAATTGGATTGAGATCCGAGTTTCATATCACAATTTCTTTGGAAAGCCAGAAGAGGTTTGGAATAAAGAGTAGCTGAGGGTTGAATTGACAAATAATTGGACTTTGTGAAATTATAAAAAGTATGAGGTTGAGATGAACTGATTAGTTTTACTATTCGAATCCCAAAAGATTCGGGTGCAAATGTATATGTAACATGATGGTATGGATCGGACTTTTGAGTATATGAGCTTTCTGGTAGAGATTAAGTTTCAGTAAAAGTATTGTAAAGTGAATACCACTTATAATTTTTGTATGTAAACTTTAAAGAGACAGGTAGTAAATGTAACACCCCTTACCCGTACCCGAGGCCAGGATAAGGTACGAGGCGTTACTGGACAAACATACAAACATTAAACTAAAATACAGGCCATAAAATTCCATTCATATTTCAAAACGTTCATTCACTTACACATAGTCCCTTATTTGAGTCTACGGAGCCCAAAACATACTTTTAAAAGGGTTCGGGACTAAACCAAGAACTTACGAAAATCTTGGAAATTTCATGCTTTAAGGCTACACACGCTCGTGTCCCAAAGTTGTGTTCCACACACGTCTGAGACACATGGTCGTGTCTCTGCCTGTGTAGAATACACCTAGGCTATTTTCCAAGCTTTGGTCAACCTTAATCTCTTACACACTTATACATTTATACCAAGATTATCATCTTACCAAATATCTTTAGCTTAATCATCAAGCATTCATATTTAAACCTAGATCATATCTTTATAAAATACCACAATTCAGATGCGCAGAATAACATGTTTGCCTGAAACATTTCAATTCAACTCCATACCCAACAAGCATTACATTGAGACTAGTCATATATATATATATATATATATATATATATATATGTCATGATACATATCATTCTCTTTCTGTTTTCATATAAACACATATCATTTATTTCATTATATCAATATTTCATATACCATAGTGTCCATGTATTCCACATATATTTATTTTCCTCCTCCTCCTCTCCATTCCACATCCTTAATGTATATAGCATTCTTGTAAGTACGATTTCACAATTTACTAATAAATGCTCACATCAAACTGTCCACACGAGTCATAGTCACTTACTTATTTATAATTCGATCTACAGAGCTCCAAATTAAGATCCTTAAATTTCCCCTGAAACTAGACTCACATATCTTTCCACCATAAAATTTTCATAATTTTTGGTTTAGCCAATTAGTACAGTTTATTCATTAAATTTTCCCTTGTTTCACTTTCTGACAGTTATGGCCTCTCTTCACTAAAAATTAATTATCTCATATTAAAGAACTCAGATAATGTTATTGTTGATTTATATTGAAAATAAACGCATTAGGGATTTTAAAAATATAAGTTTTAGGCTCTAATTATTTTTCTCCAAATTTTTGTGATTTTCCAAAGTCAGAACAGGGGATCACGTAATCATTCTAAACCAGTCTCACAAAAACATAAATATCTCAAAATATAGAACTCCTTTGCTTTATATTTTTATTTTATATGAAAATACACTCATTAATATTTAATTTGATATCTCATTCAGTCTCTGATTCAATTTATACTATATTTGGTGATTTTTCAAAATCACGTCACTACTACTGTCCAAAACAGTTTTATTGCTAATTCACTCTTTCACACTTTCTTTGTATTAACCTCATTTTAACATACATATCACAAATCATTTTCACCACATTTCATACATCAAAAGTATAGGCCCATGATCACAAGGTCACCATAAAATCATCCTCACGTATAACTTACTTGTTTATAACCTTACCACATCCCGTTCACCTAATGTACACATCATTCACATAACCAAGTTCCTGCACTCATTCATCACAAAACTCACAAAGCAATACATAGAGAGTCTCCCGTTGAACACTTCGGATCAATCCTCGATACTTGGTGGTTTCAGTACATAGCTCCACCCATCATATAGTTTGGTTCTCTTGTACACATGGTGAGCACTTAGTACCACCCATGTGACCTAGTCAGTTTATCTTGTAGCTCTCTTGTCTACATGGTGTCCTTCACCTGGAACCACGCATGCGACCTAGCTACATATATTCCGTAGCTCTCTTGTCTACATGGTGTACATATAGTATCACCCATGCGACCTAGCTACATCATAATGTCTTGTAGCTCTCTTGTACACATGATGTGCACTCAGCACCATACATGTGACCTAGCTACATACCATCAGATCATCCAATCTTTCCGAAAGTTCAACCGGATTTTTCTCTCTTTTCCAACAATTTCACCAATCTAGTAATTATCAACAAACATATTTCCAATATTATTATAAAATATCATAATACAAGTAAAATTGATGTATTACTTACATATAAACTTACATCTCATTTAATATCAATGCAATAACATTAAATTACACATTGCCTTATTAAAATCATATGAACTTACAATTTCCCATAATATCCATAATCATAGAAATCTCATTTATGTATGATAATTCAATGCACTTCATGTACCATAGACATATTTTTAAATCAATTCATAAACCGAGCACCATAAACATTTAATTTAACATAATTCAATTAATTCACTAAATTTAACTTTCAAATATAAATTACAAAGATTATTGTCGTATTATTATCACACCAACTTACATACTTTCAACACCTCGGCAATCATAGTAAATATATCAATTTTACATTGAAAAATGCATAAATTAATGCTTATTATACATATGAACTTACCTCGATACTAAAACGGCCATTTTACCAACTTTTCCAATTTTCGATTTTTCTCTCATTCTAGGTTCAAATCTCGTTTTTCGAGATCTAAAACATCATATTTTACTTATTTAATTAATGTACTATTCAAAACAGTCCTTAACTCAAACTTTTGAAAAATTACAATTTTTCCCCTAAACTTTTACATATTTACACTTTTGCCCCTAGGCTCGGGAATTAAACTTCATCCCTTATTCTTATTTTTTATGACATGCTGATCACTTTTCCCTTCTATGGCAACATCAAATTCTCACTCTAACATATACTTATGACTATTAGGTATTTTTACCGATTAAGCCCTTTTACTCGTTTTCACTCAAAACCGAGTAGCACAAGTTGTCTAACATAATTTAAAACCTCATAATCTATCATAAAACATCAAAATAAACACATTTCACCTATGGGTATTTTTCCAAATATGAACCCTAGCTTAAATTATTGCTAGAATAAGCTTAATCAAATTACCGGAATTCTAAAAACATAAAAAACTTGAAAAACAGGGTTAGAACAGACTTACTATTGAGCTTGAAAAGCTTGAAAACCCTAGCTATGGCTTCCCCCATGCTAATTTCGGCCACCATGAAAAAGACGAGTCAATTTTGGCTTTATTTTCCCTTTTTATTTCTTTTAATTACCAAATGACCAAAATGCCCTTCCTTACTAAACTTTCAAAAATTCCATCCATGACCAATTTTTTTCCATAACTTAGAAATTGGTAAAATTGCTATTTAAGACCTCCTAATTAATATTTCAAAGCAATTTCATAGTAGAAACTTCTAGAATGCAAGTTTTGCAACTTATTCACTTTAGTCCCTAACTTCAAATTGAGCACTTTATGCATAGAATTTCTTCACGAAATTTTCACACAATCATTCAATCATATCATAGACCTCAAAATAATCATAAAATAATTATTTATATCTTAGGTTTTGTGGTCCCGAAACCTCTGTTCCAACTAGACCCAATTTTGGGCTATTACAGTAAAAGTTTAGCCTGAGTGAAAGTTCTTTGAAATTGATTATAGGATTGAGGAATCCAAGTGAAAAACCCAAAACCACTTTTATGGTGAGATTTTTAGGGACAAAAATCCCTAAAGGGAAGAGAAATGTAACATCCCGATTTTGGGCTTAGTCGAAACAATGGTTTCGGGACCACAAATTCAATGGGTAAAATTTCATTTTTATTATATTTTTATGGTCTATAATTTCACAAAATGATTTGGTGAAAATTTCGTTCGAAAATTTTGACATTTGGGAACTCAATTTAGTAAAAAGGACTAAATTGTAAAAAGTGCAAAAGTTGAGTTTTATATGTTAGAGGTGTCTAATTGTCATGAAATTTTAAGTAGGAGGTCCTTAAATGATAATTAAACCATTTTATAACTTGTTGGACAAAAATGGCCTTGTTTGGGTAAAATTTGAAAGAATAGTAAAAAGGGCATTTTGGTCATTTAGGGGTAAAATGAATTAAAAGACAAATTTTGAACCCCAAATGTGTCCCTTTCTTCTTGCTACAGCAGAATGTACCAAGAGCAGCCATGTTTAGGGTTTGGCCAAGCTTCCAAGCTTAATAGTAAGTGATTCCGAGCTCCGTTTTTAATGCTCTATGTATTTTTGAAATCCCGGTAACATGATTTGCTCATTTCTACCATTATTTTGAGTTAGGATTTATGTTTAAAAATTTACCCATGAATGATATGCATGTATTTTGATGTTTAATGGTAGAATATGAAGCTTGAAATTGTGTTAAACAACTTTTGCAAAGCGATTTTACATGAAAACGAGTAAAACGACATAATCGGTAAAAATGCCTAATGTTCATAAGTACATGGTAGAGTAAGAATTTGATGTTTCCATAGAATGGAAAAATGACCAGCATGTCATAAAACATAAGAAAATAGGAAGAATTTTAATTTCCGAACCTTGGGGCAAAAGTGCAAATATGCAAAAGTTTAGGGGTCAAAATGAAAATTTTTAAAAATATTATTTTTAGACCCATATGAATAGTGTGACTAATTAGTAGGCTAAATGTGATATTATAGATCAAGGAAATCGAGATTTGGGCTTAAATCGGGAAAATACAAGGTTATGGACTAGAATGGTAAATTGCCATTTCTGGATCCGAGGTAAGTTTGTACATAAATAATTTATCGATTTTATTTTATTTTATTATATTTTGTTATCATATGTAATGTGGTTGCCTATAGAATGATTATTTGTTGTAAATTGCAAATTGAAAAAGGATTATGAATAAATTGTAGCATGTTGGAAAGTGAGGAATTTCCCAGTTGAGCCTTTGGAATAGAAACGATATGAATGATATATTGTAAGATCGTGTGTGTAGTACTAAGCGCAGGCTACTACATGTACCTGATTATTGGTCGCATGTGTAGTACTAAGTGCAGTCTACTATGCGTACCCGATAACTTCGATCACGTGTGTAGTACTAAGTGCAGGCTACTACCTGAATGAGATGGTTAGGTCACGTGTGTAGTACTAAGTGCAGGCTACTCTGCGTACTAGATAGCTTTGGCTACAAGTGTGAAAATATTTGCAGCCAACTGAATATCAGTTATTATTCCAAAGAGTTCAACGGGAAAATCGATTAAGTAAAAATACATGTGAACATGATTATATAATGAATAAGTGCATGCATATGTTTAAGAAAATTTTGAGCAATATGCTCGATATTTGAGTGAACTACGATAAGACAAAATGGATTAAGTGAAATTATGTAAGAGTGAATTTTAGAAGTAAAACAGTGTTGGACAGCAGCAGTTGTGTGACTTTGAAAATTCACCAAAAATTCTAAAAATTTTATACTGGAAATATATATGAGTCTAGTTGCTGGGAAAATTTACGGATCTTAATTTGGAGTTTCGTAACTCTAGATATAAATGATTTAGTGACTGTAACTCAAGAAAGCAACTTAACCAGAACATGTGTAAATGTACAATTGGGTTAGTTTTTACTATGGAAAGCATGTTAGTAAATTGCTTATTATTTTCATGTGAGCTTACTAAGTGTAAAGGTTACCCCCTCTTTTCCATTTCTTTTAGTGTTGTCAGGTTAGCTCAGGGTTGGAGATCGTCGGAGGCAGCATCACACTATCAAGCCAACTCCTTGAGAATATAAACACATATGCTAGAATTATCAAGTGAGTGGCATGTATAGGGACCTAGTTTTATAACATGTGCATTATAGGCTTCAGAGGCCTATATAAGGGACAATATGCATGTGTTTAAGATGTTTTAATTTTGGAAAAAAATTTTGTGGCCCGATTTTGCATGTTGTAAATGTTTAAGTCCGGTAACACCTCGAACCCTATCCCTGCGTTGGATACGGGGGTGTTACACTAGTAATTAACCAATGGTCTAATTACCATTTAAGGACCCTCAATTTAAAATTTCATAACAATTGGACACCTCTAGTATGTAGAACTCAACTTTTGTACTTTTTACGATTTAGTCCTTTTAACTAAATTAAGTTCCCGAATGTCAAAATTTTCAAACGAAATTTTCACGTAATTATTCCATGAGATTGTAGACCATAAAAATATAATAAAAATAAAAATTTCATAGTCGAATTTTTGGTCCCAAAACCACTGTTCCGACTAGGCCCAAAATCAGGGTGTTACATTACTTTTCAGACGAGGTATAGCCATAATGAGTTCCTCATCATGCCCTTTGGTTTAACGAGTGCTCCTAAGGTATTTATGGTCTTAATGAACCCTAGTTTTTGACCATATTTGGATTAGTTTATCGTTGTTTTTATGGATGAAATATTGATTTATTCGCATGATGAGAGTGAGCACGGGGAGCATTTGAGAACGGTTCTACAAACCTTGAAAGATGAGCAGTTGCATGCCAAGTTCACTAAGAGCGTGTTTTGGCTACAAGAGGTTGGATTCTTGGGACACATTGTGTCAAGTGACGGGATCAGAGTTGATCCGAGTAAGATCCTGGCTATCGTTAAGTGGAAACCACCGAGGAATCTGACAGATGTTCGAAGCTTTTTGGGTTTAGCTGGGTACTACAGAAGATTTGTGACTAGATTCTCCATGATAGCTACTCCGATGACAAGGTTGTTACAAAAGGATGTCAAGTTTGAATGGTCAGAGAAATGCCAACAGAGTTTTGAGAAATTAAAGGCTTTTTTGACCGAAGCTCCAGTTTTAGTACAACCAAAATCAGGCAAGGAATTCGTGGTGTATAGCGATGCCTCCTTGAATGGGTTAGGGTGCATGATTATGCAAGAAGGAAAGGTAATAGCCTATGCCTCGAGATAGCTAGAGCTACATGAAAATAATTACCCGACTCACGATTTAGAGCTAGCAGCCATCGTATTCGCATTAGAAATTTGGAGACACTATTTGTATGGTGAGAGATGTCAAATGTTTATTGACCATAAAAGTCTCAAGTATTTAATGTCTCATAAGGAGTTGAATCTACGACAACGAAGGTGGCTAGAGTTGATAAAGGATTACGATTGAGTGATTGACTAGCACCCGGGGAAGGCGAAATGTAACACCCCGAATTTGGCCCTAGAAGTATTGGGCCTTGAGTGGGGGTCCGTAAGGAGGTTGTATAT
Source organism: Gossypium arboreum (assembly GCF_025698485.1). Classification (NCBI taxonomy): domain Eukaryota; kingdom Viridiplantae; phylum Streptophyta; class Magnoliopsida; order Malvales; family Malvaceae; genus Gossypium; species Gossypium arboreum. Next base: position 19,290,280 of record NC_069078.1, on the reverse strand, counting down.
AGGTATTTAATTGTGCAATGAAATGACACAATTAAATGTCCGCTTTGGTGGTTAATGGCCCTGAGAAGTGTTAGAGAAATCTTGGGTTCAAACTTGGGCTTTAGCAAAAATTTTGGTATTAAGTGAAAAAAACCTGGATGCTTGGATGAGGGTTTTTAAATTATTGTATTAAATAAATGACACAAAGAAGCTTGTAGTCTAGTGGTTGTGGCATCATTAAGGTTGTATGGGAGCCTGGGTTCAAGCCTTGGCTCTTGCAATTTATTTTGGGTTTTTTAAAGGGAACCTGGGCTTTGGCCTCTAGACCTTATAATTAATTGCGGATAAAATATGACACAAAAAGCCTTGTGGCTTAGTGGCAAATAGCGTGTGGAGCATCTAAGGGGAGGCATGGGTTCGAATCCCATGGCAAGCAAGGAGCATTTATTTTGCTAACAGGGGCAAGAGTTGGTGTTGAATTTAAACTCTAATGTTGGAGGATCCCACATCGAAGCTAATATAAGAGTGGTTGTGAAGTCGGCTTTAAATAGAGGGAACCATGAAGAAAGTAAATGTACCTTTCTTGGTGATCCCTTTCATTTGTATGGCGTGCTCGTTTGGGTTGGGCGTCATTAAGAGTGCTCGAGCGTGGATTAACTCCGTCTCCTATCGTGTGTATTTATCACTACTCTTGTTGTTGGATGGCTACTTGGTCGCGATGGGCGTAAAGGGGCCATATGGGCCCAATGGGCCTCTGAGCCCAATTGGATAAGTTGTTTGATTGTGTAGTAAATATTGGACTAGGCTAGGTGAATCGCATATCTGTGGCTAGGTTTGGGCTAAAAGGGCCACACGAGCGTGGGCCCATTTGGGCCGAGAATAGGCTTTAAGCCCATTCGTATTGTTATCCATGTTTAGAATACTTTAGTTTACCAATTCTTGAAATGCCCTCGACTTGTAAAATTACCAAAGTACTCCGATTTACTGTAATTACCGTTTTACCCTCGGTTCTGTAATTACTATTTGACTCGATTTACGTAATTATCGTTTTACCCCAACTTACATAATTACCGCTTTTACCCCGATTTACATAATTATCGTTTTACCCTCGATTTACTGTAATTACTGCTTTTACCTCAATTTATAGAATTACCATTTTACCCTCGATTTATAGAATTACCGTTTCACCCTTGATTTACAGAATTACTGTTTTATCCTCGATTTACAAAATTACTAAAATACCCTTGGTTTGTGAAATTACCGCAATACCCTCAATTTGTAAAACTACCAAAATACCCTATATGGTAAAATGACGAATATGCCCTTATGTTCCGTATGGTGATGTGCTTAGGATTTACATATATTGATATTGGATTAGTTAAGTTTGAGTGATGTGGGGGTTATCGAGGCGATTGATTTTGGAAACGTTTCAACTTCAACCCGTAATGTGTGTACTAACCTCGTAATAGCTTAGATTAATATTTGATGAAAAGCGAAAGCTTCATATTTTAGTGATTCGGGAATTAATATTTAGATCTATTTTCACGCACGTTTAAGTTGGATTCACAACGGATAAGGGGTAGGAAGGTATTTGGAACGTTCTTCAACGAGTAGATCTCTTGGTAAGTATTGAACCTTCTTTCCATTTGTATCTTGTGGTTTAAGAAAAGTGAAAACCCTCTCGTCGACTAAGGCTAAAAGGGTTTTTGGTGTTATTTGGTTTGTTGGTGCTAGTGAGGATTAAAGGCTACCGATCGAGGAGTGTGAAAAGCTTGGATCATCGGAGTGACTAAATCTAGTCATCAACTTCGCAAAGGTATGAACCCAAGGGCCATTGTGGATGGTGGCGAATGTGTACGTGATGATAATAGGTAGTTTTCGATTTGGTTTAATATTAACATGGTCTAATCTATAAGTGGTTGATTATAGGAGAAATCGCATAGGATATCTCGTCAAGGAATATCGCAAATCAGGTGTGTAACGAACCCTTTTTCATAGCTTAAAGCGATAAAATGCCGAAAAGCTAAAATGTCGAAATTCTGGCATTTCGAGGACTTGTGAGCAAGCGAACGCTCACTAGTTAGTTAGAATCGATGAGACGATGATCGAGAACGATGGAAAAGGTAAGAATGTGATTTTTGCCGTTCTTGGTAAGTTGGGCCTCGGCGGTAGAAGTGGGGCCCATTGGGCTTTCGGGCCCATTTGGGTAAAATTGGTAGAAAACGAAATATGTTAAATTGCATGTTAAGACTATTATCTTGTTATGGATATAGGCTAAATGGGCCTAGATGACAAAATCAGTTGAGTAGGGCCCATCAAGGGTTTTTTGGCCCAATAACTCGTTTTCGCTAAAAGTGGGCCAGAATAACTGTATGCACCCATGAATTGTTTGTAAATCAGTTAATGAACATGGAAACCCTAACTTTTGGTAAAATTACAAGATTACCCTTATAATATGAAAATGACCGTTTGCCCCTAGGTAAAATAACCATTATACCCCTAGGGTTTATATATGAACTTAATGCATGGGATTTTGATAAACATGATATGTATGATATGCACATGACATGTATGATATGCACATGATATGTATGATATGCACACGAGATGTTCATAAATGCATTGGGTTGGGTTTTTATATGAATGGAGGAAGTGAAAAGGGCTTATGCCCCGCTTATTAAAGGGCTTATGCCCGATTATCAAAAGGGCTTATGCCCCGCTTATCAAAAGGGCTTATGCCCTGATTATCAAAAGGGCTTACGCCTGATTATCAAAGGGCTTATGCCCCGATTATAAAAAGGGCTTTTGCCCTGATTATTAAAAGAGGCTAGGCCTCGGTTATATGATAAAGACTAAGCCGCCAAAGGAAAGTTATGGCGGGGTGGGTCGAGTTAATCCCACATGGTGTGTTGGTTGGTACGGTGGAGAGTAGCGGATGGTGGGTTGAGTAGTCTCCCAGATGGGTTTGCATTCTTTCATTGACATTATATGTGATATTGAAATGGGCCTATGGGCCATACTGATTTCCGTAAAGGCTTCACCCGAGAATATGAAATTTGAAAACGCTTGCCCAGTGTTATGAAATATGAAATATGAAAAGGGCTATGGCCCAAGACATGTTTGAGATTGGATTTGGGCTTAGACCCAACAGTCGTTATTGTTTTGGGCTCGAAAGGGCTTGTTGCACACTGAGTTTCCAAACTCACCCCTTTCCTTAACCTTGCGGTGAGCCTTGATGTGGGGACTTGGTAGGAGGGATTGAGTGGCCACGGTGATTGTCTTTGGACTTTTAAATAAGCGTAGGTTTTCTTTAAATTTCCTTTAAATATTATTTATTTTGGGTTGTAATAAGGCCATTTTAACTTTCCTTTTATTTCTTTTCGATTATTTTAATTTGAATAACTTCAAACCTGGTTGATAATTATTCAAATGGGCTAGACTTAGGACGTGTTTTCAAAATGATACTTGTTTTCAAAAGAGTTCAACACCACGATTAATCGATTTATCAAAGTCGTTCACTTAAACAAATTTAAACTCGATATAACAAAGTGTGGCTATGGTTGTGAGCATGTCTAGGATTGGATCCAATCAAAGAGCTTGGTACTTAAGCAGCCTTCATGGCTCACCTCCTCTGTCTCGGATACCTACCTGGTGCCCAGCTTCCATACACTTTGTTAACTCAACAAAATATATGGTTTTAAAACACTAAAACGGAACGTGGGTTTTCAACTCCAATGTGGCACGTCAGATTCGGCCATAACGTCTGGGCCGGGTTTGGGGTGTTACACGAAATGTAGTTGTCGATGCTCTGAGTAGAAAATCATTGTTCGCCTTGAAGGCTATGAATGCTCAATTGACCGTGACTAATGATGGTTCGATTCTAGCTGAGATGAGAGTTAGACCTACGTTCCTTCAAGAGATTTGTGATGCTCAGAAAGGTGATAGGGACTTGCAAGCTAAAATGGCTCAATGTGAGACAAAAATGAATTAGAGTTTAGTATTGGTACCAACGGTTATATAATGTACCGAGATAGAGTTTGTGTACCAAGGATAATGAGCTTATTCATAGGATTTTGTAAGAGGCACATAGTGGTTGCTTCTCTATCCATCCGGGTAGTGTAAAAATGTATAACGACTTGAAGAAAATGTACTGGTGATCGGGGATGAAAAGAGACATTTTTGAGTTTGTTTCTAAGTGTCTAGTCTGTCAACAAGTGAAGGCCGAAACCAAGTATCCTCAGGTTTACTTCAGCCTGTGATGGTTCCCGAGTGAAGTGGGACCAAGTAACCATGGATTTTATGTCAGGGTTGCCTTTGCCACCAAGGAAAAAGGATTCAATTTGGGTAGTTGTTGATAGACTTACTAAGTTGGCACATTTTATACCAGTGCGTACTGACTATTTCCTTGAGAAATTGGCCAATCTATATGTTTCTGAGATCATGAGACTTCCCTTGTCGATTATTTCAGATTGAGATTCGAGGTTTACCTCGTGGTTTGGAAAAAGTTATAAGAGGCATTGGGAACGAAACAAATTTTAGCACAACTTTCCACCTGCAAACCGATGGACAGTCGGAGAGAGTAATTCAGATTTTAGAAGATATGTTGCGGTGTTGTATTCTAAAGTTCCATGGCAGTTGGGAAAAGTATTTACCGCTAGTCAAATTCGCCTACAAGAAAGTTATCAACCAAGTCTAAAAATGGCGCCTTATGAGTCTTTGCATGGGCGTAAGTGTCGAACACCATTGTGTTGGTCCGAGATGAGAGAGAATTAGATACATGGTGTTTACTTAGTCAAAGAGACCGAGGAGAAGGTTAAGGTGATTCGTAACTATCTAAAGGCCGCTTCGGATAGACAGAAATCCTATACGAATTTAAAACGGAAAGAGATCGAGTTTCAAGTCGAGGATAAAGTATTTTTGAAAGTATCCCCATGGAAGAAGGTTATCCGATTTGGATTGAAAGGCAAGTTAAGTCCATGGTTTATTGGACCTTATGAGATTATAGAAAGAGTAGGGCCTGTTGTCTATCGATTGGCTTTGCCCTCAGAATTAGAAAAGATTCACGATGTATTTCATGTGTCCATGTTACGTCGATATAGATCAGATCCTTCGCATGTGATTTCACCGATTGAGGTTGAGATTCAACCGGACATGACTTACGGCGAAGAGTTGGTTAATATTTTGGCTCCAGAAATAAAATAATTAGGGAACAAGAGTATTGCAGTTGTCAAAGTATTATGGCATAGACATGGAGTCGAAGAAGCCAAATGGCAACCCGAGGAGACCATGAGAGACCAATACCCGAATCTATTCACTAGTAAGATTTTCGGGGGAAGAAAATCCCTAAGGTAGAGAATTGTAACGGCCCGATTTTGGGCTCATTCAGAATAGTGGTTTCGGGACCACTAATCTGAGGTTATAGAAAATTATTTTAATATTTTTTTATGTGTTGTGACATGATTTTATGAGAATATGAAAATTTTGGCGAATTAATTTTAGCGATTTCATGCTTAATTGCGAAAAAAGACTAAACCGTATAAAGTGCAAAAGTCCTATTTTGATAGCTAAGGGTGTCAAATAGCTAGGAAATCAAAATTGGGGGCCTTTAAAGGGCAAATAGACCAGGATGATGCTTGGCTGGCAATGAGACAAGGAAATTAATCTAGTCAAAGGGTTATGTGAATTGATGACTTAATGTTGTCTAGAAATAAAATAAAAGAAAAATGTAGTCATCTCTTTTTACCTTTCCTTCTTCCGACAAAAATTTTAGCAAGAATAGGGGTTTCAAAAATTGAAAATTTCAGTCACTTAATATCTCTACAAGTAAGTAATTTTGATGGTTTTCTTGATGATTTTTGTACTTTTGGAACCCTTGTAGCATGAGCTTTCAAATAAGGAAACTATTTTGCAAAATGGTTGAAAGTTTAGGGTTTTACCACGAGAGTTTTTATGTTGTTTTCTAAAATTTTATGGAAGAAAATGAATCATAGTTGTGAAATAAACAATTTTTGTGAAGTAGTTCTTATGGAAACCCTAACTAGGGACCATTTTGCATAAGTTGTGAAATAGATGTTACATGTGTGTAATAACGAGAACTGTGCGCTGCTTCTAGTATAAAAAGAATTTGTCTAGGCTTAGTTAGTGAGAAAATATGATGAAAATCGATTTTTGGACCATTTTGCCCAATTTTTAAAAATTGTTGAGTACCTAGATTAATAAAATGATTAAATGTGTGAATTTTCATCATTATAGATCAAGAATTACAAAATCTGGGCCTAGAATAGGGAAAAGCAAAGCAAGTGGACTAAGCCAAACTAATCGTCTACATTTTATAATTCGAGGTAAGTTGTATGTAAATAATACAACTACATAGTTATTATATGTGCTTGAATTGATATATCATAAATTTATTGTTTGTGGAAATGATTATGTATGATGAATATTGAGATAGTAGAACTCCCGTTTGAACCTTAAGAAATAAATCGGATATTCATTCCATGACATTCGGGTTATTCGTGTGCTAGTGTAAGATATGTCTGGAACATGCATCGGCCACATTATGAGAGCCAGTGTAAGACCATGTCTAGGACATGGCATCGACATTGAGACGAGAGCTAGTGTAAGACATTTCTGGGACATGCATCAGCCTCGAGATGTAAGCCAGTGTAAGACATGTATGGGACATGGCATCGGCACGAATATGTGAGAGCTAGTGTAAGACCATGTTTGGGACATGGCGTCGGCCTCGATTTCGATAGTTAGTGTAAGACCATGTCTGGGACATGGCATCGACTTGATCGATGAGCCAGTGTAAGGTTGTGTGTCCCCTGCACGTAAAATTTGCAAGTCAGTATGCATGGTAGTAAACACACGGGCAGAGACACGGCTGTGTGTCTCAGTCGTGTGGAGGACACGGCCTTTGGCCACGGGCATGTGCCTTGGCCGTGTGCCCCTTATTGGATGCTAACGTCAGAAACAAAATGTCAAGGTTTTTAGACACGGGCTAGGACACAAGCGTGTCCTAGCCGTGTGAGGGACAAGGGTCATTGACACGGGCGTGTGACAGGCCGTGTGAAAACCCCTGTAGGTTCGAATTTGGAATTTAATTCGCACGGGCTCGGAGCACGAGCGTGTCCCCTTGTGCTTAGGCCAGGTGAACCAACACGAGCCATCAGACGGCCATGTGATAGTGAACCACACGGACGTGTTGCCCTTCCACACAGGCATGTGCCCTGTTTCTAAGGTCATTTTTATAAAGTCAGTTTAAGGAACTGAATTGGTTCTGAATGGCTTCCAATGGATGTTTGAGGCCTCGTAGGCCTATATTGAGGAGTTAAACAAGTTCGAAAAATTTTTAAATTTTAACGGACTCATATGATCTGACTTAGTACATGTGTATGTGAATTGTGAACAGTAATGCCTCGTACCAGATATCGGCGTCGAACTCAGGTAAGGGGTGTTACAGGAATAGTGGTTTTGGGACCACCAATCCGAGTAAAAAAATATTTTAATATTATTTGTGGTGTCAACAACATGTTAATTTATATGTGCAAAAATTTCGTGTGAAATTTTTATCGTTTGTGTGCTCGATTTAATTAAAAGGACTTAATCGCGTAAAATGTAAAAGTGGCTAACGAATTGTTAAAGTGCTACATTGATTTTTTTATAATGTGGAGTCCTTAAGATGAAATTTCACCCTTGGAACCATGCATGGACGGTATTGGACTTGATATATGTAGTTTGGTTATTAAATTAAAAAGGTTAATTTTGTAAAAATGCAAATTAATAATGATATAATAAAAAAATTTAAAAAGCCATGCATTTTGTGTTCATCTTAGCCAAAAGTTGAAAGAAAAAGAAAATAAAAGAGAGTTCTTAGGTTCGGCCTTGTCCAAGTCCAATTAAGGTATGTGTTTAGCTCAGTTTTTGATAATTTCTACGTTTTTGAGATCGTTGCTTCGTGTTTTAGCTAGCCCATGCTTGAATTTGTGAATTTGATGATGTATTCATGAATGGCCATTGTTGATAGCTTGATGAATTTTGTGTTTGATGATGAAAAATAAATATATGTTGTTAGATTGTTAAATTTAATTAAGTGATTTTTTAGTAAAAATGCCTATTTAGGATTAAATTGCAAATTTTGTAAATTTAAAGGTTAAAATGTGAAATAAATGAAAGAAATTGGCAACTAGGGACCTTAGTGAAATTCAACCAAGCATGGGTGTGGTCAAATTTTGAATATTTGGTGATTTGTGAAATATGGACTAAATTGTGAAAAATATGAAATGATAGGGGCAAAAGTGTAATTTACCCAATTATGTGTTTTTGGATTAATTTGAATGAATGTGAGATTAAATAAATCAAATTTGTGCTAATTTAGATCAAGAAAAGCGGAAATTTGAATTGGATCGGGGAAAATCTAAAGTTGTTGAATAGTCGTCCTGGTTATCCGTCTTTGTTCGAGGTAAGTTCATAAGTAAATAAATGTCGTTAAATTCGATTATATATATACTTTATTTGTGCCGAGTTGAATTATTACTTGTATATATATGTTCAAGCCAAATTTGTATAAATATGGGAGAAGTATTTACGAGCCTGAATTGATTGAGTTTTGACGTTCGAAAGCCCTGTACGAACCTTAGGAATAGTTAGTATACATATGTCATGAAATAGGATTCTGATATGCAATTTGGTGTAAGTCCACGTTTGGGACGTTGGCATCGATTTTTGATTTACGTGTAAGACCATATCTGGGACATCGACATTATATATGAGTTCGTGTAAAACCATGTTTGGGACAGTGGCATTGATAGGTGATTACATATAAGGTGACGTCTGGGACATTGGCGTTGTACGAGCTTTTCCACTACCCGAGTTTCCTTATTAATTTCGAATGGTTCAACGGGCAGTATCGAGTTAAGATCGAAAGTGAAATCGAGCTAAAAGGTCAGGTATGTACTAAGTTAAATAATTGAGTAGTAAGGTAAGTATATACTTTATATGAATATATGAAATGTGCATTATGAAAGTGAGAGTTAAATATGCTTATGAATATATATGTATTCGGCCAAGTGGAAAAATAATGCTAAGGCATATGTATTGATATATGAGGTTGCAAGCTTGATAATTGTATATGTGGTTATTGTTAGTATGATTCAGTTTAATTAAATTGAATTATGAATGTCATTGAAATGAATTATTTTCTTATGACTTACTAAGCTATTTAAGCTTACTATGTGTGTTCGTTTGTTGTTTTATAGATTTTGGAGTTGGTTATGAACTCGAGGATCGTCAAGGAAATCCGTCACACTATCGATCGTTAATTCGGTATTATAAAAGTTTAAAACTATGAGCTTATGGCATGTTTAGGCTAGCCTTTGTGTTAATTGATTTTGAATTTGTATATATATAAGCCATGCAAAAATGGCTTGTAATGAAGCTTATGTTTATGCATATCAGTTGTGATATAAATTCAAGTTAGGTATATATATTTGTTTAGGAAATGTGAAGTATTATGTATGGTTTTGTAATGTGGATTGACATGAGTTGATATGATGAATATATATATTGAATGTGATTTGGCTATATAGGTTTGGTTCTTAAATGACAATTGAGTAGAGTGTTTCAGGTTCATTTTGCTAGCTGAATTGATAAAAAACAAGTTGGTCTTGTGTGATATTTTGGTACAATGCATAATATGTGTAATAAACATGATTTGATTCGGCATTTGTACTTATAAATTAGGATGAATTGGTTGGATTTCATGATTATATTATAAACATGTTGTATTGGTTATATGAGTAGTTAATAAGTGAATTAAATGCATGTTTATATTCGGCTAGTAATAGGTTTAATTAATAAATTATGCCTATGAAGTCATTGGTTGTGAAATGATCAACTTTGTTATGATTAGAAAATGACATATTTAAGATTATGATTGAATGGCATAATTTGTACTATATATGTGATTAACTTTGATAGGCGAATAAGCAAGGAATGAAATTGTTAAGTTTTGACATGATGATTAGCTTATAATGTTATTATAGATAATTTTGCAATGGAAGTTTATTATAGCTATGTTTATTATTATGGTAACTTGTGCATATTTCAATAAAGTTAAAATGTAGATAGAATTATGTTATAAATTTGGTTAATGATTATATAGCCATGTGACATGGGATTGGTATGGTTATTTATGTGCTTATTTTTTAAAACGAAACATACCTAGTTTTAAATTTAAATGTTCGGATATCATGGTATAATGGAATTAAAGCATATTTGGTCATGTTTTTATAGCACGAATGTGACATAAATGAATGAAAAATTTTAGTAGCGAAATATGGTTTGTTTGATGTTTAATTTGTAATGTGCAAAAGCTTTATAATAATAGGTTTGATATTCAACTAGTGGAATAGTTGTTTTGTTATATGTTCTTTATATGATATGTTTTAATATATATGCTAGAATATATTTTAATTATGCAATGTTATGATTGTTATGATTTTAAGACTCGATATTTGATTAAGTTACGAGCATTGATGTGATTGAATTTTGAGTTGTGAAATGTGATGATTATTTGTATGAAATGTGATATGACCGGTAATGCCTCGTAACCCTAATCTGACAACAGATACGAGTTAGGGGTGTTACAGTAAATGGATCTTAATCGAGCTATAGCTGATGAGGTTGAGAGTAATGTGCCCGCTCCAGCTCAAGGGATAGCGCCGTCTGATTCTAGACCCGTGTCGGGTAGCTACGGAGGAGAGGCTAGAAAAGTCTTTTTCCAAATGATGAATGAGGGATTCACTCAATACATTCGTACAAACCCAGCTGCTCAACAACCTCCACCCCTCTTAATCCGCAATCGGTTCCAATAGCTCCTCAAAAAATCGAGCTTTTAAGATTGAACAAGCATCCAGTTGATAAGATCCATAAGAATAGGGCTAAAGAGTTCAGAGCTAATGTTGATGATGACCCTAAGAGAGCTGAGTTTTGGCTTGAAAATCTAATTTGAGTGTTTGATGAGCTTTCTTGCACGCCAGCTGAATGTTTAAAGTGTGATATATCCCTTCTAAGAGATATCGTGTATCAGTGGTGGAATACATTAGTATCAGTGGTGCTGAGGGAGAGAGTTACCTAGGAATTCTTTCAGACCGAGTTCCAAAAGAAATACATCAGTCAACAGTTTCTGGATCAAAAGCATAAAGAGTTTTTAGAACTGAAACAAGGCCGCATGATCGTAACTGAGTACGAGAGAGAATTTGTACGGTTGAGCAAGTACGCTTGGGAGTATGTTTCTACTGAAAAGATTATGTGCAAACGGTTTGTTGATGGGTTGAACGAAGATATTAAATTTCTGGTCGGGATACTAGATTTGAAAGAATTTGTTGTGTTAGCTGACCGGGCTTGCAAAGCTGAAGACTTTTGCTAAGAAAAAGAAGAAAGCTGATTCAGAGGCTAGAGATGTGAGAAAAAGACTGATGACTAAACCTTATTATTCTTCATTAAAGAAATTTTAAGATTTTTATAGTCGATTGAATGCATCAGTGGCAAACTAGAATAGAGATCGTGGAAATCAACCTATAAAATCTAAAGCTCAAGCTACTTCTATCTTGAGTGTTGGTAGTGTAAGAAACAACAAACCTGAGTGTCATCATTGTAGGAGAAGACATTTTGTAGAATGTTGGAATAATAGTAGCAAAGCTTGTTTCAAATGTGGCTCACTGGATCATTTTATTAAAGACTGTTGTTAGATGGTTGAGAAAGATAGACCTCAGAATATGAGATTGAGTAATATGTTGACTAGAAGAAGACCACCAAGAAATGCTGGAAATGTTAGTGGTAGTCAAAGGGTGGCAAAGGACTCTGCAGTGAGATCTAAAGCTAGAGCATTTGCCAGAGCCTACGCTATTCACACTCGCGAAGAACTGTCATCACCAGATGTTATTACCGGTATATTTTCTCTTTACGACACTAATATGACTGCTTTAATTGATCTTGGATCGATACATTTGTATGTTTGTGGGAATTTAGTGCCTAGTAAGAAATTACCTGTTGAAATTACTGAGTTTATGATTAAAGTATTAAACCCCTTATGCAAGTTTGTTCTAGTTGACAAAGTAGGCAAGAACTATCCTTTAATGACTCGGTGATAATGTTTTCTGGCTGATTTGATGCTTTTACCATTTGATGAGTTCAATGTGATTTTGAGTATGGATTGGTTGACTCTACATGATGCCATTGTAAACTATAGACGAAAGACTATAGGATTAAAGTGTTAGAATAATGAAATTCTTCGGATTGAATCTGATGAGTCTGGTGGATTGCCAATAGTGATTTCATCGATGTCGGCTCAAAAATATGTTAGAAACGGTTGGGATACATACCTAGTTTATGTTATTGATACCAAAGTGGCTGGAAAGACGATTAAATATGTGCCTGTAGTTTGTGAATATTCGGATGTATTTCCAAAAGAGATGCCTGGGTTGCCACCAATCAGAGAGGTTGAGTTTGCCATTGAGTTAGTACCGAGAACTTTGCTGATATCTATAGCTCCGTACAGAATGGCTCCGATAGAGTTGAAAGAGCTGAAAGTTAAGTTGCAAGAGTTAACAGATAGAGGTTTTGCACGACCTAGTTTTTTGCCCTGGGGTGCGCCTATATTGTTTGTAAAGAAGAAAGACTGGTCAACGAGAATGTGTATTGATTATTTCTAGGTCAACAAGGTTACAATAAAGAACAAGTATC